>NC_079318.1:20068158-20371491 GCF_029931775.1 Euleptes europaea | reverse complement strand
TCAGCTGATCCAATGCCTTAGAAGGCTCACAGCAGAAGCGCGAAGCTCTAAGTGTTCCTCTGATTTCGTTCCCCCAAGACCTGTAATTCTGAGGTGTACTGCCTCCAGACGTGGATGTTCCTTCAGCTATCATTGATAAACCTCTCCTCCATGAATTTTTCTAACTCCCTTTTAAAGCCATCTAAGCCAGCAGCATTCACCACGTCTCACAGTGGTGAGTTCTTAAGTTTATTATAAATTGTAAGAAAAAGTACTTTCCTTTCCCTCTTCTGAATCTACTGCCTATCAATTTTATTGGATGCTGATAATTTGAGAAAGTTCTTTCTAACTACTTAAAAGGGTTGTGGCTCAGTGGAAGAACATCTGCTTAGCATGTAGAAGGCCCCAGGTTCAATCTCCAGCACCTCCAGTTAAGGACCAGGCAGTAGGTGATGGGAAAGACGTCTATCTGAGACCCTGGAGAGCTGCTGCCAGTCTGAGTAGACAAAAATGACCTTGACAGACCAATGGTCTGACTCAGCATTAAGGCAGCTTTATATGTTGACTTGCTCTACGCTGTGCATAATTTTATAAATATCTAGTGTGTTCCCTCTTTGCTGTTTTTTTTTCTATACAGAAAAGTCTCAAACTCTTCACCTTTCCATTATAGAGAAAGTGTCCTTGATCATTTTGGTTACCCCTTTCTGTATCTTTTTATACTCTATTACTCGATGAGTAATATTTAGTAAGACTATAAAGGGGAACATTGCTTTGTGACCAGGTCTGGTGTGTGGACCACCAGACAGCCATTCCTGATATCAGTTCCTTCCTCCTTCAGTGTATTTTCTGCCAGATGAGTCAAGCATATAGAATGAGAAAAATAGTACTTGTCAAAAACGGTTCATGCCCTCAGATAATGTTGTTAGGTCACTTTGCACAGGTACTGTATATTTTCCTATCCAAGCCAATAACCATTTCTGGTAAACTCAAGCAAATGTGAAGCAAGCAGTGTCATAAAATTTCTTTTTTATTGAGCCATTCTAGAAGCATTAGAATACAGTATCTGTTTTGTTCTTCAATGTTTCCTTCCTGCAGGTCCTAAAACGGCAAGGCTATGATGCAGCCTGTGATATTTGGAGCTTAGGGATTCTGTTGTACACCATGTTAGCAGGGTAAGTACAGGAGTTTCCCAGTATCTGTCCAGGAAAAGAGATCGAAAAGTATTAATGACAGAGAGAAAGCATAAAAAAAAACTTGGTCTTTTAATTTGAACTGAGGTTTTGCCATTGGTAACAAACTCGGCATACTTTTATTTCATGGAATCCAAAGCATATTATGTAGTTGTCATGTCTATTTAGTTCTTCCGGAGGAAAACTGGTTGCACGCTTAAATCTTTCAATGGGGCAAATAACCAGTCTGGGGAAGTAAAGCCAGCATGGTGTAGTGGTTAAGAATGGTGGTTTGGAGCGGTGGACTCTGATCTGGAGAACCAGGTTTGATTCTCCACTCCTCCACATGAGCGGCGGAGGCTAATCTGGTGAACTGGATTTGTTTCCCCATTCCTACACATGAAGCCAGCTGGGTGACCTTGGGCTAGTCACACTCTCTCGGCCCCACCTACCTCACAGGGTGTCTGTTGTGGGGAGGGGAAGGGAAGGTGATTGTAAGCTGGTTTGATTCTTCCTTAAGTGGAAGAGAAAGTCGACATATAAAAATCTTCTTCTTCCAAAGTCAGGGAAATGGCATGGGAAGGAAGGGCAAGCCAATTTGGAGCCCCATATGGCTGCTATGTAGCAATAATGTGTTGGATCTTCTTGTTTGATCGTCAGTTCCTCAGATGAGTTGACCACACCCACTAAAATGGGCAGCCACTGAGTGAGCACTTGAAGCTTTGGTCGATCGATCTAATTGTTAGAACTTGCTGACTTAGTTAATTTACACATCGTCAGAATTTGCATTACCATGGTAGATGTCAAGTTGTTGACACTCATAGAAGAGTGTTCCCTGTATTTGTTTGGTATAAGCAAATGTCTGAGGGGCTGTGGCTCAGTGGAAGAGTTTGGCATGCAGAAGGTCTCTGGTTGAATCCTCAGCATCTCCAGTTAAGGACGAGGCAGTAGGTGTTGGGAAGGACCTCAGCCTGAGACCCTGGAGAGCTGCTGCCAGTCTTAGTAGACAATTACTGTTTTAGATGCACCAAGGGTCTGATTCAGTAGAAGGCATATTCATGGGAGTTGTAGAGGGCTTATGATGCCAAACAAGCCATAAATGTGTGACTCTATGCATTTTGGGCTAATACCTTATTGAGGCTTTGTGGGTTTTGCTTCCATTAAAGCACTTCAAGCTGGTTATGCATTGGGAGAGTAGGGAAACCGTATGTTCCCAGACTAGCAAAAAAAAATTGGGCCAAGGAGACAATGAATTACATAATAGTGGTGCTGCAGTCCAAGGCATCTGACTTCACCATTCCTCTTTTCTAGTACTGTGGTGGAAACTTCTTGCAGGTTGTTTCTCCAAAAAAAACAAAAAAAAACACCTGGTTCAACATAACTGCCTATGTGGTGTTTTAAATTTTCTGTATGTGGTGGTGTTTTGGCTCATGGCTGTGGAGCTGAGATGAGGGGTGGGGGCAGAGACTGTTCTATACATGGTTTGCTAGCAGAAATTGACTTTGCTGGGTGGCTATTAAACCTATAAAGCAAAATAACAGGTGAATAAATACACAGAGACCCTGTCACATCCTCTTTGGCCCTCAGATATTTGCTTGTACTAAAAAGATACAGGAAACATTCTCCTATGAGTGACAACAACTGTGGCTTCTTATGCTATTTGTCTCTGAGGACAACTTCCTAGTTTTAATTTTCTTGTCAAGCTTTACGCTTAGTGGCATTTTCCCATATGATACTAAGGGTTCCTTTGAGCTTCTCTCAAGCTAGTTGCTTGTGTATATGAATGCTGTTAACACAGGAAAGAAGGGTAAAGGGAATACTTGTTCAATTGAGTGGCCATTCTAGCTAATAAAGATTTCACATTCACTTTACACCACCTGAAAAAGCAAAAAAAAGTTTTTTTAATGTCCTTGGTTAAGTACAGTGCTAACGCAAAGACCTTTTCCCTGGAATACAATGATCCATTCACCGTATCTGCTTCTTATAGTTTTGATGAGTATGTGCCTTCTTGTAGAAAACAGGGGTCAACTTTTTGTCTGCATTAGCCTCTTTTTGGAGACAGAATCTGCAGAGGGGTGATTCACTCATTATGGAGTTATACAGGTTGTATCTGGATCCGCCAACCTGTGTAACAGTACACAGATAAAGACTTGGATCCTATCTGGATTTTGATGAGAGCAGGGGTTTACAGTCTTCAGTGATCCCCCTCCTTTTGTGGACTACCTCTGATCCCTCCCCCAAGGTATTCTTGATGGTCCATCAGAAGGAGCATTTCAGAAGATGTTTTGGGCTCCTGGAGGAGGGGAGAACTGGTAAAAATCACCGCCCTTCTTGTGGAAATCTAGGTGGGATCCAACTCAGTATCTGTTTTCCTTTTGTTATAATTATCAGGATAGACACTTCCTTAACTATCACAATTTATTGAAGAAGCTTTCCATTTCCGGTGAATTTGGCAAGGTGGACAATATTGGGGATATGTATTGGTTAATGTAGCAAAATTGCACAGTTAGGAAAGTGTGGAACCACATGTGATTAAACACTCTTCAATCTTCAGCATTTTTGTAGCAGAAGAAACAGAATCCTAATCTAAATAATACTGTTCCCTATTACAAGTGGCTAGCTAATCCAGCGGCATGTATTTCCAAGTATGAGACCATGGGTGTGTCTTTGACTTGTTTGCACAGAAGAGACTTGCAGAAGTATCTTCCTTCCAGCAAGACCAGGAGGTAAAAGAACAAAGACGCAGAAAGAGAAGGAGGAAGTGTTAGAGAGAAGCTTCTAGCATAGACAAAGAAGGACATCACACATATACACAGTCTGGGTCTAGTGCAAAGGATATAGCACCCCCCCCCCCCAGTGTCCAGGCATGCTGAGTCGCCTTTACTCCAGCTAGGGTTGCCAGGTCCCTCTTCGCCATTGGCGGGAGATTTTTGGGGTGGAGCCTGAGGAGGGCGGGGTTTGGGTTGGGGAGGGACTTCCCCATAGACTCCAAATGCCATAGACTCCAATTGCCAAAGCGGCCATTTTTCTCCAGGTCATCTGATCTCTATTGGCTGGAGATCAGTTGCATTAGCAGATCTCCTTCTACTACCTGGCAGTTGGCAACCCTAACTCCAACAGATAAGACCTTACTATTTAAAGAAAAACAACAAAACTATTTGTATTTTTAAAGCAAAGCATTCTCCAACTACAAGGAAGGCATGGGAAAAGGGACATTTGTGGAATCAAACTCTGTGTTTTCCTTAGAGAATATTTCAAAGTGACGGATGCAATTTAAAAGACTATCAAGCAGCTGTGTTCATTAAAATGAAGGATATCATCTCCCAGTTCCTACTGTTATTTTCATCAGTCGTGCCATTATTGTTTCTGTCATGCTTATTTTCTTATGTCAGGGTACACAAAACAAATATATCTGGTAACTCTGCATGGTACAAATAAACTATTTAACATACCACTCATTTAACAGATTCACACCTTTTGCAAATGGTCCAGATGATACCCCAGAGGAAATACTGGCCAGAATTGGCAGTGGAAAATATGCACTTACAGGAGGAAACTGGGATTCAGTATCTGATGCTGCCAAGGTAAGCAGATACGTCAGAGCTTCCAGTGCTATCCTTCCATACTTTTCCAGTTATGAACATCTCTGTAAGGGTCAACCTGCATGTTTATGTGGGAAATGCATGAATGGATTGCCTGGCAATTGCATAAATGCTAAAAAGCTATGTGTGGAGGAAACATGGCACCGGTGAAAGAGAAGATTAACCCTTTCCCTTCTTGCGGTTTCCCCAATAAAAATCAGTCATACCTTCCGCTGTAACCTGCCATTCGTTCCAATTGGAAGTGGGGGGAGGTTGATACCTCCATCAGACCTGTGTGGTCCCCTGCCACTTGGAAGGAGGCCATTAGACAGCAAATGGCAAGGCATGCCCCCCTGACAACCCCCTGCTGTGGTTGTTCCTGGCAGCCCTCCATCTTGGCATGTCCCCTTCCGGCCTCTCCCAAAATCCCTTCTTGGGATCCTCCATGTTGGGGAAGGGCACACAGGCCAGCTTTCCCCCAAAACTGGATCCAGAAAATTATGCACAAAAGACAATATTCACAAAGCTCCTGTATCTCCTGTGTGATCCCAAAGCCCGAATGCTTGAGTGGTGTGGTAGTAGCTGCCCTGTGGTTAAGAACATAAGAAAGGCCCTGCTGGATCAGACCAAGGCCCATCAAGTCCAGCAGTCTGTTCACACAGTGGCCAACCAGGTGCCTCTAGGAAGCCACAAACGACTGCAGCAGCACCATCCTGCCTGTGTTCCACAGCACCCAATATAATAGGCATACTCCTCTGATCCTCGAGAGAATAGGTATGCAGCATGACTAGTATCCATTTTAACTAATAGCCGTGAATACCCCTTTCCTCCATGAATATGTTCACTCCCCTCTTAAAGCCTTCAAAGTTGGCAGCCATCACCACATCCTGGGGCAGGGAGTTCCACAATTTAACTATGCGTTGTGTGAAAAAATACTTCCTTTTATCTGTTTTGAATCTGTCACCCTCCAGCTTCAACAGATGACCTCGCGTTCTAGTATTATGGGAGAGGGAGAAAAACTTCTCCCTGTCCACTCTCTCCAAACCATGCATAATTTTATAGTCCTCTGTCATGTCTCCCCTTAGCCGCCTTCTTTCCAAGCTAAACAGCCTTAAGTGTCTTAACCGCTCCAACACTGCTCCAGTAAAATGAAATGTTTTAATCTACTTGGTTAGGATGGGATACATAGTTATTTGGGGGGGGGATGTACTTGCATGGTAGGACAGTTCCTTTGCATGCAGTGTATAAGTCAGCTCATTGATTCTCTGCTGCAGTATTTGCCTAAAATTTAACACCACATTTTCATTTCTAGAATAACACCCAAATAGGGAGTTTTTGTGTTTGGGGAGTGGGTTACTATCAAAGGTCCTTTTTGAGCTTCATCACAGTGGTGGCACATTAAAGGGATGCTTGACTATTTTTAAGATGATGGGTTCTTAATAGCATTTTCCACTTCAATGTTCTGTATTTTCACACATGGCGTTTTCGAACTGGAATTTATCCTGATGAAAACAAAAATCACATTTTCCCTTGCTTTCTGCAATCCCTTTTTCACAGGATATTGTGTCCAAGATGCTTCATGTAGACCCCCATCAGCGCTTAACAGCAGCCCAAGTTGTAAGGCACCCATGGATAGTGAACAGGGAATATCTGTCACAAAATCAGCTCAGCAGACAGGATGTTCACCTTGTTAAGGTAAGTAGAAAACCAGCTGTTTTGTATGTCTGCATTTAGAAAAGGCAGGTGATCACCTTTAGTGACTCAAAGCAAAATTCAATTAGTATGGTCGCTATTTCGTGTATCAGTTTAACAACTTTCTGTTCTGGTATAATGAATTGATAGGATGTGTGTATTTGTAACACTATTTTGTTGGAAGGGATCAGCTGAAGCAGTCTTGGGACTTAGAGGATCTAGAGAAAAGGAGACACTGATTACTTTCTCCCTTATGTGCCTGCACACATCTATGAACCAACAACTGTGCACTTGCTTACAAATCAACATATATTCACTTTCCTTAAAAGGTAAAGGTAGTCCCCTGTGCAAGCACCGGGTCATTCCTGACCCATGGGGTGATGTCACATCCCGATGTTTTCTAGGCAGACTTTGTTTACAGGGTGGTTTGCCAGCCCCTTCCCCAGTCATCTTCCCTTTACCCCCAGCAAGCTGGATACTCATTTGACTGACCTCGGAAGGATGGAAGGCTGAGTCAACCTTGAGCCGACTACCTGAAACCGACCCGTCAGGATCGAACTCAGGTCGTGAGCAGAGCGTTTGACTGCAGCACTGCAGCCTACCACTCTGCGCCACGGGGCTCTTATTCACTTTCCTTACACACATCCAAGGCCCCTAGGACAGCATTCTGAAGAAATAGATAGTAAAAAGCTTTCCCTCCCATTACTTGTTTTGTTGTAGAATGCTCCTTTTCAGTCACCTGTGGAGAACTAGGGAACGAGGATGCATAAAAGGCTAGTTTTTAAATGTCACGTGTATTTTTATTCTACAGGGCGCAATGGCAGCCACCTACTTTGCTTTAAACCGAACTCCTCAGGCACCAAGGCTGGAACCTGTGTTGTCCTCCAATTTAGCCCAGCGGAGGGGGATGAAGAGACTGACCTCAACGAGGTTGTAGTGGTCCCAAAGAATGCCAGTTTTTTTTTTTTAAAAAAAACCCACCTTATATTGATTTGAGGGGCTGATCTATATTACTAACCTTGCGGGGTAATTGACCTATAAACTGCTAGGGCTAGCAGAACTGCACCAGGGCGCAAAGGGATCCTTTGCTTTCAGTGGTTTTCTTTTTCTTTTTTTACATTACCACCAAGGTCCTGGGTTAGCAGCTACTCAAAAATGTGCCAATTTTTCACTTGCTGTATTCCTCCTTATTTATGTGTAAACTATTAAGGTATTGTTCCCACCATACCCATTCTCTTTTTCTCCAAAATGCAAATTTTGGAATCATTTAGGTGCTCTGTGTGGCCACATTTTGTAAGCATTTTTCCAACAAATAGTTTTGCGTTTAGAGGTCAGTTATACTAGGCTATGTGTCAGAGGTGTATTAGCACAGCTAGTCCATTGGTGCAGCAAAGCATCCTCAGCTGCAGGGAAGTTCATCTCCTACGAGGTGACTGCAGGGGAACCTACAATGACAGGAAATCAGTGGCCTACTAAAACTGGATTCAAGTGAAGTGAAAAAGAACTATTGTGTAGTAGCACTTGTTCTGCTTCTCAAAAAAGCCTTTTGTACATGTACGTATAGCAGTTAACACAAGAGGGAGAAATCAAGGTTGCATGTGCTGGGCCCACCCCCAGATCTCCACGTTTGTTCAGAGGCTACACACATACACCCAAATATGCATAGGCTTCTGTTCTTGCAGTCTGTATCCTGGACAAATAGAGGGTACGGATCACATACACCAGATTCTGCATGCACTCAATCGACATGCAAGAAGGTTCTGGGCAAATGGGACTCCTGAATGTGTGGAGGTTAGGGGTGTGGGCAGAGGGCTCAACCGCATTCTTCATTTCCAGGTCTACACAGATGAATGTATGAACAGGGCTGAAGACAGCATACTATATTGCAGACTCTCCAACCATCATGTAATTGAGATTCTTCTTTGCCTGTTCAGTTTTGGAATAAGAGTTCATCATGCCAGGCTATCATTTATAAGACAAAATCATCTAATCCCCAACTGGCAGCTGAGGAAGAAACTGTCACTACAGAAAGTTCAGAAAGCAAAATCTACACTATTTCCCAGTGTCAAAGAAAACCGGCATATGGTGATGTTTTCCATTGTCCATCCTGGCTTCTGTAGAGCCCAAGGGCCTGGCAAAATGGGTCAACGGCTTCCCATTGACATTGATGGCAAAATTATCGCTGGTCAGTCAACCCAACACAGACTTCAGCCCTTTGAAATCGGTGGGCTTTCAGAGCACTCCATGTTGTGCTGTGTGGTGGCAATTATTTTTAGCACTTTATTTTACTTTATTTTTTCAAAATGGATTTTGTCATCTTCTGAAACTTGACAGGAGAAACCAGCACACTACGTTCATTTCCTCTCATGAGGAAAACTTATGAAGACAGGATATCTTATCCTACAGAAGAAATTTGTCTTGCTGAGAAATTAGGCCATTCCATTGCTAACTGAAGTGAGAGGAAAGGAGTTGCATTAGCTACTGTTACGTGCTTTGGGTTTGTTTCTTCATTCACCTAAACGTTATATAACTTATTTCAGTGTATTTTGTCCTTTTTAAATTATATTTAATGTTTTGTTTTTATGTGCTGTGCACGCAAGACCGCCATAGGGCAGCTATTCTCTTGAAGTTTGATTTTTAGAATAAAACAATGCTGTGAAACTCATAAGATGAATGAAGTGGCTCAAGCATAGCAAGGGGCAAGATATGCGTATTATATCCATTACAGCTCTTGAGCACCTGGTCCTGCAACAAGATAGAGAAACGAAGATAGTGTGTGTATGCGAGAGGGTACATTCTCATCTTTCCCTTTCCCTTTCCATTCAAATAGAGCAGCCCAATGTCAAGATCTCTGGCTACATCCTACAAAAGTTAGGGCATTTTCACAAGTGACCAAAAAATTGCGTCCTCCATTTCTTGCACTTGCCTGCTGCCATAACTCCTTCTCTACCAAAGGTAAATTAGTCCTGTCTGCAAAGGACAACTGATCCACTGTAAAAAAGAAAAGAAAAAAAGACAAGATATTATGGTATTTTATGCATGGCTGTTTCATTCGCCATCACCCCTCCACTGACTTTGGGTCTTTGTTGTGACTATGCATGCCGTTTCTGACCATCAGAGGTCGCCTCACTGTCCCCCTGCGTTTCCCTGTGTTTTCAGAGACCTGTTTTATCTCGAATTTGAAAGTGCAAGCAAAACGCAGGGAAACACAGAAGGAGAGCGAGGCGACCTCTGATGGTCGGAAACAGCATGCATAATCAACGCAAAGACCTGAAGTTGTTGGAGGGGTGATGGCGAGTGAAACATCCATGCATAAAAGACCATTGTGTTTCACTAGTTCAGTTTACTTGCTGATTTAAATCTATAGACATGATGACAGTTGGGGGTAACATTGATGTGATTGGATGTAATGCATACTTTTGGAATACATGTGTCTTAATGCTGTGAAGGAGTCTTTCTTCCCCCCCCCTTCAAAGCATTGTGCAGGTCTCAGTTACTCCAATGGAATGTATTATGTGCCAGATGCTCAGCTGATGTTCAGCTCACTTGTAGCTCCTGGTCCATTGTCCATTGATATGCTGTTTCAGGGATGGGTTCTCAGAACTGCAAGGAGAGGTCTGCTGGTGGTACAGATGCTTTCCCACCCCCTCTAGTTTTCTGCACCCCCTCCTGTGCCACCCAAAAGCTGCTCCTGAAGGTCAGGGGACCTTTAGGAATAGTGCAGTGTGTAGCACACAGAGCAACGACTCAAGTGGAAAATCCTCAAAAATGATAGACGCTTCCCTTGCCTTCTGCTCAAAAGGCACCTTCAAATCAAACCCTCAGTAATCTCTGAATGTAAATTGACCAACACATTGTTGCTAGAGGGTCATCACGACTACAGATTTGAATAAAGTTACTCTTCCTTTCTTTTCGAAAATCCCCTTATTTGTACCCAAGGTATAGGAATATTGCTGGGCAACTGAATCCCCGGCACCCGAGATGCCTAAGCACACTTTTTAAAAAATTCTACCTGAACAAATATTTCAAGTGAACAGAGAATGAGAATGCATACATGGGTCTTTGTCTCCGAGTGTGTTTATTCCTTTCACAGAGGTAACTTTAGAACATGGTAAATTTAGGACTGCTGCTTTTTTGCAAGGGGAAAAATACAGTGACTGGGCCACTGCTCAGCTGCAGTTGATATGGTGCCAGCTCAGAATGTGAGTAGCATAGTTTCAAATCACTGCTCTGATTTCAAAAAATCACTGTCTTCAACCCCACTTATGGCGACCCCACTGTCTTCAACGCCGACTTATGGCGACCCCATAGGGTTTTCAAGGCAAGAGATGGTCAGAGGTGGTTTACCATTGACTGCCTCTGCATAGAAACCTTGGTATTCCTTGGTGGTCTCCCATACAAGTATTAACCAGGGCTGACCCTGCTTAGCTTCTGAGATCTGACGAGATCAGGCTAGCCTGGGCTATTCAGGTCAGGGCTTCTAAAGATTATAGAACCCTTAATAAACAAAGGTCATCCAAAGTTTACAGTTGTTGAACCAACAACCTTAAAACATACTATACCAAAACTCAGTTAAAATACAGGTCAGTAAAAATGGTTCAAAATGTTTGCAGGGAAGGTATAACTTGGATCTTAGTAAGCAATCAGTTCCAGAGGGATGAGGCCACTACAGAGAAGATCCCTTTCAGTCAGTGCTTTCAGAAGAGTAGGCGAGACCCTTGCCCAGTGGGCTTGTGCTTGGCAGATGTTTTTACCTAAAAACAGCTGCCACTTGAGGAATGGGTAACCTGCGAACCTCCCTGAAGTGCAGGCATCATTCCAGGGATGGAAATACAGGTAATACCAAATGTGGCCACAGGGTGAAAACCACTTGGCGTTGTCTATTATGGAAAGTAAAGGAGGGACCCATTCCTCCAGTGACAGCTGTTCCAAGGTGAAAACATCTGCCAGCTGGGCAAGGGCCTTGCCTCCTAACTGGGACCTGCCAGAACAATTCGAATTTTCGTGATTACAGTCTTTTCTATTCTCTTCCCTTTTTCTGTTGACAGAAATATTTTTTCTTCGCAAGTACGTTTTGGGAAGGTTAAACTCTTCTTCTTCTTTGTATTAGTTAGGGTATTTTTATCCTCCTGTTGGTTTCCCTGTAGTACTCTTGGTAGAAGCTAAAAGCCTCTACAGGTGGATCTGTTTCAAAATGTCTACCTGAGCAGAAGGAACATTCCCAGCAAGATGAATGTGCCATTTCTAGGCACAGGGTCACAACTGAAATACATCCCAACAAACCACTCTAATATAAGAAGATCCACAGATTCTGGTTGCCTGTCGTTGTACGCTTTCTTGTCAAACAGATGTGTGAGATGCCTTAAAGACTGGAACCATAAAAGTTATACAACCTGTCCCACGGTAAACAGTGGCACACATTTTTAGTGTGATGGGGCTTATTCAGGTTGTTGATGGTTACACATTAGTCTTTCCATGTCATAGTACAGTGGCTTTGAGCACCATGTTCCATGTTTAGTTTTATTTGTTTTTGGTAAGTCCTACGTTGGTGAATTGTTTGATTTGAAATGTCCATGCTGTAACGTTTCATGTTTGAAAGGGGCTGCCAGCGTACTCATATTTACTATCTGTATCTGAGTATTTTTTTAAATAACCCTGGGTTAATGAAGTGTAATTTTTATAGCACAATGATCGTTTTGGGACTTTGTACCTCGTTAGTCACAATTGTTTTTAGAGAAGCTTCTTGATCCTACGTTCTGTGCACTGTGTCTACTGCTGCTGCTGCTGCTTCTACAGCTGCTGGCTTCAGCTGCTGAGTGAATGGTGTTGTGCAATTGTCTGGACTGACCTTCAGAAGTCTACATGTCTGCGCTGAGGGATGCTGGCAGGAAAAAGCGACCATGTGTTTTTCAACAGGGCAAGAGTTTACTGTGACAGGCTCCTGGGAAGGAACCTCAGTATTGGCCTTCATCTGTACTTGTTTCTTTATAAAGAAATAAAAATGAAAATGACTGTACATTACTGGCTAAGCTGACTGATCTTCATCCTCTTCCTCCCTCCTCCTCCTTCCTCAGCCCTTGCCAGCGCTCCCTGGGTTGCCAAGAAGAAGAACAAGAGTTGGGTTTTTATGCCGACTTTCTCTACCACTTAGGGAAGACTCAAACCGGCTTACAATCACCTTCAATTTTCCTCCCCACAACAGATACCCTGTGAGGTAGGTGGGACTGAGAGAGCTCTAAGAGAGCTGTGACTAGCCCAAGGTCATCCAGCTGGCTTCATGTGTAGGAGTGGGGAAACTAATCCAGTTCACCAGATTAGCGTCTGCCACTCATGTGGAGGAGTGGGGAATCAAACCTGGTTCTCCAGATCAGACACCACCACTCCAGACCACCACTCTTAACCACTACACCACATCGGCTCCCGGCCTCTGGCTCACTGGGCTTTCATCCTAGCAGCCAGCCTCAGTCCCACAGGTCTCCTCCTCTGGCCCCTTCAAACCTTTCTGCAGGGCAGGGCATCTCATCATTTCCCATGGTCAGAGGGCCACTCCCTTCTCTGGTATTGTCCTGGCTACCCAGGATGTGTCTGGACACCTGCCTTTGTTGCCAAAATCTACAGCCACAGGAGCATCCACTAGTGCTGACTAGTGCTGACTGTGACAGCTGCCACCCATGAACCAATGGCCATAATCCAAACCCTCTGAGTGCACTGGCTCCCTCACTGCTTTGTCCTGGCCTCTGCATCTCTATCTCTTCACTGGCCTGTGCTCTCACCCGTTACACTGGAGCCTAGCGGAAATAATACACTTGCTTGAGATTGTGCTATGTCAGAAATTGATATTTTCAATCAGTTCTCACATAAGAATTTGAATTGATAAGCGGCCACACCGTGATGCTTTCCAGGATATCCACAAATTGTCAAGTGAATCAGCTCTTAAGTGGTAAGATCATGGATATGCCATATCCTGATAACATAATGTAAATGTCTGTATGATCAGTTCTTGAGGACATGCCACTTCACACGGACAACGGCTGCCCTCCAGTGTTCCTTTTTGACTCTCAAATTTCTGTTAATTGGCATTGATTGTCACAGATATAAGATAATCAAATCTAAGGTGGGGGGGGGAAGAAACACCATGGGAACTAGACAGAGGTAAGGCAATTTGGAAGCAGATGCTCTTCTTAAATAAATGTTCAAATTAGAGAGAAACAACAAGAAGGTCATAAACAGCTGCTGCAATTAACACATAATACTAAATGGATTTTGAAAGACACTGCACCACCACTCAGCAGCATTTGGCTGACCTATTACAACAACACACCTTTCTCCTCCTCCAGTAATAAAGCAGCAGGGTTTAAAGACTGGGCTATTTAAAATGGCATAGATATGGTTTGGGTAAATGATTGCTCTTAGTGCTTTAAAAAAATTGGTTAGCAGTTATTGGTTTTGTTGTTGTTGTTGTTTTTTGTAAATGCCATCCTCATCCTTGCTCTGTTTACCATCCTTATTGTGAGGATATCCCTAGAATGGAAATAATTTTCCTCCTCCGCTTCATGCATCCGTCTTCATGGAAGACTAGTGCAGGAAAACTCAAAAGCATATTTTGTTTATTTATTTACTTAATCATTTATAGTCCACTTTTTTCCCAAATGGGGACCCCAAGTAGCTTACAATATTCTTCCCTCCTCACATACGATTGCAATTATTAGGGGGAATGAGAAAAGAATTATGAAATAATACACAGGACAGGAAAAGCTAGAATACTAGAACTCAGAGGCACCCAATCAACAGTGCAAGCAGGTCAGTTGAGCTTATTCCCAGGAAGTGTTTTTAAGATCACACTGTAAGATTATTAAGTAAATTTACACTAACAAATACATGAAGCTGCCTTATACTGTGTCAGACAGACCACTAGATCTTTCAAAGTCAACATTGTCTGCTCTGAATGGCAGCATCTCTCCAGTGTATTTAAAATCACCTACCATCTGATTCTTTTAATTGGAGATGCTGGGGACTGAAGCTGAGAGCTTTGCATGTAAAGCAGATGCTCAACCACTAAACCATATCCCACCCCTTAATTCAAGAAATTAATCTTCACACAATTAATAAAAAGGGTTGCCAGCCTAAGGCTGGCCTCTGTTGGGAAATGGGGGTGGGGGAGCAGATCCACCCACCCAGCATTGTGATGTTAATACGTTGGGGCAATACTCTAGCTAAAGCATCACCCCAAAGTGTTGACATTGCTTCTAGTTTGCATAGGAATTGACATTGCGACACTGAGGGAGATGCTGATCCCCCCCCCCATTTTTCATCCTGCTTGCCTGTTGTGCCAGTGGGGAATGGGGGACCTGGCCAGGAAGGCCCTCCTAATGAGTGAGTAATTTATGGAATTCACTGACCCAGGATATAAGGGCAGCCACTACCATGGGTAATTTTAGAAAGGGAGTGGACAAATTCATGGAGAGGATGGGGCCACGATTCGCTATCTGCCATTGAATTCCAGAGGGCTATCTGTGTTAAGTTGATTGTAGCACAATAAAATTAAAGTCCTGTAGCAATTCATGTCTTCAAGGCGCCACAGCAAGGATGCAGAACCAGATACACCATTGGTCTGATCCAGCACAGCAGTTCTAATGTTCTTAAATTCCATGGAATTTCACACAGAAACTCTACCCCAGTGGTTTCAGATTGGTTACAATATATCCTTACCTCGTTTGTATCCTTACATGAACCCTGTAAATTATGACTGGCTGAGAGATTGTGGCTTGCCCAACACTTTCAGCCCAAATCTGCTTTTCGAAATCTAAATCCAGCACTCCCTCTGGTGCAGCAGGAAAGGACTAGGTAGAAGCTACACCACAGATTTGCCCCATGGTGTTATTCTTAAAATATTCATGAAGGAAGGGTTCTGTCACTGGCTGACAAATGCATACATACCCCAACTAGTCTGCACATGATCTTCAGAAAAACTTGGCAGTTCTGGCTTTACTTGATCAGCTGTCACTTTCCCTTTGACCCCACTATTTTGGAAAGGACTTTGGTGTTTACAGTTTTCAGGTCAGTTCTTCAGGGCATGAATTGTTTATTTGCTCATGGTTTATTGACCTGGAAATGGTCTTTTCAGATTGTCAAGAAAGTGGGCCAAAGGTGATGATGGGGGGGTGGAATTAGACCGAAGAGCTGTTTGCCTCTACCTTTGATTTAAATATCCAATGGAGCAGCACAGTTGCTGTGCAACTGAGATGTGCTGAGTGATCTCCAAGGAATGCCGACCCTGGATATGCTTTCTTCTTTTCTTAAAAAAAAAACCAGAAACCTATCATAGCAGGAAGAAGAAGAGTTGGCTTTTATATGCCGACTTTCTCTACCTTTTAAGGAGTCTCAAACCAGCTTCCAATCTCCTTCCTTTCCTCTCTCCACAACAAACACCTTGTGAGGTAGGTGGGGCTGAGAGCATAGAGAACTGTGACTGGGCCAAGGTCACCCAGTAGGCTCCATGTGTAGGAGTGGGGAAAACCAACCTGGTTCACCAGATTAGAGTCCACCGCTCATGTGGAGGAGAGGGGAATCAAACCTGGTTCTCCAGATTAGAGTCCACTGCTCCTAACCACTACACCACGCTGGCTCCTTTCCCTTGAATCTCCCTAGAACTCAATTCTCATAAAAAAGAACTACTACACTGGATGGAGATAGGAGCCAAGCATGAACCTGCCTATACCAAGTCATGTTTATAGCCTTCAGAATGCAATTTCCAAAGTCAAGGGGGGGAAATGCTGGTTTTCTTTATCTCTAAGCAAAGATAACAGCAGCAATCCAACTTGTTTGCCTGCTTTGTGAAAGCCTAAAAGGCAGCTTTAAAGGCAGCAGTAGCTGGGTTAGAAATAATCTTTTCAAGATAAATGCTCCCTTTATACTTTTGAAAACGAAATCTTTGAAGAGTCGTCAAGTAGCTACAGCAGACTACAGTATTTATTATCCCAATACTCTCCCAACCAAGATCATGGCAACACTACTGGAGACCACAGTGACACTACCAACATCCACCAATCATGAAGCGGTATGCCATCGACTACCGCACCGGTCAGGAGAGCATGCCTACGCACATACAACTCAATATGTGTGATTGCCATTTTGTCTGAATAAGGCAATGCACATATATTCCAGCTTCTGAACGTGCAAATGTGTACTCTGTTTCTGAGGGCATGTATCAACACCAGAACAGATGTGTTGCCCAGTTCATACAAAGTGGTGATCGTGCACAGTGAGATGATTGCATGTAGCATGCAGTCCCAGTACATGTGGTAGAAGTGCTGAAAAATTGTTTATTATTTATTTTATTCAATTGTACCCTGTCTTTCTCCCCAATGAGGACCCAAAGCAGCTTACATCATTCTTTTCTCATCCATTTTATCCTCACAACAACCCTGTGTGGTAGGTTAGGCTGAGAGAGTGTGTCAGGACTAAGGTTATCCCTCCTTAATGGCCAGGGAGGACCTGGCAACCTTATTACCCAGCAAGCTTCCATGGCATAAGTGGGGATTCAAACCTGGGTCTTGCAGATACTAGTCAGACATTCTTAACCACTACACCACACTGGCTCTTGACCCAATATACTTGTCACATGGAAGATGTTTAAAAATCCCAGTAGATTTAGATGTGATGGAATGGGGGGAAGAGAAGTGTAGTTCTCCGTGCCATTACCTATGGAGAAAAATGCAGATGTTGTAATTTGGGCAACCTGGAGACATGATTCCCTTCTAGATTTGTCCTTCCTCCCACACACTTTTCTTTAAATTCTGATGCTAAAAGTCATAAATGGACTGTTATTTCAAGTTACATTCAAATTCTAGGGTTGCAAACCTCCAGATAAGGCCTAGCATTCACCTGGAGTTACAACTGATTGCCAGACTAGAGATCAAATCCCCTGGAGGAAACGGCAGCTTTGGAAGATGGACTCTATGGCATCACATCCCTACTGAACTCCTTCCCTTCCCAAACATCTGCCCTCCCCAAGCTGTGCCCAAAAATCTTCAGGAATTTCCAACTTGGAGTTGGCAATCCTACATTCAACTGAAGGGGGGGAAACAGATTCACAAGAAAAGAGAATCTTTGTGGACAAATTTTTTTAGAGATTATTCATATTTTAAGAGATTAACTGCTTGCAACCAGCCCTTTCTGCCACATTGATCTGAAAGGTCTTGACTTGATCCCTCCAAATTGGGTGAACCAGCAACAAAATGGCAATTTCTTGAGTCAATAAATGTTAAATAGCACGCACCAGCACAAAACAATCTTCATATATACACTATTTGGATCTGAAGCAGGCAACTACCCAAGACAGAGATCTCATGGTTGTGGTGGATAGAACCAATAAATACAACATTTCACTTGACCCTGTGCTTGCACAGGGGACCTTCACCTTTTACCCCAGGCTTGGGTGTGTGCGGAAGGACAGACTAAAAATTACTTTAAAGTCTAGACTTTCTTGCTTGGGGACCTTGACCTTGAACGCTTCTAACAATTCGGAGAAGTGGGCTATTAATACTCTCAGCGCTGTTGCTTCACGCCCAATGGGGTGAGTGGAAAAAAAGCTCTGCGGGCCAAAGGCAAGTGGGAAATAAAGCCGCTTTCCAGCCGCCCCGACCTCTCCCCCTCTCCTTGCCCTTGGCAGTCACATCAAAGGCAAAGGGGGTAGGGACAATGGAACGCAAGACTATCTGCTCCGCCAATAGGGAACCAGCAGGTGCTCCCGTGCAACCAATAGCGGCTCAAGAAGCGACGCCAGCCCTTTCGTAAGAATGTTGGAACTAGCTACACTTACTGCATTAGTAAATCAAAAAGAAAATGTGGAATTTATGGGCGAATGGGAGGCATGGACAATAGACTGGGTTAATGAATTTAACTTGGCAAATATTAAACGTTGTGTTTTGATCTAATTCAAATGATTTAAGTAGAAAAAAATATTACTATTGAAATACAGTATTGAAATACTATATAAACATTACCATATAAGTATTTATATATTACTATATCCTACTGTATAAATAATATAAGTAGAAAAAATATTACTAATATTTCAACCCAGCTGGGATCACCCGACTTGTAAATATTTATATATGAAAAATTATAATGAATTAGAATTTAATTACAAAGGGAACCACGGATAGATAAAACAGACAGAGGAGGGTGGAGGGGGAAGTCAGACAGAATTGTTTGTAGCGATTAGACAAAGATTGTTGGCGTTAATTGAAAGATGAAACGAAATGCGATGTGAGTGGAAAATAATAATAATAATAAAAATTTAAAAAGAAAAGAAAAAGAAGCGACGCCAGCCTCTTCGTAAGATGCGCCGCCTGGCAGTATTTTTTTTTTTTTTTGCTTCAAGGTTTGCGACATACGTCCGCCGTCCAGCCCGCGCGCTTTACGACACACCGCCCTCCTTCCCCGCCCTCGCCAGAAGCGGTTCAGGCAGAGGGCGCGCCCGGCCGGTCGACCCAATGGGCCGCGGGGTTGCCAGGGAGACGGCGGCGCGGCCGTAAAGCGGGAGCCCGGGGCCCGGTGGTGGAGAGGCCGCTCGTCGCCGGCGGGAGTTTGTCATTGGCGGTGCCCTTGCCTTCCCTTGGCGCCATGGCGGCGGCGCTGGCTCGCAAGGCCGTGGACTATCTGCGCAGCAAGGACTTCAGGGACTACCTCATGAGGTGGGGGGACGACGGGGAGAAGCGGGGGTGGGGGGCTGCAAGAGAACCTGGTTTTCTGCCCCCCCTCCCTGTGCACGGCTTCTGCAGTGTGTGTTTGTGTGTGTGTGGGGGGGTCCTTCGTGGTCAGGAAAGGGGGCTGATGGACCTTATTGAGACGGCAAGGTAGACTTCCCCTGACTATGGAAGATCCACTGGTTTAGCAGTTTGTAATGATGTGGTAAACGGGGGTTCGTGGGGGGGGGAGAGAGAGAGAGAGACCTGAGATCGTTATTTCAAGAAAACAGTTTATTTGCAGCTGCTGACTCAGAGGCCCTAATGGGCAGAAATCTCTGAGCCCCCATTGCACTGAGGGAGAGATATTTATCCAAATTCAAGATGGGACAACCCATCGACATTCAGGGTAAAGCTGGTAGCACTACAGACATAGAGGCGGCAGCAGAGTAACAGTTTCACCCAGTAGTCAAAAAGGGCCAGAGTCCAGTAGCACCTTAAAGACTAACAAAAATATTTTCTGGTAGGGTATGAGCTTTCGTGAGCCACCCAGTTCTTGTTATGGTTTACTGTAACCCTCCATGACTCTTGCCCCAATTCCATAGCACACAGACATATACACACACAGAGATATCCTGCCCAGCAACATACTATTCCCTTGCTGTCCTAATACATTTCAATACATTTACAGAAAGGAAAAGAGATTATTGCCAATTGCTAAATCAGTGGATCTTCCATAGTCAGGGGAAGTCTACCTTGCTGTCTCAGTAATAATCTCTTTTCCTTTCTGTAAATGTATTAGGACAGCCAGGGAATAGCTTGTTGCTGGGCAGGGCATCTCTGTGTGTCTGTGTGCTAAGTAATTGGGGCAAGAGTCACGGAGGGTTACAGTAAACCATAACAAGAACTGGGGGAAGCTGTTACTTTACTGCCGCCTCTATGTCTGTAGTGCTATCAGCTTTACCCTGAATGTTGATGGGTTGTCATATCTTGAATTTGGATAAATATCTCTCCCTCAGTACAGTCAGTCGGGACAGGTCAGTTTTATTCATGGAAGGTTTTGCATTGGATTTGCCACTCTATAGATGCACTTTCCCCCCATCCATATTCTCAAAACTCAACAATAAGCTGCCATGCAGAGTTTTGAGAATTCAGTTTTGCATTGGATTTGCCACTCTATAGATGCCCTTTCCCCCCCATCCATATTCTCAAAACTCAACAATAAGCCGCCAGGCAGAGTTTTGAGAATTCAGATGGGGAAAAGGTGCATCTATAGAGTGGCAAATCCAATGCAAAACCTTCCATGAATAAATGGCCTCAGAGATTTCTGCCCATTAGGGCCTCTGGGTTGCAGCTGCTCCAAATAAATAGCTGTTTCTTGAAACAATTGTCTTTGGGTCTCTCCCCCCCCCAACCCCCGGTTTGTCACAACATTATCTCTAAGGCCGCTTATGCACGGGAGGTTTTGCTGTGGATTTGCCGCTCTCTAGATGCACATTTTCCCCATCTGAATTGTCAAAGCTCTGCATGGGAGGGGGGGCTTATTTTTGAGTTTTGAGAATCTGGATGGGGGAAATGTGCATCTGGAGAGGGGAGAAACCTCCCGAGCATAAATGGTGTAAGAGAGAGCAGAGGCTGCAGTCCTAGGGCGCTTTCACACACACCGAATAATGCACTTTCAATCCACTTTCAGTGCACTTTACCGCTGGATTTTACTGTGTGAAACGGCAAAATCCACTTGCAAACAATCGTTAAAGTGCATTGAAAGTGCATTATTTGGTGTGTGTGAAAGTGTCCCTAGGGCAGGGGTCGGCAAACTCATTAGTCAAAAGAGCCAAATATCAACAGTACAACGATTGAGATTTCTTTTGAGAGCCAAATTTCTTAAACTTAAACTATATAGGTAGGTACACTGTTTATTAACTTAATAAACTTTAATTAAAGTTTATTAAGTTAATAAACAGTGTATCTACCTATATAGTTTAAGTTTAAGAAAGTTTTAAGTTTTAATTAGTTTTAAGTTTTAATTAAACTATAGGTACACTGAATAAAACTTGATATCATACTTAATAGTGATCTTATTTATTGATAAAAATTAAATTGTAAGTCCCTGCCATTTCCCCCTCCCCGTCCAGAGTCCTCGTCTGGAGGCCTGGTCTACAGCCATAAAAGCCTATTGGTAGACCTGGACTCCGGCTGAGTCCCATTGGGAGGCCAGGTCTACCCATTGGCTTTCTTGGCAGTAGACCTGGCCTCCGGAGGCCCATAGAAGCCAATTGGTAGACCTGGCCTCTGAAGGGGGACTTTTCCCCCTCCTCGGAGTCCAGGTCTACCGCCAAGAAAGCCAGTGGGTAGACATGGCCTCCCAATGGGACTCAGC
The DNA here is from genome assembly GCF_029931775.1 of Euleptes europaea. Lineage (NCBI taxonomy): Eukaryota > Metazoa > Chordata > Lepidosauria > Squamata > Sphaerodactylidae > Euleptes > Euleptes europaea. The sequence continues at coordinate 20,350,001 of NC_079318.1, read as the reverse complement.
CGGAGGCCAGGTCTACCAAAGGAAGCCCACCCCGCCCAACAGCTGATAGGCGGGGGGGGGGGAGGAACCGCTGAGCCACCCAGCAATCGCGCGGCTAGAGGGGACGGGAGGCTTTAGCCTCCCAACCATTGAGGGCAAGGGAAAGGGGGACCCAGCCATTCTCCACGGCGGGTGGGGGGGAGAGACAGCGCGCCTGCTCACCCACTCTCTCTCTCTCAGGCGCGCCGGCTCCGCAGCCTGGCTGCTGACGCAAGCGGGCGCAAGAGCAGGGGCTCTGAACCAAGTTCCGAGAGCCGCACTCAACGGGCCAAAGAGCCACATGCGGCTCTGGAGCCGCAGTTTTGAGACCCCTGCCCTAGGGAGACTTGGGCGTAAGGCCCTTGAAACAGGGTTTCTCGACAAGGGGGGAATTCCCCCCCGGGGGGATTTTAGGGTTCCAAGGGGGGAATTGGGACTACTATTCAGCAAAGTGTGATGTCCTGCAGTGTAGATTATGTACAATCTGTAAAATTGTAGTTTGTTTTTTTCCGTTAGACTATCTTGGGAAGGGGGGGAATTATATTCTGAACAATGGTGAAAGGGGGACATGGAGCAAAAAAGGTTGAGAACCACTGCCTTAGAGGCTCTGGGGATCCGGCTCTCCGAAGTGTGCTGGCAGTTGAACTCCAATTTGAACTTTTCGTATAGATTAATTATGTGATGTGTAATTCTCGATGGTTATTACATATCCGTTAAGCGGTGGGAGAGGGGACTGGTTGCCCAAGGATGTAACCTGGAGAGGTTATTTACGAGGAGTAATCAGAGACACCTCTCGTCTATCGGTAGTCTGTACCCACACACAGCCACTCACTGGATCCAGGGGTGGGGGGGCGTGTTTCGTCTCCTGAAACAGCGGGATGGGACAGACTTCGATCCCTCCTTCTGACTCAGGCCTCAGAATTAATTGCTTGGGAGCTCAGAAACTCCTTGCTCACGTCAACTTTGGCCATTCATGATGACTTCAGTGTAATTACACTAAGTGAAAAGAATTGCCCTGTTTTCTGTGGGGTGGGGGGAGTTGCAAGGACTGTCCTGTAGTGGCTGCAGTAGGGGTTACCCATTCATGCACCGTTGCCCTTGTCCTCGTGTCTTCCTGGTGATGAGAGAATGGATTTGCAGGAAGGCGTTCAACCACAAAGGGATCCATTCTGCTCCTCCACCTCAAACCAGCCCAAAGGTGTAGAAACTGTACAACCTTTCACAAAATCTGTGTGTACCTGGTCAGGCTGTAGGAGGAACAGAACATCTTAACCTTTTGGAGGAACAGAGCATCTTTCCCTTTAAAACAGATTCCATAAGTGCAAACAGAGATTAAAACTGCCCCTGCTGAGTGTTGTACTGGGACCAGATGCTGGAAGTTCTGTGATTGGATTTTCCTAATGTACTTTGAGCTGTGTGGGTGGTTGATTTGGATTGGAACTGCATGGAGAAGGGAGAGATGGGGTAATGTTTTTTACTCTCTCACAATAACTAGCCAAAACTAGTTTTCCTGTGTTGCTACAGCGGTTAAAGAACAGGAGGTGGACAGAAGATTTAAAGATCTAGTATCAGCTCTGGTAGTCCAGTTTCAGCTAGCAAGACCACTTTTCCCATGGGGTCCTGATATGACCCTAAAACTGCTTATGTACCTGAGAATAAGTTCTCAGTAAGGGATTCTTTTGAAAATAGGCTGTGACTTTGGTAGTCAGATTAGAGAGTTGCTTGCTCTTTAGCAACTTATTGTTCTCCGAATAGTCCACAAAACAAACATTGCGACTTTTGGGGACTTTATTTTTGATTGGTTCTTGTAGGTTATCCGGGCTGTGTGACCGTGGTCTTGGTATTTTCTTTCCTGGCATATGCTGTGTGACCGTGGTCTTGGTATTTTCTTTCCTGACAATTGCAGGACAATGATTCAGCTCAAACCCAACCCCTTTCTGACTATATATTACTCTTCCTACACACTTGACACTGAGAGACACTGTCCTTCAGTGTTACTCCTCTGAAGATGCCTGCCACAGCTGCTGGCAAAACGTCAGGAAAGAAAATACCTAGACCACGGTCACACAGGCCGGATAACCTACAAGAACCAATGAACTCTGACCGTGAAAGCCTTCGACAATATTTTTATTTTTGATGTTTTGAAGTAACAAGTGTTCTATTTAAGAGGCAAAAACAACAATCATGTAAATACTAATAAGACATAGAAATCTATAGCAATTGTCCCAGAGGGCCAGAGAGAGGTAATTGCCATGCATATATCTCCCCCCATCCTGTAGTTGATGTTGGATAAAGCCAGTGGTAGACATGGTAGTTTATTACTGAATATTAATTTTAGACATTTGGTTCTGTTAATTGTAAGTTTGGTTTCATGCATGTAGCAACATGACAGAAAGCGCTTTATGCCAGTTTACGCAATTACCGTGTTTGTGTTGATGTTACACAAGATTGAAACAGCTTGCACAGCAGAGATCTCTTACAGTCACTTGAAATGGCATTTCACTTAGCAAACTAGCATTTCCATTCACATCAGTATTTATTTAATTGCCTTGGTTTTTCTTTCTACTATGCTACTTGATTTGTCTGTTACTAAGATACTTCCTAGCAAGGGTAATGGAAGCTTGCTTCAGCCACCTACCTCCATGTAAACATATATCTCTGGGATCTTCTATGCAGGGCTACCAATTTATTAAATCTTAGAGCTTCAGAACTGAAAAGATTCTATGGCTATTGTACAAACATCTGGTAACCATAAGGGATAGATTTTTGTAATGCTAATTGTAAGCATATTTTGTTTTTTGGCAAAAGAGGTTTGCACAAGTTTTTTAGGTCATCTGTCCTACAGGTAACTCACTTGATTCTGGTGCCTCTCAGACTTGCATTGATTAGACACTGCATTTTTTTTCAGTCAGTCCCCTCATTCCTGTTCAGTTCTTTCTTCATCTGTAGTTAGGCTGCTTTTGATGTGCTCTAGGTTTACTTTCCCCCCACCTTCCTGGATTATTCTTTCAATCTCCTAGCATTGTGCAATTGCACATTCCTGCTGTGCTGAAAGCATAATTGTAAAATAAAGCTCATGCTGTGAATCTGTATGGGTAATCCAGCACAGCCTTTACAAACATACAAATGCCTGCATTTTCAGAATCTTTCAGAATTGGCCCTGGATCCCTTCCAGTCCAGCTTCTTACCCGGCCATGGGATGGAGACGGCTCTGGTCGCCCTGACAGATGATCTCCGGCATCAGCTGGATTGAGACGGGTCAGGGCTGCTGATTTTGCTAGATCTGTCAGCAGCCTTTGACATTTTCAATCATGAGCTGTTAGACCACCGCCTCGCCGACGTGGGGATTCGGGGCACAGCCCTTCAATGGCTGCGCTCCTTTCTCCAAGGTTGGGGACAGAGTGGCGCTGGGGGAGGTGATGTCGCAGTGGCACCCCTTGGTGTGTGGGGTGCCGCAAGGAGCGATTCTCTCCCCTATGTTATTTAATATCTACATGCGCCCTCTTGCCCAGCTGGTTCGGAGTTTCGGGCTGGGGTGTCATCAGTACGCTGATGACACCCCAGCTTTATCTGCTTATGGATGGCCATCCGGACTCTTCCCCGGACACGCTGGTTGGGTGTTTGGATGCTGTGACTGGTTGGTTGAGAAAAAGTCGGCTGAAGCTGAATTCAACGAAGACGAAGGTCCTGTGGCTAGGTCGGGGCGGCTTGGGTGTGGGATGCCAGCTCCTGAATCTTGATGGTGTGCCATTAACACCTGCACCTACCGTCAAGAGCCTGGGTGTAATCTTGGATGCCTCCCTGTCTATGGAGGCCCAGGTTGCAGCCGTGGTCAAAATAGCGTTTCTTCATCTATGCCAGGCCCGGCAGCTGGCCCCCTATCTCTCCCACCCTGACCTAGCCACGGTGATCCTTGCAACGATCACCTCTAGGCTAGACTACTGTAACTCGCTCTACATAGGGCTGCCCTTGAGACTGATCCGGCGGCTCCAGCTGGTACAGAATGCGGCAGCGAGACTCCTTACAGGGGTCTCGCCCCTAGAGCATATAAAGCCAGTGCTCCGTCAACTGCACTGGCTCCAGCTGGAATACCGGATCAGGTTCAAGGTGCTGGTTTTGACCTTTAAAGCCTTACACGGCCTGGGACCTTCATATCTGTGGGACCGCCTCTCCTGGTATACCCCCCCCCCCCGAAGATATAGCTTTTCTTCGATTCTCAAAACCTTAGATATTGTGTATATTTGGGACTGAACAGTATAATTGTTTTAAGCTGCGACTTGACGGCGCTTTACACACACACATTCAGGTTATAAACCCAAATTACTGATAGATTTTTCAAAGCAGCATTGATAACACAAGAATTCTGTTTATAAATTTCATGTTATCATTTTTTGGTTACCACTCAGAGGTACTTTACCACAGTGGATTTTGCAGCTTCCTTACCTTAATGTAGTGGTCCTGCTCAGATAAAGTTAGTGACAGTAAATTCTTTTGCAGTCAATGGGCTTTAAGGAAGTTGCGGTTAATTTAAGTTTTATTGACTTCAACAGAAACATTGCTTGCTACCATTATGTGAATCAGGGATAATATTTCTTGATTACAATGGTTATGTTTTAAAATTTAAAAATCAACTCCTTTTAGCAGTTGGTGGTTTGGAGTTGAATGTATTCATCTCCTCTGATTTATCACAATTTATTTGATTAAGGCAATTGACTTTCATCTTCTCTTTCATATGTCCACTCAACTGGTGAATCATGGCCGCTCATAAAACAGTACGGTAAGAAATTCTCTGCTTTCTTTCAACATCTTATGAGTGTTCTCTAGCATAGTTATAAACAATGCTCCAAATCTACTGAAGTTAAACGACTGCTCTTCTCTAAATAAAATTAAATAAAATTTTAATCCTTTTGCTGCATTTGTATTTTGTGCACAGTCCTCTGATCTAATAAGACCTCTACAGCATGTTGCCTAAAAAATATATGGGAAGGCTTTCTTTGCAGCCATTCTGTTATGAAGAAAGCAACCTCTAAAATTGTCTGTGGCAGTCTTTCTCTGCTACCCATTGGTACAAGAAAAAGGAGCAAAAGGGTACTTTGGGCCACAGTAGAACACAATAATCTGCATTTCTGCTGTCCTTTTGTAATTCCATCCTGCTTTCCTACATATAGCAACAGTTCTGTGTAGTAAGGATTAGCACCTGGCTTTTGCATTCCTTAGCCTGAAGTCAATGATGCTGTTGTAGTTCTCCTGTGATGGTTACAAAGTCAGTCTGTGACTGCCTTCAGCAAAACAATATGGAGCCATTGTTAGGTAGAGCAATGATAGAATTGCTCTACTTTGTAACCAGCTGTGCTACATTATTGAAAACACAATATAGGAGCAAAAAGAGCTCTAGCAGAAGCAGTAAATTATTCCTTTTGTGAGTTTCAGGCTGGTAATTAATTTTTTTAAAATTAATATTGACATCCCAATGAAGACAAAAATTAGTCACGGGGCTCGGAAAGACCTCTGCCATGGGCCCTGGAGGGCTGCTTCTAGTTGGCACAAACAGTATACAACTGGATGATCAGTCATCTGACTTGGTATAGCATAGCTTTGTGTATTAACCTCTTTGTCTTGGAGGAAAATGTAATTGTACTATGTTAGTATTTGTTTAACAGTACAGGGGAAAAAGAATCCTTGCAGGCATGTCTCTTCTAGTATATAAAAAAGCCATCTTTGTTAAAGACACAAGATGGCATGGATTCAGCACTATACTTAGGAGTCCTGCTATAATAATAAATATGAATGAATGAGAGGATATATTTCCTTTTCTCTGTTTTTCTTTTGTTAAAGCACTTTTGGGGGCCGGTAGCCAACTGGGGGCTCCCTATTGCTGCTATAAATGACATGAAGAAATCGCCAGAGATCATCAGTGGTCGAATGACATTTGGTAAGTAGTAAAATGCAGTCTTAGGATAAAACTAAACAGTTCCCTAATGGGCCATCAGACTACTTAAACACATGTTCTGCATTGAGTACATCTCACACATGGTTGGATTTTGCATACAGTCAGGCCCAGACATTGGAAAGTAACTGAAGCCGCACCCAAAATATTCTTCATCACTCTTAAACGAGTGGAAACAATCTTGGGTTTTGATATAACATGTCAAGACCATGGCAGGAGTTCAGTGAAGCACTTAACGAGCTTCATGAGTGCAAGGAAGAAAGGGTGTTTGGACTTGTCTTTCATAAACAACTTCTTTACATGCTGCATGACCAACCATTTTTGGATTCAGTTCCAAAAACATGTTATTATGTGACATTGGGCTGTTCAAAGAGGGGGAATTGCACTGAGGTTGTAAACACAGGAAACCATTACACCTTTTCCTGTGCAAAAGAAATGGCAATTGAGAGTATAATTTTCAAAATATGGTTGAGTTTACTTTTTAAAAATGCTCGCTAGTAATTTTCTGGATCCCAGAATGGCCTGGATTGCAACCCATTTATCTAACACATTTGGGAAGGGATATTTGCAATCCTGTAAGGAACCTGGAGTCCTGTTTAGAAAGTATTAGAAAATAAATGGTGATATACATTGACTAACTATTATAATAAGGCTAAACATAAATTTGTTAAAATAATTTCCGGATATTAGAAAATAAGTCCATTTTTAATTGTCGCCTACTTGCTATTCATTTACACTTAAATGCGTTTTGATATTATATAGCAAAGAAACTTAAACCAATACATGAAATATATATCAATTCAGCTACTTCCTCCTACACTCCATATTTTACAGGAATAATATGAATAATATGCTTTCCATTTATCTAGACATTCTGTGGTTGGTCTATTATTCACACAGTTTGTTAATTTCACCATTACTGCATACTCTGCTTGTTTACTTTCTCAGTCTTCCTACTGTGGACAATCTTCTGCTTTCCGTTTTGTTGCAGATGTAATTCTGGCCACTGTTATCGTATATCTAAATAATTCTTCTAAGATTTTTGTAATATTTTTGGGCAAGATGTCCAATAGTATACTCACGCAGCCCAATCCTAACAGGGGGAGCATTTACGACAGGCTCAGGGACGGCCCCCCCCAAGCCCCATGAAACTTCTCCATAGAGGATGCCGACGCGAGGCCTTGCGCTGGGGAAATGCTGCCAGCGAGGCTGTGCCAGTGCTCGTGGCTCGCACTACTGCATGGCTCCCCAACACTGGCGTAAATGCTCCACCGCCGGCACAAGTGGCACTAATGCTGACAGAGGGGGTCACTCTGGCTTCTACCCCCCTCCCCTGTTGTTATTACACGGTTCGTGTCCATCACAAATTTGAATTTCTAAATACTTTTATAAAACTTTTTGTAAGTACCATCCAACTCCTTGCATTTCCAACATTTCCCTTTATAACTCTTATCCATTTTTCAATATCCTTTGGGTAATATACCATTGATAAAACATCTTGTACCAATTTTCTCTTAATGTTTGGCTTGCTATGATTTTTATATCTTTCATCCATAAAGTTTCCCATTGTTGAAGAGATATCTTTCTCAAAATTTTGCATCCATGTGATCATGCATGTGTTAACTTGTTCTGTTGCTGTTACAAATTGAAGTAATATCTTATAAATTAATATCTTATAAATTAATCTTAACAAGTGTTTTTGCTGCGATCACATTTTCAAATTCTGTCAACTCCCTTATTGTACTTCTTTCTGTGTCCTTTTTAAATCTTGAGACTAGTTGAAAGTATAGTAACCATTGTACATTTTTGCTTTTGTCTTTCATCTTTTGCCAAGATTTAATTTCTCCTTGAGGATTTATCATATCTCCAGGTTTCAAAATCATTATTCTTTCTCATATTTTTATCAACATATGCTTCCATGAGAGACATTAATGGGGATAACGGAGAACTGAGTCTTCAGGAAGATTCCCAAATTCTCAGGAGTCCATCTGTAATTACATGTCATTGAGGAATTAAGCAGTAGTTCTGAATGTTTTTAATGTAATAGATTGTAGTTGGTCTGGGAACTTAATTTGAACACATGTAATTGTGAAATATAGCTATGTCTGCAGTGAGGGTGACGTGAAGGTAATTTTAAATGTTTTACAGTACTATTTGCAGAAATTATGGGAAAGTATCCTTTTATGACAGCGTTCCTCAGTCCACTGACTTGTTTGTTTTTGCTTTTATAGCACTTTGCTGTTACTCACTGACGTTCATGAGGTTTGCATATAAGGTGCAGCCCAGAAACTGGTTGCTGTTTGCTTGCCACTTTACCAATGAAGGCGCACAACTTATCCAAGGAGGGAGATTGTTCAAATACAAGTGAGTGAAATGAGGATCTTTCATTACAATGGGGGAGAAATAAGGAGACTTTCACAAGAACTTTATCCCATGCTTTTTCTTCATAAGTCAAGGCAACATATTGATTAGTACTTTCACTGAATCTGTTCTGTTCTTATTTTTTCTTGGCAGTCTTGAAAAAAAGAACTGAGTATCTATTTAATGGGGGGAAAACAAGGTGCTCCTCTTCACAGATGACAACTGAGGAAAGTCTTTGCCATCCAGAATTGCTGTCTCCTACTGTTGCATTCTCATTGTTATGAACACATTCACGCCAACAATGTCATCCAAGCACTAAATTTTGTAACCTGCCTTTTTAAAAGTACTTAGCAGTTGAAAAATGTTACATTGAACAATTTGCCTTACAAGTACTACATTTTTATTTTTCTGGTCATGAAATTTTTCTGTTTATACGCACATCAGTTTGTTTGTGAAGGATAAGATTTGCTATTTGTTAAAAAAAAACCCTGAAAAAACCTGTCATTGATAATTAATTTGTGCAGCTTGTTAAAACCTGGAAAATCATTGTGTGCATTTGGCAGTTGTGTGTACAGATTCAAGAATGGAGGTTCTGTCTCCTTAAGTGCATTGGAATTACCCTCCTTGCATTCAGGAACACCCATTCCTGGCTTTTGGTGCAGTTAAATATGTAACAGGCTGCCAAACCATCAACCCAGCACTTACGGAAAGCAGGTATTTACCAACTAACTGCTCTCAGGTTGCTAGTTTGAATGCTGTGTGTCTACTTACCCACGTATCCCAGCTTTTAGTTCCGAGTCCCTAAGAGTCCCATAGCAATCTGAAAGAAGGCAACAATCTTCCTTATTGCTTATGGTTAAGACATACTCTGAAGTGGCACAGCCTTCAAGAAGAGTGGGAAGCAGGATCATAGCAGGGTATAGTCCTGCCTCAGGTGTGTTGGACATACTGTTTGTGTAAGGCCCACGGTATAAATTGCAGCATCTTGAGGCTTGAAACATGAAGCCATTTTTTGGATCTTGCGTGGATTGAAAACTGCATGGTTTGCAGCATTGTGCAATAGAATTTTTGTATTTTGGCTCACTATGTAAGGGCCATCCGTCAGTGCGACTATCTTGAGTTGTGTGCGCCCAGTAGGCAGAGCAGCCTAATCCTATGTCTCCTTCCTTAGAGTTCGTCTGACTGTCCCATTTATTCTCGAGTGTTGTAAATATGTCCTAATTCCACATTGTCTGCCTTGTGTAGATTTGCTAAAGATTTCTTGTGAACTGTAACTGAAACAAGAAACATAATAGACAAGACTGAGGTCTTTTGGGGAGAAAGATTCGGAGGTGTGGAACTTTTTACAGTTCTGGCAAATCGGCATCCTGATTACTTCTTTCCTGAAAACATGTGTCTAGCATCAGCAGCTGTAACACACCATGTACGGAATGTATTTAACAATTTTATTTTCAGTGCAACAACTTTGAGAGCAGTAAATAGTCCCATTGGGGAGAAGTTAAGATGTGAATTTTTTAATCAAACTAATGGCAATAAAATATTTTGAGGGAATTTTGTGATTTTCAACATGGTTAATGTTATTTAATTTTCATCATTGAATTGTACAGGAAAAAAGCTACAATTTTTGGAAAGTCTAGGCTTTCTTATGAGGTCCATTTCAATTATAATGGCCTCAGAATTATTAACAATACATTGGCAAAAATAAACAGATGTTTTCTCTTTATTTCTAGTGACTTGCTAATGTGGAGGTGAGTTCTACTGGCCTGCTGGTTGGAATAAAGATACCCACTTGGCAAGAACTTAGTCCTGTAGCCAGTGGCAGGGCCCAACAAGCATTTTCAAATATTGCCAATCACATATTTTGTATCTAGGAGTAGTCAGTTCATGACCCGCTTCTTGAGTTATTACTCATATGATGAAGACTGCTGGCATAAAATATGAAACTTTAAGATGAAACAAGTGGTATCAGGGTAACAGCAAGTAACAAAATTTGATGAAGGTGGCCTCTATCCCAGTAAGTCAGAAAATGGCAATTTGGCGCTTATAAAATTGGGTGTTAACTTTACCATATTTTGAAAATTATATATTTTGAATACTCTCAATTGCCATTTCTTTTGTCCAGGGAAAGATGAAATAGTTTCCTGTAAGAAGGTGATGAATGCAGGATTTGAATACCTTACTATTATGTAGAAATGCTTAGTGCTTTGGCTGTAGCAAGAACTATGATTGCCTATCACTCTTCATAATTTCCATGCCTGCTTATTTTGTAGGCAGAGTCTGCCACCATGTGGTCTGATAGCAACTCTTTTTGCCGTTGTGGCTGCACAGCTCTTCCTTAGTTATTTCACATATAGTGCAGCTTTGATTTTATTCCACTCAGACGTTGGTCTCCTGTGATAACGTGGTGTCTTTGTCATTTTTAAACAGCAAACCCCCCCAAATGAATGCGTGCCATAGAAGTCTTATGCATATAGAGATCATATAGTGAACTGGAAGACAACACTAACTAGTCAGTTGTCTTTGGCGATATGATGACAGTGCTGAATGCAAGTGAGACTAATGTAAACAAATAAGGAATCTTTTGCTAGGAATATAAAAAACTCGTGATAGTAAGAATGTTCAAGAAGTTTTGGCTGAGCTCTATAAATGCTAGTAATTTCCAGATAAAATAATGAAATAAAAACTTTCTGAAGATCATTGTTAGAGGGACCTCAGTAAAATGCTTGACTTCCTTCCCTCTTTCTCCCTTCTCAAACAATCTTCCCTGTCTTTCTCACCCCCTTCCCTTTTTCAATCTTCACTACCTCTTTATCCCCCCTCTCCCCTGCTGACAATCTTCCTCTCTATTTTTCCCTTTCCTCATAACTGTCAAGCTACCCCTCTATTTCACCAACTATCCCCTTTCTTCCCCAATGAACCATATTTCAGTCTACCCCTTTACCCCCTTCCTCTCTGCTAACCTACACCCCTATCTATTTCTCCCCCTTTCTCCTCATTCCCTTATCTGTCAACTTTCCCCTCCTCTTTTTTGCCCTCCACCCCTTCTCCATGTTTCTCCCCCTTCCCTTCTCTGTCAACCTACCCCCTCTCTATTTCTCCCCCCTCCCCTTCTGACAATCTGAGTTGGAGAATGGTGATCAGATTTAAGGTGATGTATAGTATCTGAGAGCCCTGACCTGAATAGCCCAGACTAGCCCAGTTTCATCAGTTCTTGGAAGCTGAGCAGGATCAGCCCTGGCTAGTATTTGTGTGGGGTTCCTCCAAGGAATACCAGGGTTGTGATGCAGAGGCAGGCAATGGCAAACCACCTCTGAACATCTCTTACCTTGGGGAAAAAAAACTCTACAGAGTCGCCAAGCTGTGGCTTGATGGCAAAAAAACCCCTGAGAAGTTTAAAACATGGCCAAATTTCCCCTTTTATCTTTTGATTACTGCTTTAAATCTTTTATATAGCTGTATTTGTTTAGCAGCTGCTGCTATCAACTACTTTTCTTGTCTGAAGGCCAATTGTATTGTAGGATTCTAGCATAACCTCATACCCCAGCACTGATAAAGAAATACATTCATGCCTGCCAGGGTTAAATTCATTGGCCATAGCTGCCTACTAAGGTGAGTATCACATGAACTGAGATGCAAGCTGACCAGATGGAAGGACATCAAGTGGGGCGGGTCACCTGATGATATCAGTCATCTTCTGGAACTCATTTGTTTGTTTATACCCTTCCCCCTTTTTCACAATGGGGACCCAAAGTGGTTTATATCCTTCTCTCCTGTGTTTTATCCTCACAACAACCTTATGATGTACACTAGGCTGAGAGTGTCTGGCTGTCCCAGGGTCACCCAGCAAGCTTCCACAGTAGAGAGAAGATTTGAATCGTCTCCAAGCTCCTAGTCTGGCACTCTTAACCACCACACTTGCTTTCAGGTTTGAAATCTGAATGTCTTTAAACCTATAGGTACCCTAAGAAGGCCCACATTTTATTAGATAAAAGCTTCCAAGCTGAATAAATTTCCACCTTGTCTCTCACCCAGGTTCCCTTCCCCCAGGTGCTTACCTTTTTCTTCATTACACATTTGGTAGGCCTCTCTCTGCTTTGCTTTTGCCTTTAATGGGAGTCAGTAGTCCTAATTTGGTTACCATGGAAACTGTTTAAATGCTAGTGAAATCAACATTGCAGCAAGTAAGATGGAGAAACTATGATTTGCCACTGCATTGTGGAAATGCATGCTAGCTGTTTTCAAAGTAGTTCTATTTAGATGAGTCTTGTTCAAGCTCACATATGTCATTGCTGACCTCTAGACAGATATTTATGCCTAGCTCGTATCCATTTTCATCTTGTACACCCTGCCCTTTTTAGCTGTGTTTTTCACATAACTATAGCAACAGAATAATTTCCACCTGATGCTAGTTTGTTTTCAGAACTGGATAATTAGATAGGTGGAAATTCAAACGCTTGTGTGATTCACTGAATTTAGGCTCTCTACTGGATGGCCCAGGCTAGTCTGATCTCGTCAGATCTCAGAAGCTAAGCAGGGAGAGCCCTGGTTAGTATTTGGATGGGGGACCACCAAGGAATACCAGGGTTGCTGTGCAGAGGAAGGCACTGGCAAACCACTTCTGTTAGTCTCTTGCCATGAAAAACCCCAAAAAGGGGTCGCCATAAGTCGGCTGCGACTTGACGGCACTTCACACGCACGCACACTGTTCTTTGCACTGACTGAATTTGGCTTCCTGGTACTGGAAAAACACAGAAAACCAGTACGCGGGGGGAAAAAACTGACAGCTGAAAGGGAAATGTGCTCCATTACAAGTAGTGAAAAGCACTTCTTCACAACTCCATAATGGAATCTTCGGACAATGGCCGTTCCTGCGCTAAGTTTTTGCAACCTCTAATGAAATGTTTCATTTTTCTCATGTCCGCACCATTTCCCCCCTCTTTTTGATGTGGGAAACGTCCTGTAATTGTTTTATGTCCATGTTATCGGCAAATACTTTTACGGCATCGTTTCCTTTTTCGCTGTTTTTGGGATGATCTCCCCCCTGAGGCGTGGACACGTTTAAGGCGCTGTTCCCTTCTCTGCCCCCTCTGTCGAACACACCCACTGCGTTGCTCAGCCCCCTCCCATTCCCCCTCCCCTTGTGTGTGTTAAGTGCCGTCAAGTTGCCTCCGACTCATGGCGACCCTATGAGTGAAAGTCCTCCAAAATGTCCTATCTTTGACAGCCTTGCTCAGATCTTGCAAATTGAAGGCCGTGGCTTCCTTTATTGAGTCAATCCACCTCTTGTTGGGTCTTCCTCTTTTCCTGCTGCTCTCACCTTTTCTTAGCATGATGGAGACAACTATATAAGGCAGAAAACTGGTGACTTCACAATGTTTTTTAAAAGAATGCTTTTAAATCTGAGAGCTGTGAATGCAGGCTACAAACCGGAGGAAGTCCATTTTAAAACAATGCACATTCTTGCAAATATACATTGTAGAATAAGTTGTGTGTGTTAAGTGCCGTCAAATCACTTCCGACACATGGCAACCCTATGAATCAATGTCCTCCAAAATGTCCTATCTTTGATCGCCTTGCTCAGATCTTGCAAATTGGGGGCTGAGGCTTCCTTTATTGAGTCCATCCATCTCTTGTTGGGTCTTCCTCTTTACTTGCTGCCCTCCACCTTTTCTAGCATGATGGTCTTTTCCAGTGGCTCTTGTCTTCTCACAATGTGACCAAAATACGATAGCCTCAGTTTAGTCATTTTAGCTTCTAGGGTCATTTCAGGCTTGATTTGATCTATATCCCACTGATTTGTTTTTTTGGCAGTCCAGGGTATCCGTAACACTCTCCTCCAACACCACATTTCAAAGGAATCTATTTTCTTCCTATCCGCTTTCTTCACTGTCCAGCTTTCACACCCATACGTAGTAATAGGGAATCCGATGGCATGAATTAATCTAGTCTTGGTGGCCAGTGTGACGCATCCTTCCACTTCAGGATCTTTTCTAGCTCCTTGATGGCTGCCCTTCCCAGTCTCAACCTCCTTCTGATTTCTTGGCTGCTGTCTCCCTTCTGGCTGATGGTGGAGCCAAGGAATAGAAAGCCTTGAACAATTTCAATTTCCTCATTGTCAACCTTAAAAGTTTGTGTAATTCTCCTGTAGTCATTACTTTTTGTCTTTTTGATGTTCAGTTGCAGTCCTGCTTTGGGTATTTTCTCTTATAGCTTTCAGCAGTAGTCGTTTCAAGTCCTCGCTATTTTCTCCCAGTAATGTAGTATCATCGGCATAGCTCAAATTGTTTTTTAATTAGCTGCGGTTGGATGAATGAAGGAACGCGCGTGCGTAAAATCAGGCGGCGGGCGCTTCCGCCTTGGCGCTCCTTATGGGCGGGGCAAGCCGAGCGGCGTGGGCGTGGCCTGGGGGGGGGTCGCTACTTTAGCCGCGGAAGAAAGGGCCAATGAGGTTCGGAGGGCAGGAGGTTCAGGCGCCGCCGAGCACCCAACGGCCGCTCGCTCGCGCGTGCGCCCCTGAGCCGACCCCGCGCGACTCCCTTGGCTCCGCCCCCGGAGGAACGGCCTACCCGGAAGTCACGAGGCCGCCGGGTAGGCCGTTCCTCCGGGGGCGGAGCCAAGGGAGTCGCGCGGGGTCGGCTGAGGGGCGCACGCGCGAGCGAGCGGCCGTTGGGTGCTCGGCGGCGGCGGCGGTTCGAGGCCCTCGGAAGCGGCCATGGACAAGCTCCGCCGGGTGCTGAGCGGGCAGGACGACGAGGAGCAGGGCCTGACGGCGCAGGTATGGGGTGGCTCGGGAGGGAGGCGTCGCGGGTCTCTCCAGAGTTTGCCTCCTGGCTCTCCCCGCTTTGGCTTACTCCCGAGTAAACGTGCAAGGGGTTTATTAGGCCGCGCCATCCTTGGGGCTTCTCTTTGCAAGTCATTCTTAACCGTCTTGGGTGAATCTCCCTTCCTTTTTTCTTTTTTTTTAAAATACATTTTATTATTTCATTTCATTTCATTAACCTTTATTGGCATACCAAAGGACAGAGATAGAAAACAACAACCATATACCTCCAAAGGGCAATACATAAAAGTTACAAGTCGGGTTAATAAAACTTTTCTTGTTCTTTAAGAACGCCTGTAAGAAATTCAGCCACGGTAGCTTATTTTTTTTTTTTTACATTTTATTAATTTTTAAAACATAAAACAAACAGATACAATAATAATAATATAAAAAATTTAAAAAAAGAAAATACAAAAGAGTATCTGTATATACTTATTAATGCATTAATACATTCATGGTTACAACATTATAAAGTCCAATAAGATGCCCCTTCGACCCACCACCCACCTTAAAAAAGTGACCCGTCACCCGACTTCCGAAGAAGTGTCGAAACAGTTTTAAAAATATCTATTAACAATAAAATATTAAAATATTAAAACTAGTTTCTAAAACTCACTAATTAAAGTAGTGAAATCCATTTTTGCCAGTTTATCCCAATATGTGACGGCCTTTGCCCAGGTTTTTTTAAATTCTTCCATATCTTTTCCATGTAGGAATTCCGTTAATTTGGCCATCCTCATATACAGCCATAATTTCTCTCATCATGAATTTAAGATTTATTCACTTGCTTCCAAACTTTAGCTATTACAATTCTTGCAGCAGCAAAACTATATTGACAAATAACCCTGTCATTGTTACTCATATTTTTTGTGGAATTCCCAATAAACAAAACGCAGGTTTTCTTTTTACTCTGCCATTAATCAAATTATTAGTTTCCCTAATAACTTTTTTCCAAAAGCTTTTAATTTTTTTACATATCCATCATACGTGCATAAAAGTGCCTCTTTCCTTTCCGCATTTCCCAACATAAATCCATATCTCCTTTTTTCATCTATCTGAATCTCCCTTTCTAACATGCGTGAACCAATGATGGTAGAAGTCCAACCAAGAAAATATTAACAAATATAGGTGAAATGTTGCCCTGATTTAGAACCGGGGGTGGGGGGAGGTTGTAGGGCTGATGGGATAAACTCCGAGAGGAGGGCAGCAAAGATGGTGAGGGGTCTGGGGACCAAGTCCTATGAGGAAAGGTTGAAGGAGCTGGGTATGTTTAGCCTGGAGAGGAGAAGACTGAGAGGGGACATGATGACATGATAACCCTCAGCAATGCTGATTCTATAACCTTGAGCAGATAATGAGAGGGAGGGCATCTTGGCCATCTTCTGGGCATGTAGGGGTCACTGCCCTGACCTGGATGGCCCAGGTTGGCCTGATCTCGTCAGATCTCAGAAGCCAAGCAGGGTCAACCCTGGTTAGTATTTGGATGGGAGACTACCAAGGAACACCAGGGTTGCTGTGCAGAGGAAGGCACTGGCAAACCACCTCTGTTAGTCTCTTGCCATGAAAACCCCAAAAAGGTGTCGCCATAAGTCGGCTGCGACTTGACGGCACTTTACACACACACACACACACAGAGGGGGCACTGGGGGTGTAGGGGGAGGTGGTTGTGAATTCCCTGCATTGTGCAGGGGGTTGGACTAGATGACCCTGGTGGTCCCTTCCAACTCAGATTCAACTTGAAGGGCTGTCATACAGAGGAGGGTGCCGGGTTGTTTTCTGTTGCCCAAGAAGGTTGGACCAGAACCAGCGGGTTGGAATTAAATCAACAGAGTTTCTGTCTAGACATTAGGAAGACTTTTCTAACAGAGCGGTTCCTCAGTGGAACAGGCTTCCTCGGGAGATGGTGAGCTCTCCTTCCCTGGAGATTTTTAAGAGGAGGTTAGATGGCCATCTGTCAGCAATGCTGATTCTGTGACCTTAGGGAGATGATAAGAGGGAAGGCATCTTGGACATATTCTGGTTACTGGGGGTGTGGGGTGGGGGAGGTAGATGTGAGTTTCCTGCATTGTGCAGGGGGTTGGACTAGATGACCCTGGTGGTTCCTTCCTACTCTGATTCTAATGCCAGAGAGATGTAGGCGCAAAGGAAGCAATACAGGTATTTTGGCTAGCCTTTTTTTTTTGTTAGTTGCCCTGTCCCTAGTCTTCTGGGACATGTATGGGGCTCAGGAGTGCGCTCAGTCTATGAGATCGTAGCAATACGTGAAAAAAGGTGGTGGGATTGGTCTGTCATATCATGTTGGTATTGAGGAGGAAGTATTTATTTGTGTTTTTATAGCGGATAGGAAGAAAGTAAATCCCTTAGAAATGTGGTGTTGGAGGGGAGTGTTACGAATACCGTTGACTGCCAAAAAAAAAAAAAATAAGTGGGTTATAGATCAAATCAAGCCTGAACTGACCTTGGAAGCTAAAATGGCTAAACTGAAGCTATTGTATTTTGGTCACATTATGAGAAGGCAAGAGTCACTAGAAAAGACAGTCATGCTAGGAAAAGTTGAACGCATCAGGAAAAGAGGAAGCCACCGCTCTCAGTTTGGAAGACCTGAGCAAGGCTGTCAAAGACAGGACATTTTGGAGAGCACTGATTAAAAGGGTCGCCATGAGTCGGAAGCGACTTGACGGCACTTAACACACATAGTCTACCTTTCTCACAGGGACTCGAGGATTACCCAGAATACAGTACAGTCAACAAAATGGGGCATTCAATAAACAATGCACTAGGATAGTAAAAGTCTGGAACCAACCAAAAGTCTAAAAGATAGAACTGAAGCATAGCATTAATGACACATTAAGCGATGCAAAAATTACATAATAGGATCCTACTTACAGTAAGATATACAGTCCTGAATCCAAGTAAGTTTGTAAACCATTTTGCACAGTGCAACCCTGTTGTGTGTGTAAAGTGCCATCAAGTTGCAGCTGTAATATGGAGGGTACATTTGTGCAGACCTGGCAAAAAAAAGTACAAAAGTTGCAAAGGAGTGGTGATTCTTCTTCCCTTCCTTGCCACTGGTGCATTTCTTTGTTAATGAAAGAAATTTTCCCTAGGGCTTTCTTATCATCTTCTCAGCAGTTTTCAGTAAGGTTTTGCTAGCACGATCAGTTAAGTAGTTACTGTGCTGTATCTTCCATATACCTTGTATGTAATGCTTGTACATTGTGGGTCCCAGATGCCTATCCAGAAGCCAGTTTACAGTTGGACTTCCTTTAAGCTCTGAATTAGTATCAAAGCTATTTTCCTCTTGGTTTGTCTTTAGATCTCCTCACAGTTTCTGTTGAATCTGGAGCCATTTGTTCAGCATTAGGTGTCATGTACAATACTCTTCCGAGTTGCTAAGCATGTGTGTCTCATTTTCAGGATGTCAGAGTAGTTTGTGGACGCAGTTAAGTTGCCTTGAAATTATCTTTCTATGAAAAACATCATGAACAGGAAGCTATGAGGAAGGTTGTGAAAGCTTCTGAGATGGAAATAATAATTTTGGCTGAAAAGCTTGTGTTCTTTGGTCCTTGTTTCTTCTGCATTTTTTTGAGTTTGGCTGAAAATCCATAAGAGCTAGAAACATCTTAAACCACAATTGGAATTTTAATGAGCCTGTGACCTGGAAGCATGGTTTTGCTAGCCCTTTATGGGTTAGCATCTGCATCCTTAAGTTTTGCCTTTCTGCAAAGGCTGATCTTCTGGAGGTCTGCTTGTTTGCCAGGGCTTTTTAGGGAGTTTGTATGACTGGCATCTTTTAAGTGGGGAAGGGAGGGAGAGATGTGGGGTTTATTTTATTTTGGTTCTAATTGAAAGCGTTTAACTGTTATTGTAAGCTGCCTTGAACCTTGAAAAAGGTGGGGTATAAATGTTTTAATAAATAATAAATTGTTGCTCTAGAAATATAAATTACAGATTCACAAAGCTGATAATCCTTTTAAACCCTCATGATCGCAAGCCGGCATTTTCTCTAATTTTTGCAATTATAGTGTAAGGAGCGACACAGTGGGTGTCCTATTGAATCAGAAATATTGATAACTGTATGGGATATCGAAGTAAATAAAATAAATAAAAGTAGTTCTTTGAAAAGTGTCGTACTTGTGAACTTACAGAAACTGACAGACCAAATGAAGCCAGTCTTCTAGCTGGGGGGGGGGAAGTGGGTGATTGTGCCTTTTCTGATTGTTTCTAAATGGAGTTTGGTACACAATGCATGTTTCCTCATGACAGTCAAAGGTATTTGAAGCCCTGTAGGTTCTAGAACTTCTCAACGCATAGCCCACTGGTATGTAACCTTGTCCCTATGTTTGCGAATCAATCTTTTGTATTACTCAGTAGGGTGATGGTTAAATTTTTAATGTCTTTTTCCCTGCTGCCTATATAAGGATAAAGATTTGGATTTGAAAAGGTAAGATATATGTATATATGCAGTTATATATCTAAAGCTATTGTTGCTTTGAAAAGGGGAGAAATGGTGGGAGATGGGCTGATTCGCAGAATAATGTGTCTGATAAGAAATGTGAGAAGAGGGATGTGTTAGAGCAACTACAGATACTATTGTTGGCCTTAGTGTGTCATGATCCCTTCAAGGTTAGAACAGACAGGCTGACAACTTAGTAGCGACAAGGAGACATTCAGGGAGTCCACAGATTTTATCTGGCTTGGTAGTTAGTCATTATTTGTAGTTGCTAACAGCCCATTTCCTTCTTGCAGTCCCCTGGAACAGGAGAAAAAAATTAGAGAAGCAGCATATTGTTTTTTTCTTCCTGCACTGCTCTCTAAAACTTGATATGAAGTGATCATTAATTTTTCCATGAGTTCTTTGCGTTTGCCAGGAACTTGAGGCACAAATGGGATCTATGTCTCTGATCTAGTGTGGTGATACGCACACCCCAAGCTCTCTGTAATGCGTTGAGAACTTGAGGGAGGCAGAGATCACACCTCTTGTGTTGGGCAGCTGCCAGAAAAAGATGCTTGGTGGGTGGCTTTGAGTGCTTAGTGACTGATTTGTATATCCTTGGACACAACTTAGGCAAAGAAGCGGGGGCTATGTGCGGATGACATAACACACCTCTGTGTGTGATGGGCATGCCCTCTGTTTTTGTGCACTTCCTCCCTTCACATATGGACCCCAATTGAAGACTGTCTGGTTTTAGAATCCTTAAATCAAGCTTCAGTTTCTCCTGGTGTCCAAATGCAGGCAGAGGTGTTATTTCACATTAGAGCTTGATTCAAGGCCTCTGGAACCAGGAAGTTTTCTGTTTTCCTCTGTGTGTGTTTGTGAGTGTGGAGAGGAAGAAGGAAACAAACTGGCACAAGAATAATGTGTGTTCATGCCAGTAACAGACAGGGGCCTAGTTGCATCTGAATGCAGTCAGCCGTCACCTATTTGAACAGTCTGGATTCCACCATCACCTTCATAGAGGAGAACTCAGGTTCTTGACAGAAAAGGTATCTGATGTAAACAAACTTCATGTAATTCTCGTTAACTAAATTAATGTCTCTGAAACAAATATACAGTGACCTGTTTTATGATTGAAAGATTGTCTTGACATTCAATAGTTTGTTTTATGTGTGTGTGTGGGGGGATTTTTTTGTCTCATTCTGTGATTGTCTGAAAACCTCAAATATCTTGTTGATTAGCATTTACTAGGTAGGGAACTGCTGAAATGTTTGGACCCGTTAATGCAACTTTTATTTCTGGACCTGTAATAGTCACTATAAAACAACATAACAGCAGATACAGTAGGTTGGATTGTGGCTAAAACATCTGCATTTGTGGGGGAGCACTTACTGATCCCCCCAGTATACCTGGGAATCTCCTTCCCAGAATAGTATCTTGCTGGTGGGCAGAATTTTGGGTTTCAGTGAGAAGAGGGAGATATGCTTCTGTGGGCAGGAATACATTTGTGGAAATTGTAGGGGTTGAAGCCAGTGTAAGCTCATACACTGCTCTCCAGCTGTCATCCAGCTAGCAAACAACCCTTCATTTATAACAGTATTGTGTGACTGGTTCTTAAATAACTGCAACCCATGTGTTATGATTCTTGAACAGGCAAAGATTTCTTCCTAAATGTCTTTGTCTTACAAAAATCTTTAACTTCTTTCTTGTTTTTTCTTTGCCCAAAGGTGCTGGATTCTTCATCTCTTAGTTTTAGTACTCGAGTGAAATGGTTCGCAATATGCTTCGTTGGTGGCATTTTGTGCTCTATTCTTGTAAGTAAATATAAAAATGGCTTTTTCATATGACCTACAATACTTGGAACTGTATGGGTTTCTTTCGACTTGGATCAAAGGTAGAGATTGGCCAGTCTTGCAAGTTCTGAAAAAGTACAACCTTAGCAAGTCTACCATTTCAGAATGATGGGATGCCCAGATGTACCTTATATTGCATGCAATGTAAAGTTATCAGATAGATGACCTTTCTCAGACTTAGCAGTTTCCTGTGTGCAAGGGGCTCATGACATGAGGAGAGAATGTTTGAATGCTTCCCCCTCAAAAGGTATATTTATGTAGGCAATATACATGAATGCAAATATGTGATCTGACTGGTACACTGTATCTATCCACAAAAAATTACCTCAGTGGTAAACTGGAACTATAGTTTATGTTAAAATATAGTAACAATAATTCATGTTACAATATAGTCAATAAAGGATCTATATCAATTTATCAGTTTTTAAATAATTTTTTATTAATTTGTATAACACAAAACAATACAATAAAAAAACAAAATACAAAAATTACAAAAGAGTATCTTGATATACTAATTATTACTTTCATTTTTACCAAACCATTAAATCCAAAAAGATACCCCTTCACCCTCCACCCGCCCAAAAAAGTGACCCATTTATCAATGTTAATCCAGACCGTGCGTGTGAAAAATGCTATCAAGTCACAGCTGACTTATGGCAACCCTATAGGGTTTTCAAGGCAACAGGAAAAAGAACAACTTGCATATTGGTAGATATTAGAGAGGTTGCCTAAAAGATTTCTCCGTGGAGGGAATTCCACAGTACTGGTGTTACCATGAAAAGACCCATCTGTGGGTCTTGGCCATTCTTCTTCTAAAAATTAGGAAATGCACAGAGACCTAATCGTAAATCTAAAACAGTGGGGGGGACTCTTCATGGAGGAAGAGTCTAACTAAAGTCGACTGGTAACTGATAGAGGAAAGAAATATTAGCTGTCATTTGTCTTCTCCTGGAGCTTTGTATACAAGATATGGATATTGTCCAATAATTTTGAAACCATGGGAGAAAAGGGAATGCATTCTATTTTTAAATGAAAGTTGGAAATAGAAACCATTCCTTTTGTAGTAAACAAAAGGTTGATTGTTTGGACTTAGAAACAGTCTTCCTACATTCAGAATATTAAGGACTGTTAGTGGATTTGGCTATTGAGTTAGACTAAACAACATGGTCCTCTTCAATACTGTAGTGCAGCGGTCCTCCGTAGATCATGGAGAGCCACGCTATCATTTCCCATCAACCAAAAGAACCACAGGACTACACTAGCCACAAACAATAATATATAACAAGAATATAACTTTTAATTATTATATTACCTCTGATCATTTTGAATTTTGCCTCCTTGGCACTGTTGAACCTTAGCCAGCCCTTGGATAGCTGGAGCGAGGGGAATGACTTGCAAGTCGGATTGTGACACAAAACCGTGTGCAAGCTTTCAAGTTCTTTAGAACTCTTTATCAGGTTGATGTTAAAAATGTTTCCTTATGTTAAGAGTTCCCTTAAGTTGAACTGTAGTGTTGCAGGAGACAGAGTGGTTAGAACCTCTCTCCATGCTAAGTTTTCTACTTGGAAGAAGTTCTGTTTTCAACAGTGGCATGCCGCACTCCACCACCTCATTCAGCTGCCTATGTTGGCCCAACCTCATATAAAGGAACCCTCATCTCCACACCCTTGATAGAATGATCATTGGCAAATTGTGTTGTAAAATGAAAGCTGTTAGTTTTAGATTGGTCCCATAATAGTAATGAATTTTTTAAAGAAATTGCCCACTTCCTAGGAACATGGGGCAGGTTTCATGAGGGGAACAGTGCTTACAAGAAGCACAGGTGGCATGTCAAAATGCTACACGTGGCTCTTGTACTACTGAATGAGCATTACTGGTGTAGTACGGCATATTGCGAACAAAACTAACACTTAAACTGTTAAATGTCTGCAGTATACATGAATTATCTAATGTTATATAAATATCTTTATACTGTATAGTTCTTAGCGTATTGAAGAACACCTCTTCTTAAAAAGTGTTTTCTTCATTCTAAAAGAGAATATTTCGTAGGACTTTTCTTCAGTATTTCCCAATTTTTAATTTTTTTCCAGCTTCTCTGCTAGGTACATGTAGCCCTGGAAAGCATAAACATCTCTGCTAGGTACATGTAACCCTGAACTTCAGTTCATGCTCTTATGGTAGAAACGCCCGTTTTGAAGATACTGTTCATAATATTCTTTTAAACAGTACTTTGAAACCTTGGAATATGTCATCTCCTGAAATGTACCTTTTCCCTGTAGTGATCCTTCATAGAGTAATTGACTGTAGAACTGCAGAGTCAATTTGCATTGGGTACTTTATCTGAAATATTTCTACTCTGCTTTCCATTAAACTTGCATATCTTGGCACTGCTAATACCTCCAGATTTTAAAGTCTGTCATGGTTAAATTTTTTATGGCTGTTAAAGAACTTCAGTACATCCAGTTGCAAGTAAAATATAGCAGTATGTGTGTTTATTTTAGTAAAAATCACAATTCTCATTTACTTCATTGCACAGTTATACTTTACAACTGGCTTTATTTTGCTTAGGGGACAGTGATGCTTTGGGTCCCACACAATGGCATGAAACTCTACGCTGTATTCTACACCTTAGGAAACATTTCTGCATTATCCAGGTATAGAAGAATGTCTTGTTCCTCTTTTTTAAAAGATGTTGGTTATATTTCCACTTCTTGGCGAGATCTCTGAATGTTCAAATGTGCTGAATGCTATATATTCCCTACACATTAATTCATAGAAATTTGTTAATTGGTTCACTACACATGGCAATTTAAAAACAAATAGAACACTTATTGGGATTAGAGGCAACCCTAATGGTTTGTCTTTTTTTTTGTAATAAAGCATGGGATTATGTACAATGAATCGGTATACTAAATATTTTCCTCTCTTCTTTCCAATGTTACTGCTTCTGGTTTCACTTCTGTTCCTTTTCTTATATCACATAACTCTCATGCCTTGCCCATCCCAAGCTGGACACAAAATTGCTAACAATCATATACACTTGGGGATGTCCCTTTCCAGTATCCCAGGAGAAAATAAGCATTTTCAGCAGGGTTGGTTCTGTAAAACTGATACCACACTTCTAGCATGAATATATGCTCATTTATGTAATAAGCAAATGTAATAAGCAAAGATCAAATCAATTAATAATAAACATTATTTTCCTCTTTTTATTCTAAACCAGTACTTGCTTCTTGATGGGTCCCGTGAAGCAGCTGAAAAAGATGTTTGAACCAACACGATTATTGGCGACGCTTGTTATGCTGGTAATTGCGTCTTTCTTTGCTTTTCAAATAGATAATATTAGCTTTCCATTTGGATTCACACAGGAACACATGAAGCTGCCTTATATTGAATCAGACCCTTGTTCCATCAAAGTCAGTATTGTCTATTCAGACTGGCAGAGGCTCTCCAGGGTCTCAGGCAGGGGTCTTTCACATCACCTACCCTTTAACTGGAGATGCTGGAGATTGAACCGGGACCTTCTGCATGCTAAGCAGACGCTCTACCACTGAGCTACAGCCCCTCCCTGGAAAAGATGTTTTGCTGGTACATTTGCTGGTGCATTTGCTGGCTGTGCTTGAAAATCTGCTTTCCTTCAATACTATTTCAGTCTATTATACAGTAATCAGATTGTTATCTGGCTGACCTATGTGTGACTCTGTAAAGGTCATCTGGGAAAATAGATGTACTTGACTGGACGTGGTTGAAGTTAGGTTAAATGTATAAAGGACAAACGTATAGAAAATTAAATAACAACTATTTGTGTATCTGACTTTATAAAATTATTGTGTTATAATAAGGTACAATATAGAAGTACATTGGGTTTATTCCAGCAGTTTTTTCATTATACAGTCTGTTTAAAGTGGTTCTGCTTGACAGTTTTTTATGACTTACAATTTTTTTTTATTCAGTGGGTATACACTTGTGTTAGCCCCATAAGTTAAACTTCTGTTCATAGAAAAAATATTGTTTCAGAATGTATCTAGTGTGTATTACTAATATATTAAGAAGCTCCCTTTTGTGCACAGTATTATGCAAGTGCTAACTATCGCTGTTTATATATTCGGGCCCTGGGTTGCCTTTTCTGAAGTTTTAATAATTGATAACTTGTCGGCAACATTCCCGTGGAATTTCAAACTACAAAAAACTTCTAACAATGCATTCCTGAAAGGAATGCCTGCGCCTGTCTTAGGAGGCAACCCAACGGCACTGCCGAAACCTCTACCCAGCGCCCAAAAGGGTTGCATGGGAGATACACCAGCAAAAACTGGCGTATCTTTGAAAAAACAAAAAGGGGCATTCTCGCACCGAAACGGCTTGGGAGGCCGACTAACATCGGCCCCACCCAGTGCCGGAACGCCCCGGAAACGCCTCCCGGCTCGCCGCCGCCTGTGCCAGCGTCTGGAGGCCGGTGGGAGCCTGCGGCGGCGGCCAAACCCAACACGGCCAGGGACCGGCTGCCGGGCCTGCATGCTGGCATGCGCCTTCCGGGCGCTGGTGGTGTGGGCCCCTGCTCTGTCCTCCTAAGGCCTTTCAGCCCGAATTTCAGGAATGGGCTGTTAGTTATATGACCACAAGGTTGAATTTTGAAAACAAATGCCTCATAACAGCAATGGAGTACTGTTTCTCAAACACCACCCATCCATTTTCTGCTAGTTGTTGTAACTGTTTGAAGGATGCTTGATCACCTGATGAGTGGGTTCACAAGTTGCAAACAGCTCAGTATTTGAACAGTTTGCATATGCTTGCATATGTGAGTTCTCATACTATTTCCTGCAGGTTCCCCACATCTTCCACAACCACCTCCCCTTCCCCATATGCTGTTCCTCAGACCTTTTCAGTACATAAGATATTTTCATTGCACAGAGAGTGACGTACAGGGGTGAAGTGTCTCCCTCTGTTATAGCTACTTGGTTCAGTGGTCATTAACAGGAAAGGCAAGGTAACTGCAGATCAGAATATTTCAGGTGTGTGTCTTCTCATACCACTTTGCTGTGGCTATCCTGTTCCCCCAAGCCAGTAATTTTTTTTTGTCGTGGTGGAACCACTTTACAGGGCAATTTGTCTCTTCATTGGGGCTGAACTCTGCACAGCCAGGAACCTTGTCTTTTTTTCTCTGATTCTGTATTTCTAATGATAAGGAAGGGATGATCAGTTTAATCTTCAGCACATCTAATGAGTAATCCTACAGTGCTATTCTAAGCAGAGTTATACCCTACAAAGCCCGTACATTTCAGTGGATTTAGAAGGGTGAAACTGTTCAGGATTACACTGTTAATGTATTAGTTTAGAGGCACACAGCTCTCAACCTGGGAACATGAAGTGGAATTGACTGGGCCTTTCTTAGCCAGAATAGTGTGTACCTCAGAGATGTATAGCACAAAATAATAAAGGTTTTTGACTGTGAAGTGGAAGAGAAGGGAATACTGTCACCTCTTCAGGCACAAAAGCAGCATGTATTACCTGCTTAGCTACTTTGGAAAGAAACAATCTATGAATACCTGGGCCATAGTAATTAGGCTTGCATAATGAGCAGTTTTCTGTCCCCATGCCCAATGTTACAACTGCACAGATGCAAAACTGCTTACAGTACTTGTGATCAGATCTTTGATGTGGTCAAAGAAGCAGTTTGATGACAAAGCAGGCTGTTTGAACAGGGTGAATCCCAATGATTCTTCCTCCCACCCTTTTCACTGTGCCGAGTGGCTCCTTCCTTCCTTCTCCCCAGATGATAAAAGGTTTATAGATGTATTCGGACCCAACCTAGGATGTGGAGTAACTGAAAACCTTTCATTGGCACATATTTAAATACGACACACATGAGGCTGATATGAATTCACTACATATAAACTGTTTTATTTCACACTTATGGGGAAATGGTCAAGTCAGACTGTCAGGGAGGTTTCAGTTTTAAACTTGGCAGGTGAAAAGACAACAGGAATGAGGGAAAATTTGTATCACTATATGCAATAGATAGTTTGTTGCTAAACTAGCTGTTTTCTACAGACAGGTGTTTGTAACAGTTGAATGAGATCAGGTTGCTTTCACTACTTAGATAAACAGGCACAAGCTTAGTTCACAGAAAAGTGCTAAAGTCTCTGGAGGCAGGTATATACAGTACATATAGATTCCAGTTTTCCATCTTTAACACTCTTCCTAGGAGCTGTTTCCCTCTGGGAAGGGATTCCACTTTCTTATTTCTGGATCCTCCCAGATCCTTTACTTTCCGCTCTACTCCCCCCACCCTCCTTCCTAACCGACAGTCTCAGCTGACGTCTCTCAGGTAAAACAGTAGCATTCTTCCTGAACCACCTGTCAATCAGTGTTTTCAGAAGGATTTAATGCATCTGCAGTTAGCTGTCCTTCACAAATTACATCCCTGAAGCATTCCCCCACCCATTTTCAGTGCTTAGATGATTTTGTGGAGGAAATGCCACAGCCATTCGCATCTTGAGAACCGTCTCTGTTCTTTTACCTTTACATTTGTTACAATGTAAAGTTTACACTGTTCACCAGCCGTATTACTGTGGTGTGTGGATAGCGGTCTATTCATTGTATATGTCCATGTATGGAACATTATCTTCAACCCTTTCTGCTTACATACACTGTGTATTCTGTATGATCCATTAGTTTTTAAACAAATGAGCATGCATGTTGCTTCTAAAGCCATCCTAAATAATAAGCTAAATAATAAACTAAATAATAATATTTCCTCAACAGTGCAGGGGGTTGAGGGAATTTGGTGTATTCTAGACCTTTCAGTATTCTGTTGGGAGAGTTTCCTAACTACCACCCTGTACACTGTTTAGTAATTGATTTTTTTCTTTCCCCAGTTTTCTTTTATCCTAACCCTGTGTGCTGTGTTCTGGGTAAGTAATATTGATTTAGCATTTTGGGTTTGGTGAGGATGAATGGAATTAATACAAAACTGATAGTAAAATTTTCTTCCTTAAGTTGCATTAGTCTTTTGTTTTAGGGCTGGTGTAACATCCACTAGGGGTGTGCCCCCCACCCCCAAATCAGTAAAATTTGGATTTGGGTCTAATGGACCTGAATTTTTTCCGGTAAACCTGGATATTCCCAGACCTCCATATCAGGAGTATCCGGATTCCCGAAAAAAATTGGGTCTATTAGACCCGAATCCAAATTTTGCCACCCCCACATTTCAACCTTCCCCTCCACTTACCTTCACTTCAGGGTGGCAGTGGCTCGCAGCTCTGCGCAGGCTACCTTCTCCGAGCCGAGTATGGAGGCAGCAATGGTGGCCTGTGCAGAGCTGCAAGCCAGAAGTGGCAGGGGAGTTATGTTTCAGCCAACTAGCAGGTAAGTAAGGGAGAGAGGAGGGGGGGTCTTTTCTTTTTTAATGGCAGTGGGGCCAAAGCGGCCCAAATTTGGCATTATTTGGGGATCTGCTTTTTGGCTCCCTTTACATTGCTGTCATTTTTCTTTGGGAGGAAAAAATCTGGACAATACCAATAAGGTGTTTTGGGGAGGTTATTTCAGTTTGGCTTTTCTCAATGCACAGCCTAGCATTGACCACTTACCATTTATAATTTATTTTGATGTAGTCAGGCCATGGATTTTTAAAAGAAAAACAGTGAAAATTTTGTATTCCCTATATACACTTGCGGAAGAATAAGCCTTATTGACCTTCATGGAAGTTATTTTTAGGTAATATGCTTAGAATAGGTATCCTGACCTGGATAGCTCTGGCTAGCCTGATCTTGTCAGATCTCAGAAGCTAAGTATGGTCAACCCTGGTATGTATTTGGATGGGAGACCTCCAAGGAATACCAGGCTCATGAGGCGGAGGCAGGCAATGGCAAACCACCTCTGAACATCTCTTGCCTTGAAAACCCCATCAGGGGGTCACCATAAGTCAGCTGTTACTTGATGGCAAAAAAAAGGCTGCATGTGCCACTGAAATATATAGCCACAAAGGATCTTGAATGTGCAGCAATGGCATTTGCTGTTTTTAGATGAAGGATGACTTGCATCTAAAATTCATTTTGATGTCTTAACTTTAAAAAGCACTCAAGTTCTATGCATGTTCCTTATCTCCCTTTCCTTAGTGGCATAAGAAAGGGTTGGCTGTTCTGTTCTGCATATTGCAGTTCTTGGCAATGACCTGGTAAGTAGTCTTGGTAAACCTTTATCTTGTACTACTGTTATAAATCTTTTCATGTAAAAGGTAGTTATGAGACTGTGTTAAAGGTTGGGCACTGAACTGATCTGCAGTGTCAAAAGACTAAATTCTTCCTTAAGATTCCTATTAAGATTCTTTTTATTTACCTGGTCTTCTTGTGTTGTGGGGCAGTTTACAGATAAAGTCTAATTTTATTGTGTTGCTTAAGTTCAGTCTATATACCAACTTGTTGATGGCTGAGTAACTACTTTCAGTAGACTCAGAGTAGAGAATTTTTTGGGCTGTACGCTGAGTTCATCCAGAAGCTGTTTTATTTTAAAGTGTGCTCAGTCAGTATAGGTAATCTTCAGTTACATTAGACAGACTTCCTTGAGGATTAATTAAAAGGGTGAGTCAACTAAACATTCTTGTGCTTTCTAACTTCTCTTTTCAGGTACAGTTTGTCATATATTCCTTATGCAAGGTGAGTCCCTTGGTTGTATTACTTTACAAAAATAAGGGCTTGTTCAATTATACCCAACTTTTAAAATGTGTGCCCTCATGAAAAACCAGCTCTTCATACTGTTTCTGTGTAATAGTGCCACTGTGAATTCTAACGCCTGTGAGAGATTGTGTGTGAGCACACCTTAAAATCACTAGGCATTTTTCTGGGCTTTCACTATCAGAGCAGAGGTTCCTTTGAACTTACTTTAACCTGTCACTTTTTAAGCCATGTGGAACATTTTATAATATTCGAGTTCTCTGGCTTTCATAATAATGTCTTAGGAGTCATCTTCTGATCTGGTAACTGTCACATTAGTAACAATGGGTGCTTTTTTTTTTTAAGCATGTGGGAATAATTCCTTTCCCCTGAATATTTGTGGGTAGCTGTTACTTCAAAGTAAACAGGCATTTGCTCAAGCTGCACAAATGGAAATCGTGCTGTAACTGTACTTCAGGTTGTAGCCCCCTTTTTTTAAAACTACTTAAAAACTATGTTGTTTGAAAATTATCGATCCTTTTGTCACACTCCCAACAGACTTCTTTGAACTGTTGGAATTCATAGATCCAGAGTGGGTAGACTTTGCTGTAATAATAATAATAGAAGTTGTGGCATGCTGCACATGATCAAATTCTAATTTTGTACTTCTTTACAAGGGATGCTGTAATGAAATGCTTCACGTCGTGCCTAAGTTAAAGTGAACAAACATGAATTCTTCTGGAAGCCAACTCCACTTACCTAAGTTTACTCCGATATTTTTCAGTTCCTGAAATAGGCATCCTCCTTTCAAAATGTTAGCAGAATCATTTTTTTAATCCCTGCTTGTCATTAATATTTAAATTATGATAGTCTTTAAAATTATTGCTGTCCTCACAAAATGGTCTTAACTCCATTTAGATTACATTGTGCTAATATAGCTTAGTTTCAAAAGTAGACGATCTTGGGGTTTCAGGAAAACATGTAAATACTTTGTCTTCAGTTTTCTATTTATCTTTATTGGTGCATTATTTGTTACATGCTTTTCCCAAAGACCTTCATAATCATTGTAAAGTGAAATATTTTACTAAATCTATATATAATGGGACTCCTGAAATGATATGGAAGAATTGTGAACGTATGAGAGTCTTTAAACATGTAAGCTATTAAACTCGTTTTAAATGTCATCTTTTTTTTACTGTGATACTTAAATTACACTTTAAAAATTCTTATGGATAATATATAAATAATTGTGAAAAATAAAAATTATTTTAAAATAATATTCTGGATAATTCATTTGAATATTGGGTAAGAAAGCGTGCTTTATGGAATACTTTTACTTTGGAATTGATGCCTATACAGATCTGCTGACTGTGCCGCCTGTTCTTTCCTGCAGTAGAGTAATGACCAAGCTTGTAACACTTGATCTTCCAATATAAACGGCCTGCTGGGATGGCCTGATCCCAAAGGATTTTGTGCAATCAGCCTTGTATGCACAGCGGGCTTTCTGAAGCTCCTTGCAGCAGCTCTTCTGCAGTGCTGAGTCCTGGGGTTTGCATGACCCAAATGTCTATTTGAGGGGCTTTAATGTTTCAGAGGTTAAGCTGTCTTTTTCTATGGGCATATCATCAGTCTAAAGGCTAACACTGCAAACTAGCCTTTCTCTTCATGTTGTGTGCATGTGTGTAAAGTGCCGTCAAGTCGCAGCCGACTTATGGCAACCCCTTTGGGGTTTTCGTGGCAAGAGACTAACAGAGGTGGTTTGCCAGTGCCTTCCTCTGCACAGCAACCCTGGTATTCCTTGATGGTCTCCCATCCAAATACTAACCAGGGCCAACCCTGCTTAGCTTCTGAGATCTGACGAGATCAGGCTAGCCTGGGCCATCCAGGTCAGGGCTCTCTTCATGTTACCCAACATCATTGTAAAAACTGTAATATTCATTTTTCATTTTGGTTCTTTCTGTCATCATTAGTAACATGGTTATCCAGTCTTCTTACTAGGTTTTCTGTTCTTGTTTAATGTTTTGCTTTTCTTTCATTCGCTTCCATTTCTTCGGCTGCTATGATGTAGGTTTTTTCTTGATGCTGAAATTTGTACGCTTCTCACCAGTTCTTCTAAGGCTATGGTCCCGACTTTTATCTCCATACCTTGATGATTGTAATATTCACTGGCTAGCCTTTCTCACTTAAAAACATTGTTGTGAAAGTTGCTGTTCGTGTTACCTTATTTTGTTAATCTCTTTGATCACATTTCTTATTCCCTTTGTTATCAGCCATGTGTGTTTTCATAAGGAAGCTGAAATTAATGCTTACCTTTGTATTTATTTATGTTGTTTATAGAAGTTTGAAACCACCAGAAAGAACTGAAGCATCACCTAAGTGTTAACATGACATATTAAATGGTAAAGAAATTACATAATAGGGTCCAACGTACAATAAGCTATATGCAACAATACAGACAACAGACTCAATCATTTATCCAAGTAAGTTTGTGAATAATTTTGTACAATGCAACCCTATGACCTGAAGCCTTCTTGCATAGTGCAGGTTTGCATAGTTTGCAGAAAGCCAGGAGAGTAAGAGCTTCCCTGACCGCCTCGGGTAGGCCATTCTACAAGCCAGGAGCCACAAAGGAGAAAGTATGTGTACAGCAGATGTTGATTTTGCCCATTTGCAGGTTGGCACCTGCAGAAGCCCCTGCTGACATGAGTGAAATCATGGTGGAGCACAGGGAGAGAGGCGGTCCCTTAATTAAGAGGGACCAAGGCCATGAAGGACTTTGTATGTGATAGCCACTACCTTAAATTGATCTAGGTAGAAAATGGGCAGCCAATGGCACATCCGCAGAATAGGACTAAAGTTTATTTATTGAGTGGTGGCATTCTGGACCAGTAGGAGTTTTAATTTTGAGGGGAGACCAATGTACAGTGCATGACAGTAGTCTAGTCTTGATGGGGCATAGCTCCAGATGGCCAGGTCAACCTTGTTTTAATTTTCTTGTGAAGCACTTAATTCATTGTAAGTACTATTTGAAAGAAATTGGAAGGGGGAATTCAGTAGGAAAAGTACAATTCTGTATCCTGTCTTAATTGCATCCTTTTCAGTTTGGGAGGGAGGAGCCTTTAACTGCTTCCGGAATCCTGGAAATATGTTGGGTGATCCAAGCCCAGGCTCTAAAAATACATAACACTATGTTCCCATTGTATACAAATTTGTTGTGGGACCTTGGATGTTGCCACAGTATAAAGACTGATACATCTGAACCAACATACTCCCTACTCGATTGTTTTGGTGTTAGTCTTCCATTTTCCCCTGAAAATGCAAGGGATAGGTGATGACTTGTATCACAAACTCACCAAAATTGTGGCATAATTTCTGTCTTTTGTTTTGCAGGAACACTGAGCTGTTCATAGTTCAGTTTATTTCAAAACGTTTTATCTACTCTGCAGTTTTGGTATTAGTAGCAAATGCAGCTGAACAGGGGCTTTGAGTTGAATCCTGGCAACACCCAAGCTTCAGCTTTTTGGAAATGATTAGATCAGCTCATGATCACCACAATTTCAGCCATCACACTAGCAAAAACTAGCTAGTAGAAAGGAGCAGAGGTAGAGTATTACTTGCCCTGGAGCTTCGCTACTTGCATGCGTAAGTTTAATGTAGAGAGTATTCAAAATAATATTCCGCTTCTGCACTCTGAAGCTAGGGGTTGTATTTCTTCATAGACTTGATGGCGCTTTCCACCACCATGCGTCTTGTCAATGAGTGGGAGACCAAAAATTAAAATGATGGGCTGATGCTGCTGTAACATTAACCCCCTTACTGAGCTAAGATTATGAGGCAAACGTGACCCTATGTACATTTTCTACTTTTGAATAAAACATGCATCGAGGAGTGAAAACTCTTAAAAGATAGGGCTGTGTAGTAAAACCTAAAACAGCAGCAGAGGCAGAGTGAAGAGGAAGCGTTGGTTTTTTATATGCTGACTTTCTCTACCACTTAAGAGAGACTCAAACCGGCTTACAATCACCTTCCCTTCCCCTCCCCACAACAGACAGCCGGTGAGGTAAGTGAAGCTGAGAGAATGTGACTTGCCCAAGGTCACCCAGCTGGTTTCGTGTGTAGGAGTGGGGAAACAAATCCAGTTCACCAGATTAGCATCCACCGCTCATGTGGAGGAGTGGGGAATCAAACCTGGTTCTCCAGATCAGACTCCACCACTCCAAACCACCGCTCTTAACCACTACACCACGCTGGCTTTACACAAACAGACATTGCGGGTGAATACTGGGTTACAGCAATGTACACATTTTGGTGATTTCATTCCTGGACTAATCTGAAGGTGAAAGGCCAAGGGCCCATAAAGGGCCATACAAATGCTTTACTTTAAAGGGAGACATGATATAGGTCTATAAAATTATGCATGGTTTGAAGAGTAGACAGGGAGAAACTTTTCTCCCTCTCATAATACTAGAACGTGGGGTCATCTGCTGAATCTGGAGGGTGAGATCCAAAACTGATAAAAGGGAGTATTTCTTCCTGCAACGCATACCGGTAGCTAAATTGTACAACTCCCTGCCCTGGGATGCGGTGATGGCTGCCAACCTGGGAGGCTTTAAGAGGGAAGTGGACACGTTCATGGAGGAGAGGGGTATTCATGGCTAGTAGTCAGGATGCATACCTATTCTCTCGAGGATCAGAGGAGCAGGCCTATTATCAGGTTCTGTGGAACACAGGCAGGATGGTGCTGGTGCTGCTGCAGCCCTCTTGTTTGGGGGCTTCCTAGAGGCACCTGGTTGGCCCCTGTGTGAACAGACTGCTGGACTTGATGGGCCTTGACCTGATCCAGCAGGGCTTATCTTATGTTCCCACTGCGGTATCAGCCCCTTTAGAGCCTATGCTCCAGCCATCCTCGCACATGGTCCCATCAGTAGAAAAGAGCAAGAGTCCAGTAGCACCTTAAAGACTAACAAAAATATTTTCTGGCAGGGTATGAGCTTTCGTGAGCCACAGCTCACTTCTTGAGATACAGCTAGAATGTGAATCCATCTGTCTAAGTAGAGGAGAGTGAAGTCAGACAAGCATTAGTATGTAAATGTTAACAGCATGTCAATGTGAATAGCAGGCATGATGGGATTAGGTGTGGTATGCAGAAGAGTCTGTGATGTCCAGGGGAGAGATGGGTGTGGAGAAATCAGCATTGGTCATGAGCCATGAATGCAAGGTCTTTACTCAGCCCAGGTAAATGCATTGTCCTTAGTTGGAATATCAACTGTAATTCAGCAGTTTCTCTTTCCAATCTCCCTTTGAAATTCCTTTGTAAGAGAACTGCTACTCTTAAATCTGCATTCATGGCTCATGACCAATGCTGATTTCTCCACACCCCTCTCTCCCCTGGACATCACAGACTCTTCTGCATACCACACCTCATCCCATCACGCCTGCTATTCACATTTACATACTGTTCACATTGACATACTAATGCTTGTCTGAATTCACTCTCCTCTACTTCAAGACAGATGGATTCACATTCTAGCTGTATCTGAAGAAGTGAGCTGTGGCTCACGGAAGCTCACACCCTGCCAGAAAACATTTTTGTTAGTCTTTAAGGTGTTCCTTGACTCTTGCTCTTTTCTACTAGAAAAATATTTTTGTTAGTCTTTAAGGTACCCTGACCTGGTTGGCCCAGGCTAGCCTGATCTCATCAGATCTCAAGCTAAGCAGGGTCAGCCCTGGTTAGTATTTGGATGGGAGACCACCAAGGAAGTCCAGGGTTGCTGTGCAGAGGAAGGCACTGGCAAACTACCTCTGTTAGTCACTTGCCATGAAAACCCCAAAAGGGGTCGCCATAAGTCGGCTGCGACTTGACGGCACCCACACACAAGGTGCTACTGGACTCTTGCCCTTTTCTACTAGAAAATATTTGCGTTAGTCTTTAAGGTGCTCCTGGACTCTTGCCCTTTTTTACTACTGCAGACAGACTAACACGGCTGCCCACTGCGAACGGTCCCATCAAGCCCGAGATAAAGGCTCTACAAAGGGGTCAAAATGAAAGTTGTAGCGTCGGGCTGTTTCCGGAGAGGTTGGCTGCAGGGAGGGAGGGGGGCGGGTGGTCGCCCCAGCAACAGCCGGCGGGCCGGCCCCGAAGGGAAAGCCCCCTCCTCTCCGCCCGCCGCGCCCCTTCGGCTCCTCCTCCCCCTCCCGGCGCCAGCCCGCCCGCCCGCCGCGCGCCTCATTCAATCCGCAGCGCCGCCGCGCAGCACTTGGAGGCGGGCTGCGAACCCCGATTCTGGGGGTGGGGAGGCAAAAGACGTGGAGCCGGCTTGCAGGCGGGGGTCGGAGGGGGGGTGACGCCCGCCGCCAGCCGTGCTATGTCCCTGCCCCCCCTCGCGCCGCCGCCCGCCGCCGCCCCGCGCTTGCAGCCCAGGCAGCAGCAGCAGCTGCAGCGCGCCCCGAGGCAGGCTTTGCGGTCTGCAAAGGGTGGCGGGGCGGCCTCCAGCTCCCGGCCCAGCGCTCCCCTGCCGCCGCGCCCCGGGAGCAGGGGCCGGGCGGCCGCCCGGGGACGCTCGGCCTTGGCGCGGCCGGGCTCCTGCGAGGCGCTGCGCTTCTCGCTCAGCCTCCCGCCCGAGGCGATCGGGGCGCTGCAGCGCCGCAGCCGGGAGAAGCCGCCGCCGCCGCCGCCGCCGCCCGGACGCGCCTCCCCGGACGCCGCGAAGCGCCCCCTGGCGGCCGCCTCGAAGGCCGGCGGCGACCCGCGCGCCCCGCTCCGGGGCTCCCTGCTCCGCTGCGACGACGTGGAGGACGAGGCGGCGGCGGCGGCGGAGGACGGGCTGGTGCGCAAGTGCACCGAGTGGCTCCGGGGCGTGGAGGGCGCCGCCGCCCGGGGCCGAGGCGACAAGCTGGGCACCCTGCCCCACCTGAGCACCCTCTGAAGGGCCCGCCGGCCTCGGGAGCAGACCCAGGGGCGGGCTGAGCTGGGAAACATGGCTTGCCAGGAGACGATGGGGGGGGGGGCACCGCTCCGCCCGCAACTACAAGGCCACCGTTTAATTTTTGTATCAATTTTTATTTTTGACATGTTGTCTAATGTTTT
The DNA here is from genome assembly GCF_029931775.1 of Euleptes europaea. Taxonomy (NCBI): domain Eukaryota; kingdom Metazoa; phylum Chordata; class Lepidosauria; order Squamata; family Sphaerodactylidae; genus Euleptes; species Euleptes europaea. The sequence goes on along the minus strand of NC_079318.1, from coordinate 20,312,829 downwards.
TTTTTTATATATATATATACTTTTTATTAATGCTTATAACATAAAACCAAACAAATACAATAATAATGTAAAAAAGTAAAAAATAGAAAATGCAAAAGAGTATCGATGCTTCTTAGTACGTTCGCGGTTGCAAAGTTATAAGATTCAAGAAAGATACCCCTTCGACCCTCCGCCCACCTTTAAAAAAGTGACCCGACTTCCGAAGAAGTGTCGAAACGGTTTTGAAAATATCTATTAACAGTAAAATATAAAAATCTTAAAACTAGTTTCCGTAACTCGCTAATTAAAGTAGTAAAATCCGTTTTTGCCCGTTTATCCCAATATGTGACGGCCTTTGCCCAGGTTTTTTTTAATTCTTCCACATCTTTTCCATGTAGGAATTCCGTTAATTTGGCCATCCTCGTATACATCCATAATTTCTGACATGTGGTCTAATGTTGAAGGGGCCCCGCTTGCCACCGGGCAAGCTGGCCCAATGGCCAGCCCGCCACTGAGCGTACCAATCCCGTCGCTCTCCATCTTGTTCCTGGGGTTTATATCTTCCTGGGTCCCTCCGCAGGGAAGACTTCATGCCCGTCATCACCTGTTGACCCCTGGCGGATTTTTCCCCCTGCTTCTCTCCACTTACAGCTTTTGCCTCTTCTGTGAATAAATAGATAACCCAGAACCCTGGCAGCCCTTTTATTAACCAGCCGCAAAAGCAAGCGGTCTTTTCTTTTTCTGGCCGGAATTGCTTGACCAAATGTTTGCAGTGGACCACAAATGGGGACTGGTTCCTATCCATCGTTTGCTGATACCACACCAAAAGGAATGGGCTTGAATTTTGCCCCTAAGGAATCTGCGGAGGAAAATGAGACTCCTTGAAAAGCAGTCTGGGGGGTCCTAGAAGGGGGATTTGTTTCACCTGCTGAATGGGAAAACTTTCTGCTGAAGTCCTGTAGCTGCACTGCTTTTAAAAAGAAAAAGAAAAAGTATGCTTAAAATTGTATGAAATTATGCTAGAAAGGACTAACCTGTTGTAGTAGTCTTGGCAGTACGCGTTTCTGAACACGAGAGGCATTAGCTTTAAGAGACTGGTGAGTGAAGTTCAGCCTCTTGTTCCATAGATTTTACCATGACTGGCCAAATATAAGTGTTACACTTTGTATTCTCATTGTCTTCTAACGAACTTATTATAAACGTGTGGGGTTTTTTTAAAGTGTTTTAGAGGCAGCCGAACCTATGTTGCCACATTTCTTGTGGTTTCTCCAACTATTCCTGGACCAGAGACTGCAAAGTTTATAAAAGAGCCTTTGATTATATAACAAAGTATGGTTGTAAAAAAGAAGAAGGCGTGTATACTATAAGAACTTAGCGTTCAGCACTGAAGATTAATGTTTTGAAAAAATGTACACTGTAAATTAGGAATAGCACAGTGATTTTGTAAATTTGTAGTATTTCTATTTCCTTCTATTCTCTGGGAGGAAATGTGTATGATGCTGTAATATGAATATCTTTTCTACAATTCAATAGTCATTAAAATGGAGTCGAAAATAAACAACATACCACTGGAAATACTGGGGCATTACTAAAAATTAAAGCATTTTAAATTGCAGTGCCTTTTTACCTGGATCTGAGCACCCTTCGGTAAAGTGGAATTTAACTTCTGAGTAAATATGCATAAGCTTCCACTGTTAAAGTGGGGTCACATTTCATCTATTGAAATGAATTGTCTTTAGAACATAAGCTTGTTAACTTTAGATTACTTTTGTCCACTGTTTTCGCCTAGGTAAGGGAAGAAGGGAAATAAAGTGCTTTTGACAAAGTAATTCAACTGGGATTATCACATGGACAAAAATAAATAAATCTTTTCTATAAAAACAACTTTGCTTATTGGCATAACTGGGCACTTGAGATCAGCACATAGGAAGTAAGCAGGAAGACACTATAAAAAGTAAAGATAAAATACTGTGAGTGAATTACATTCTGAAGAACAGTATAGTTTAGATCTATCCTATCTATCTATCTATCTATCTATCTATCTATCTATCTATCTATCTATCTATCTATCTATCTGCAATTACTTGGTTGTTTTATAAAACTTTCTTTTAAAACTGTGTGCCTGTCCTCAGAGAATGGTTGGTAGCATTATAACTGCCTATGATGCATCTGAAAGATCGGCAAATGTCTCTGCTTCTGTTAATCATTTCATAAAGTCTTATATGGGGTAACACTATAGCACATTAGGGTTCAGACTAAGGGGACTGGCTGGCATTGGTGCCCAAAGATTATCTATATAAGGGCAACAATCTGTTCTGAAGCAGAGAGTCCTGAATGTGCCAGATTATACTTGGCTGATTCAGCTTCTGAGTACATCTGCATATTATTCTAATTTTATTTATTATTTTAAATACAAGGAAGGTAGTCACAGAATAGCATTCAATGGAATAGATCACCCGTATTCTCCAAAATTAACAACATGGTAACTGCAGGAAACTAAGGTCAATTCCTGAAGTTATCTGAGTGGCGTACAAACTGCTTCTACTTGGCTAGAGCTCATGCTGCTTGGCATGAACAATTGGGGGGGAGGGACAGTTTATGTGGCTTTTGGCAGTTCCCATGCCAGCATTGCCCAGTCCACATGATTCCTCTTAGCAGAAGTGGCCAGAGTGTGTACCTAGTGTGGAAGTAGTCCATGGCTCAAGAGTTATAGATTCCATCAGTAACCTAGGAAAGTTCAAAATCATGGTAAAGATATGAACAAAAGTGATATAAAACGTGATGAGTTTTTTTGTATTAATACCTTAACAGGTTTTTTTGCATTCATATCAGACCAATATCCTTAACAATTTCATATCTACCCAATGAGCATAATCCTTGGCAGGTGTTCCCAGTCGTGACCAATGGGAGCTTGATCCTGGAAAGAAGGGAACTTCTAGGAGCAGATGGAGCTGAGGATGGCTTCAACCTCTTCCTCCTTTTAGTGTTGTGTCAGATACTCTGTACTCCTTGTGCTGTTTACATCATCGTGGAGAACGGATGAGGAGCCTTGAAGTTCACAAATGCTAATCTATATCACTTTTTTCTTGTACCCCCATTTATCTTTTGCATATTGGTACCAGTGCGGTGTACAGCATCAAGGTGGTGATGTCTGTGGGCTCCGAGTGGCATGTGACATAAGGTTGTAATAAGGTTGGCCCAGCTGCTTTGCAACAGAGAGGTTCTCAGATTTGATAGTACACGAGGAAATTCCAGAGGATTTATGGTGCAACAGTAGCAAGGTACATACTTACTGAGCTGGCATGTTTATCACTTGGTGACTGCACTATCCAATGGTGACATGCGTGTCTAAATGAGGCATCACGAATCAAATATCATAGATAGTAGTTTCATAGGACCTCCTATTCAGTGTTCTTTAAAGAGAACAAGTTCAGTATTCAGTGGATATAATGCCATATGATGACAAGAACATTTTTTTTAAAATGTGAACATATCCATGTTCAACAAGATTTGCTTCCATTTAAACTGTTTATAGGATTATAGAATCATAGAGTTGGAAGGGACCACCAGGGTCATCTAGTCCAACCCCCTGCACAATGCAAGAAACAATTACCTCCCCCCTACACCCCCAGTGACCCCCACTCCATGTCCAGAAGATGGCCAAGATGCCCTCCCTGTCATAATCTGCCTAAGATCATAGAATCAGCATTGCTGTGATGGCCATCTAACCCCTTCTTAAAAACCTCCAGAGAAGGAGGACTCACCACCTCCCGAGGAAGCCTGTTCCACTGAGGAACCACTCTTAACGGTTAGAAAATTCTTCCTAATGTCTAGATGGAAACTCTTGATTTAATTTCAACCCACTGGTTCTGGTCGGACCTTCTGGGGCAACAGAAAACAACTCAGCACCCAGCCAGCATGGTGTAGTGGCTAAGAGCGGTGGTTTGGAGCGGTGGAGTCTGATCTGGAGAACCGGGTTTGAGTTCCCTCTCCTACACATGAGCGACGGGGGCTAATCTGGTGAACTGGATTTGTTTCCCCACTCCTACACACGAAGCCAGCTGGGTGATCTTGGGCAAGTCATATTATCTCAGCCTCACCTACCTCACAGGGTGTCTGTTGTGTGGAGGGGAAGGGAAGGTGATTGTAAGCCGGTTTGAGTCTCCCTTAAGTGGTAGAGAAAGTCGGCATATAAAAACAAACTCTTCTAACTTCTCTATATGACAGCCCTTCAAGTACTTGAAGATGGTTATCATATCCCCTCTAAACATACCCAGCTCCTTCAACCTTTCCTCATAGGACTTGGTCTCCAGAACCCTCAGCATCTTTGCTCCCCTCCTCTGGACACGTTCTGGATCAGGTAGCATAAATTAATATGATATCATCAGCATTCATATGACCAGAGATGATGTTACATTATTTGTATCCATGTTAATCAGTTGAGAGTCCAGACAATCACTTTGTTGCTGTATATAGCATATGGGTTTTAATCATATTTTAATACTTGAAATACAGTAATTTCTCATTAATGCAGAATAAACTATGGGGATAAACATGGGATTGTGCAAGCATGCATTAAAATACAGAGATAATTTGTCCTAATATTAACCTACATCCTTTCTTATAAACACTTTAGAAAACAGTGTGTCTAAATCATGAATTGCCTGTTCGGGGAATTAACCTTGAAATATGTTATCAGGGATCAGATAATTTTGATTGAAAGGTAGGTGTTTTATGCATGGCTGTTTCACTCGCCATCACCCCTCCGATGACGTCGGGTCTTTGTGTTGATTATGCATGCTGTTTCCAATCATCAGAGGTCGCCTCACTCTCCCCCTGCATTTCCCTGCGTTTTCAGAGACCTGTTTTATCACAAATTTGAAAGCATGGGCAAAATGCAGCGGAACGCAGGGGGAGAGCAAGGCAACCTCTGATGGTCAGAAATGGCATGCATAATCGACACAAAGACCCGAAGACGAGATGACAGCGAGTGAAACAGCAATGCATAAAAAACCATAATGTGTGGAAATGTTTGTCACTTCTGTGGTTCTCTATTGAGATCACAGCAGTTTCAAAAAATGAGACTTGACCACACCAGTGTCAACACTTAGATGCTTAGTTTTCAGAAGGCTTATAGAAGTCAATAGGACTCCTTGTCCTCTTAAACAATTCCATGATCTCTGGGTGATAGCAACAGTTAGAAGTGGAGCTTTATAGTGAGTGTGACTGAGAAAGGTAGCAACAACTGCAGTATCAACAAATGAAGTCATTTGTGCTTCTAAATGTCAATTGCAGCAACCAAACTTAGCAACTATTCTCACCTATGCTAGAACAGAATATGTACAGATAAAGTGGAAATGGGAAAATTTCCACTACGTTCTTACTGTGGGTAAGACTATCATAAGGAGCTGGTGCAATACCTAGAAGTTCAGTGGTAAAATACTTGGTAGTATCTGACTGTCGCCACAGCCAGAGAAAAGAGCAAGAGTCTAGTAGTACCTTAAAGATGTAACAAAATTCCTGGCTGCCAGATTGAAAGGTAGGTTATACAAGTTTAAGCATAAGTAAACCCCATTGTAAGTAAACTGGGAAGGGCAGCCATGAAGGCGCTAGAAAAAATTCTTATGTGTAAGGATGTGTCACTGGCAACCAAGATCAAGTTAATTCCTGCCATTGTATTTCTTATTACTATGTATGGGTGTGAAAGCTGGACAATGAAGAAAGCTGATAGAAGAAAGTAGATTCCTTTGAAATGTGGCCTTGGAAGAGAGGGTTACATGGACTGCCAAAAAATAACAAAACAACAACAGTGAGTTATAGATCAAATCAAGCCTGAACTGACCCTAGAAGCGAAAATGACTAAACTGAGGCTGTCCTACTTTGGTCACATTATGAGAAGACAAGAGTCACTGGAAAAGACAATCATGCTAGGAAAAGTTGAAGGCAGCAGGAAAAGAGGAAGACCCAACAAGAGATGGATTGACTATAAAGGAAGCCACCACTCTCAGTTTAAAAGACATGAGCAAGGCTGTTGAAGATAGGACATTTTGGAGGACATCGATTCATAGGGTTGCCATGAGTGGGAAGCAATTTGAGGACACTTCAGTGGAAGATTCAGACTTTGTGCCCGCGGCTGGGACTAAAAGATTAAGAACTGCAAGGAGGAGGAGGGGGAGAAGGGAGGGGGTGGAAGGGGTTAAAAGGAAATATGAAATGTACGGGATAAAAGCAATAAGTAACATATATCAAAAACCTGTATAAAAAGAACTAATAATAAAAAAGGATGGCCTGGGCTGCACGTGGCGTGGTGGGAACGGGGTGTGTGTGTGTGCGCGCAGTCAGCTGCACCGCGCGGAAGCCGGAGCCGGAGCCTCCTGCGCCGAGTGCGGGGCCCGAGCAGAGGCGGGCGGTGCAGGAAAAGCCGCCCGGTGCTGAGCTGCGGCCGAGGAGACAGACGCCGCGTGACCGGGCCACGCCGCGGCAAGTTTAGGAAAGTTTCATGGCGTCACTTTCTGTCCCTTTGCTTGGGGGTAAGTCGATTTCGGCGGAGAGTTTCTCTTCTCCTGCTGCGCGGACGGAAACTAAGGCCGTTTGTGCAGGGGAGGTTTTGACTTGGATTTTTTTTTTTTTTTGGCTCTCTCTAGATGCACATTTTGCCCATCTGGATTCTTTTTTGCTCTCTCTAGATGCACATTTTCCCCATCCGAATTCTTCTTTGCTCTCTCTAGATGCACATTTTCCCCATCCGGATTCTTCTTTGCTCTCTCTAGATGCACATTTTCCCCATCCGGATTCTTCTTTGCTCTCACAGGCAGTTGTATCTCATAAGGTTGTTGCAGTGATAAAATAGAGGAGGGGGAATCATGGCTTGGATTCCATCAAACGTTTCCTTTCATAGGATTGGTGTCAGTGAAGTGCAGATTCCTCACTTCCTCCCTCCCTGCTGCAGCCCAAAATGCTGCCCCCCCCCCATTGCTACTCCTGGGGGACCACAGACATCCCCCCCCACGGGACAGCATGAGTCAGATATCTGCAGTGGGAGGGGAAAACTTGTTGAAAATCATCCCCCTTCATCTGCCTTTCCAGCTACAGAAATATTTTGTACAGTCCAATTCCATGCCACTCCTAATCGTGGCATTAGAAAATGCCTAGGACAGGTGAGCAGCTCATAGGCTTCTGTTCTCCTAAATCATGTGGGAATGATGACGTAATGGGGATATCCCTTGCAAGTTCAGTGTGTATTAGTGAAGGTGATCTGTTGGGAGTGCATTCAGCCTACCTAGGCCTTGGCTGGTGGGGGAAGAAGGTTATGTCCGTCTTAGGATCCTATCTTTTCAGCACATGTAATAGTGTGCAAAGAAGCAAAGTTATATCTTTTACATAAACCACTAGTATCTAACAATGTAAGGGCAGGAAGGTACACAAAATGTTCACAGGCATATCAATTGCAGTTGTCTAGGGTATACCTGGGAAAATGGCACGCTCTTCTTTCTTGAGTCCTCAAACCCTGCAGTTATTAAGAGGTAACAAGCACTATGTAGGCCAAGGGCCCCCAATGTGGTGTCTGTGGGTTCCATAGCTGCCACTATAGCATAAGGATCTTCACCACGTGACTGAAGGTAAGCCACGCCAGCCATCTTGTAGCTGGCTCTGCCTTCTGCGGCAGCTGTTCTGTGGCTGTGCCCACCACGCCGTGTCAGGCTTCCAAAGGTGCCCACCCGCTCAAAAAGGTCGAGGAACCACTAGTGTAAGCCGTCCCACCCTTTTGGTGCTGTTGCTCTTTTCCAGAGCCAGGCTGAACTTCTTAGGATTTTGAGTGCAGCCATGCCCATTTAGCGAAGGTTACATATCATGAATATGCTCCAGTTGTTAACTTTAACAAGAGAAAGAGATCTGTACTGTAACTCCCCTTTGATCTCTTTATGCTGCTGCTAATAAAATTAGAGTAACAGTCAGGGTTAAGGAATGTTACAGGTAGGAGATTTGCTGAAAATGAGAGAAACTTTGTCTGTTAGCGATGTATTCTTCAATTGCCAAATTTCCTCAGATATCCTTTTCCTAGAATACAAGTGCTTTCTATCCAGTCTCTCATTCTTCTTCATAGTAATAGCTAATGCCCTGGAAGAAGGAAAGGAGGACACCAACTTAAAACAAAACAAAAAAACCCTTCTGGAACATTGCAGCATGGCCAGTAACATTTAGTGAGCTTCTTTGGGCTGGAGGAACAATTTGAACTTGTGTCTTCTGTATCAGCCCAGACCTGGATGGCCCAGCCTAGCCCGATCTTGTCAGATCTCAGAAGCTAAGTAGAGTCAGCCCTGGTTAGTATTTGGATGGGAGACCGCCAAGGAATACCAGGGCTGCTATGCAGAGGAAGGCACTGGCAAACCACCTCTGTTAGTCTCCTGCCTTGAAAACCCCAGAAGGGGTTGCCATAAGTCAGCTGTGACTTGACGGCACGTTACACACACACACTTCTGTATCAAAAGCCAGCGGTGGAAGTATATAATTAGCTAGCATATGGATAATATTGCCCAGTGATTTTTAAAGTGCAACAGGGTGAAATTACGCTCTATGACCCAATTTTACTGATAACTTTGTATGTAGGATTCAGAAACATTTAACACCAATCCAGTGTATGTGAGTATTCCCAATAAGGTTAAGGAAGAAAAATAAAAATGGAAACACTTAACACGAGTTCGTTTTTTAAAATACCCAACTAATACTAGTGGGGTGGTGGGCATTAATAATGCATTGTACCGGAAACCCAAGGGCAGTCTTTGTGGCACAGAATATGCTTACCTTGATAAAGTTGGAGGTTAGTCCATTGAATAAACTTATTTGAACAAGAACTGTCATATGTCAAATTCTGCTTAGAGAAGAATAATCCTAAAGAGAGTTCAATATTTACTTTAAGGAAAATGTAATTTTATAAAGGGGGTTGGCTTATTTATTAACCAATGAGTAATTGCCTAGTAAAATCCGGGACTGTGATGCTCAGGTGACACCCTGTTTGTTTTTAAACTGGGCATCGGTTTGTGCTGGTGCAGTACTTTGAGGACTCAGTTGCTCAGGTAAATAAAAAGTCAGTTTAGAAGAGAAGCCTTTATCTATATCCTTCATGTTGGTGATTTAAGAGTTCTGCAGTTCTAACGTAATAAGATGTGGTAATGTTGTTCTTTCTGCAATGTATAAGCTTGTTTACCTTTTCTTTCACGTCACCTTACTAGCGAAACAGTAATGCGATATGGCAGCCAGCTTTCAGCTTTACAAGAAGAGTACTCTTCCTCCACTTCTTGATAATTACCTACCAGTTCATTGCAGGAATCAGGTAAGGAGTCAATAATGATGAACGTCTTTCAATGTAATCTTTGTAATAATTATATTTGAACGATGGGATAAGTCTGTGTTGTGGTTCCTTTTTTCTTCTCTTTTAATAAAGCTTCACTACGTAATAAGCATGTCCTTGTTTGCTACAAGTTCCACAGAGTATCCTGTTCTCATTGTGAATGAGCATTGTTAAAAGGTTTAGTACAGGGGTGTCGAACTCATTTGTTACGAGGGCCCGATATGACATAAACATCACGGGCCATGTGTGCATAAAATGTAATGCCAGGTACCAGATATACAAACTTTTTACAAGCAAAGCCGATTAATGATGTAATTTTTGGCTTTATTTTTTACTTAAAATACAAGCATGCTTTAAACAATAACACTCTACAGTATTTTCTTTTATTTAACAGTCTTTGATAATTGACACCTCGGGACTGGGAGAGGAGACTGCCCGCAGCAGGTTGACCAGGCCAGATTGGGACTGTGGGGGGTGGCTGCATCGGCTGGTGAGCCTGCGGAGAGCTGGCCAGCCCAGATTGGGAGCGGGGTGGTGGTGGCTGCCTCGGCTGGTGATCTTGCAGCAGGATGGCCAGTCCAGATTGGCAGTGGGAGGTGGAGTGGCTGCCTCAGCTGGCTCACAGGCCGGATAAGAGCCCTCAAGGGGCCAGATCTGGTCCCTGGACCTTATGTTTGACACCCATGGGTTTAGTATGTATCTAAGTTACAAAGCAAACAAGGGCTATTTCCACATGCATGTTTTTTCCACTTTGGCGTCCTTACGGTAGCGTTATTTTGGGGAGCATCCACATGATGTACTGTATTTGTTATGCTTCTGTGTTTTCTCTAAGCCTCTAGCTTAATCTCTTGCCGTTATTTGCTGTAGCATGCAGATTTACCTTTATAACTTTGTAATGAAAAGGGCCAGATAGGGCCTTTAAAAAAAGAAAAGCTGGGAATTGGTACATTGTTGCATTAGATTGCTGTAGTGTTATGGTTTTGTAATAATTTCTGCATTTTTAAGCCCTCCTGGGGCAGGAAATGGTGGCTATTGCAATACTCTCTACATGGGGCTGCCTTTGTCCAGAAACTTCAGTTGATTCAGAATGCTGCAGCTAGAATGGAGTGGGTCATAGGAACCAAATCACTCCAGTCGATTTCCATCTATACTGGCTTCCAATTTGCTTCTGGGCCCAATTTAAGATGCTGGTGTTGACCTTTAGGGCCCTATATGACTTGGGGCTAGCCTATTTGTCCACTCTGGTCATCTTTGGAAGCACTGCTTGGGTGCCTCTGCCATCTGAGGCTAGGTGGTGGCAACCAAATAAAGGCTTGAAGTGCCAAGACTTTGGAACTCCCAGCCCAGGGACATTCATCTGTCTCCCTTTTTCATTGTTTTCTGCCAGTGAGTAAAGATTTTTTGTTTTGTTTGTCATACTCCCAATAACTGTTATTGGCCTTCCTCCCTGGTTGTGGTGTTATGTCTGCTCATATGTTGTTATTGAATTGTTTGATATATCTTTTAGTTTACATGCTGTTTTAATGTTTTGATATTTGCTGCTTTTGGGGGCTTTGGGGGAAAGTGCCATGTGGATGCTCCATTGCCGCTGCAAATGAGTTTAAAGCAGCAATGGGGGCTGCACAGAGAATTGTCTCTATGGGTGAAAACGCATGGTCTCTTTATCCTCCTTTAATCCCTGTTTCAGCCAGGATTCAGCCAGGATGGAACGCATGCGTTTTGCCTAATGTGCGTTCGATCCTGGCTAAAACAGGGATTAAAGGAGGATAAAGCAACCATGCGTTTTCGCCCTGTGTGGAAGCAATCAAGGAATTGTTATAGAATTGCTTAAATTATTCTTGTGATATATGGCTTGATGTAACCATGCACACTGAAAACTGACTAGGGTGGGAAAAATTCAACTTTAAAAGGAAAATTTGAATAAAAGGTTCTCTTATCTTCCATCAATTCTTGAACACATGCCCTTTGTATAGCGTTTAGGGGTGTGTGTTTGGCAAAGCCAAACTGAACGCCCACCCTGAAAACGGAAAAAAAACCCTCCCAAATACAGATAAGGTATTTTTTGGAGTTCTTTCCTCCCGAAAAAAAGGGTGGCAGTTTAAAGGGAGCTGAAAAGTGGATCCCAGATTATGTTGAATTTTTTCGGCATGATTTGGGGCACTTCAGCCAGCGTGGTGTAGAGATTAAAAGCGGTGGTTTGGAGCAGTGGAGTCTGATCTCGAGAACAGGGTTTGATTCCCCACTCCTCCACATGAGCGGCAGAGGCTAATCTGGTGAACTGGATTTGTTTCCCCATTCCTACACATGAAGTCAGCTGGGTGACCTTGGGCCAGTCACAGTTCTGTTAAAAGCTCTCTCAGCCCCACCTACCTGACAGGGTGTCTGTTGTGGGGAGGGGAAGGGAAGGATATTGTAAGCCGGTTTGATTCTCCCTTACGTGGTAGACTCCAGATATCCCCGATATGGGAGTTCGAGAATATGTGGGTTTCCCAAAAAATTTCAGGTCCATTAGTCCCGAATCCAAAAGTTACTAATTGTGGGGGGGTGTTTATTGCACTCTCCTAACAGCATTACCATTTGCCCGTTGAGGGTGGGCAACCTCCCAGCAGTCTGGCCCTTCCACCTGCCCTTGTGTCCAGACTAGCAGGAAAAATGTGGGGGGGGGGGTGCATGGAAATGACATTTTGCTGTGCATTGACATTACTCTCAGGTGACATTACTCCCACATTACCTGGATGTAATGTCAGGTGACATTCTGGAATTCCCCCAAAACTCTGTGGTAAACCATACAATTTGGGGGGGGGGAGTTCCAGAGTGCCTGGTGTTTCAGGTATTAACCTCAAAGTGACGTCAATGTGTAGTGTGAAGTCTTTTCTGCCGTTGCCCTGCCTCCAAAGCTCCTGAGGGTGCCAGGAGATGGCCTGGCAACCCTGCCTTCATAACTGAAATATAACAGGGATATCAGCCATGTTTCATTTTCTGATGGTTTTCAAGAAGAGGGGCCATACAACTATCTATCAGGAATGGATTAGGTTTAGAATATCCTGTAAGTGCTTTTGGATTTGATGAACTTTGAGTTGTATTCCTGTTGTATGGATCAGTATCAGAACAGGCTACTTTTTGGTGTGATTTGATGACTGTACAAAAACCTTTAAAAATTTTTTTTAAAAAACAAGTTTAAGAAGCTGCAATGCAAATATCCTGGGATGGGGAATTCCTGTAATAAGGTGTTGCAAAGTAGATAGAATGGAGTTGTGTGGGGAAAAACTAAGGGGGAAAGGGGAATTTAGCCAATAGGGTTGGGACCAAAAATGAAGGGGAAATTATGGCTACAATAAAAACTACATAAATAAAATCAGAATCAAGAACTAACTACCATAAAGGAATTTGACACTACTTAAGTTAACAAGGTACAAAGCAATGTGTTTGTGTAACTTTTTACTCTTCTTAACTTTCTGGCATTAAATATCATGGATGGTCAGTTCTAGAGACAGTGATGCCATTAACTAAAATTGGTGTATGGAAAGGTTTAAAGGGAGGGCCGACTAGATTCTAATGTCATTAATAATACCTTTTTATAGTAGGCAATCTTCAAAGCTACAGACAGAAAGGCTTTGATGCAAGTACAAAAGGGGAGAATGAAAGCACCAACATAATGATATACGACATGCATAATATTGCCATAGTAACAAGGTGATAAATATAGCCTGGCATCACAAAGTGTGCAGGAAGGATGCACACAGGCCCCGTTTATTGTCACTGAAGGTAAATGTAGAGGCAGGTTCCTTATGAGCAACATAGAAGTAGTAGTACTTTCTCAAAGAGCACCTGTGAGCAGTCAGTCACGCCATTCACCACTCAATTTACATAACAAACCTTGGCTCTGGCTTCCACGTAGGCATGTTGCATTGCAGAGTTCAAAGCTACTGAACATGACAGAGCATACCCGTTCTTCCTATGGCATCATCTCTTCCCTTGTATCTGTTTCCACAATGTATACATGTGAGAGAGTGTGGTGCAGTGGTTAGAATGTCAGGTTGCAGCTGTGGAGACCTGAATTCAAGTCCCCTTTGGCATTGGATGTCCCGGGAAACTGATTGCTCTTTTGGACCCTGGCCTGCATCACAGAGTAAAGGATAAAATGGAGGAGAGGATCATGTATGCTGCTTTGAACTTCTCAGAGAATGGGTGGAATAAAAATCTAACAATATCATCTCACAGAAGTATATAGGCGTGAGAATCAATGAAGTAAACTATATGCATAGAGCAGTCTCCTAAAAATGGGTGGCTTCCAATTAGCAGTTACAGATTACAATTGGAAATAGTAGCAAATCTTGTCACTTTATCTCAGAGTGGTTTAAGTTGTGATGGAGAGAGGAACTGTGAATATCTTACCACATTTCTGTGCTTCACTTGAAGATCAGAGTTGCAGGTAATTTCCCCGGGAAGATGTGCATTGGTCTTCCCGCACACCAAGAATGCTTGTTTTTGAGCTTTGAACAAGACGTGGAACCATATTGCAAAGCAGCAATGTGAGTGATTTGCTTTTCTCCTCTGCATCTCATCTGAAGCCACCCATAATTACAGCCCTTAACACTCCAGGAAACGTGTTGAGGCCTCCCCCTGTAAAAGCTGCTTCTCCAGGTAGGAGAGTAATCTGTGACTGCTCAAAGTCGAAGGTTTCTGACATACTCCCTAGGAATAAAAGAGACTAATTTATGGGTGGTGCATTGCATGAAGGAAAGAATGAGAAGATTTCCCTTTTTTCTCAGTGTAGTAAGGAACTATGTGGCAACATGGTTCGAGTGCTGGGTCTGAGTATATATTTAACTCTGTGGGTGGCCCTGGGCAAGTCAATATCTCTTTGTATCACCTACTTGAAAGATGATAGAATGAGATAAAAACTGTATGCTTTTCGCTTTTTGGAAAATGACTGGGATATAATCAAACTAGTCATTTGGAATCTTTGGGCTGTTCTGGTTCCCAGCAAAGAGTACTATGTGGAGGCAGGAAGACAGAGGGAGCTCATGTTTCCCAAAAGCAGAGCTTTATAGGAAGGAATCTAGAGTTGGAAGGGGCCTTATGGCCCATCTTGTCCAACCCCATTTTCCCAATGCAGGAAATCTGAAGCTAGAATATTGCCAACAGATGGTTGTCCAGTCTCTGCCTGATAGACCTCTACCAAGAGAGAGCCCGCCTGCCCTTGGTAGTTGGTTCCATTGTTGAACTGCTCTTATATTAGTTCAGGGGTGGGGAACGTCAGGCCCGGGGGCCGTATAAGGCCCGCGAAGTCATTTGGTCTGGCCCTTCAAGGGTCCTGGCAGATCTCTAGCTCAGAAGGATTTAAGACTGGCGATCCGCCCCCTCCCGCAGACAGGAATAGCCTCTATTCAAGACAGATGTGAGTTTGTTTTGGCAAGAAAAGGAACCTTTTCCCCCCTTGCAGAAGAGTTGTTAGCTATGGAGCTGCTAGGACCGCCCAAGAAACTGTGTTAACCTTTTCCCACCCGGGCCATGGAGAAACGTATTCCCTCTGTACTACAAGAGGGCTGGGGGCGGAAGTGGCGAATGGCCTGCAAATAATGTTACAAATATCCAAATGGCCCTTGGTGGAAAAAAGGTTCCCCACCCGTGTATTAGTTGTTTGAGGGTTGACATCTGTCATGTATTCTCCGTAGGGTTGCCGGGTCCCTCTTCGCCACCAGTGAGAGGTTTTTGGGGCAGAGCCTGAGGAGGGTGGAATTTCACAACCTGGTATAGATGTCAAGAGATGCCAATGTTTTCTAACGATGTTGTTTATTTTATTATATCTTGAACTATATTCCAAGGTCCAGCAGATGTTAGGTTTATTGTAAGTATTATGACTTCTGGCTTGAAAAGAAAAAAGTGTGGAGCGATGGCATGCATCAGCTTTTTGTCTAGTACTTTGTAAAATATTCCTAGGGTAACCCCTCTGTGCTAGGGTTGCTTCATAACTGTCTGCTTCCCTATGGAAGTCATGACTGTTAGTGGCATTTCGTTTTAACCTCAAAAAATTACTGTAGGGAGATTGTTAATTAAATGTTTAGAATTATAAGATGAATAGTGCAAGCCTATATTGTTAGCATGAGGTTTAGAAAAAGGTCTGACAGAGAGTTTTCTCTCTTCAGAGATGAAAACCTCGAGATCAAGAAATGTTATATTCGTGGTACTGCAATGTCCTGTAAAAGAGAGGTTACTGTCACAACTATTGATCCAGTCTTTGAATTTAAAAAAAATATTCTTCCGAATCAAATGAAAAATAAAGATCATCAACATACCTCTTGAATGTGGTCATGTGTTCCTTGAAGGGGTTATTATTGAAAATGAATTAGTGCTCAAAATCTATCAAAATCTATCATAGCCATCTATAACCTTTGTATGATAGATAACTCTTTTTTCTTTTCAAGCCAGAAGTTCAAGATCTAATAAAATAAACAACATCGTTAGAAAACATTGGCATCTCTTGACATCTATACCAGGTTGTGAAATTCCACCCACCTGTGGCTTATGCAAATCCAGAGCCATTGGTAACATTCTCACTCACTCCGATAGCCTTCCCCCACACTTGGTTAACAATTCCATCCCTTTCGGGCACCCCAAATGTGGATCATGCTCTGTATGTTCAATGAGCTAGCCTATAAAAAATCTTAGTGCTACGAATACCAGCTTCACTTTTGAACTTAGACAATTTTCAAACTGCTCCTCAAAAGGGGTCGTTTACGCGATTCTTTGCAGCTGTCGTCTTCTTTACATGGGGTCTACGGTACGTGCTATACGCACCCGCATTTGTGAACCCCGCTCCCGTAACAGAGCAAGGGTAAAAGACGTGCCCCTTGTATCCCATTTTCTTGAAAAGGGCCATGGAGATAGTGATTTTAACTTTTTTGTACTGTGGCAATTCAGACCCCATCCTTACAACCAAATTAATATGAAACGTATACTGTTGCAACATGAATGCAAATTCATACACATGTTCAAAACCATGAGTCCATCAGGTTTAAACACCGAATTTGATTTATCATGCTTTCTTTGATCCCAACCCTGTCTCTTTAAGCGCTCCCCTGACGCCTGACTGCAACACTATTTAATTAAGGTTAGCCATTATGGTTTAGCAATGTCATGATTGAAATATGAACCTGCGGGTCTTCTAAATGCTGTATTGACTGTCTTTATTATTCTACTATTGGTAAGTGTAAATTTAAGCTTCTTTATATCAAATTGGCATTTGTAACGGATTTCTTAATTTTTGTAATCTTTGTAATTTTTGTGTCTTGTAAGATTTACATATGTATTTCGATGTAGACACGTTAAGTAATTTTTCCCACACTCCCGTCCCCAGGCTGATGAAGCCCTCCAGCTAAACGTGATTAATAATCTAGAGACCACGTTCTGTTCCCTTCGTCTTCTGTATCAAGGCTCGAATTTCTATGCAGCTAATTATTATAACATTTGAAATTTGCTCTAATTCTTCCCCTCGGAGCTTGCCTACTGCGCATGAACTATTTCTTCCAGCAGTCACTTACCTTCAATCTTTCTACTGCGCATGATCAACTTCACTCCGGCAGCTGCTGCATTGCGCATGCCCATTAATCTCCGCCGTCGATTGTTTCAAACGGGACAAGCTTTCATGCTTACCAACTTTGGGAATGAACTTTTCAGCCACACGCACTGTTGATATTCATCTGTTTAGCTGTTAAGATACGTTGCTTTTGCCTATATGCCTATGGTACAGTTTGTTTTTTGTATTTGTAGTAGTGTGCGATTCTATATTCCATACTATTGTCCTAGAATACAGCATTGATCTTTACTAAGTTAAGAGCCTGTGCTGTTCCTTTGTATTAACCTGTCAATTATTCAGTACGAATAGTTTTTGTACCACTTGGAGGTTGGCAACACTAATTCTGCACCTTCTTGTACACTTAGGGTTCGGTAACGGTGCATACGTTCCCAGAAGTTCCTAGGACAGTGATATCACATTGTCATGTTTTTCTTGAATTGATTTAAATCAGATCCACCCTGAGCTGCAGCAGTTATAGCTTTGGAATTAGGCTCCTTGGCTAAGAGACATGGACATCCCTGGGCAGGGGGCTGTAGTGGGGTGGCCATCATAGGTTCTCTTGTTTTGCGTCTCCACAAATATTTCATAACTGAAGCGTATTTTCACCACAGCTGAAATTTGCACAGTCTCTGCATAGCAATTTCTAGCCCCCACTTTTGCTTTTGTTGCCTGTGCAGTAGCCTCTGTTTCTGATTCTTTTGTAAACTCTGAAGCTTTACTCAAGCAGACCTTTCTGGGAATGTCTGGGATTATGCATGTTTGCAGTGTGTCCTTGGTAGCAAAGAATTACACACAATGTGAAGGGAATTTGTGCCAGTCTGGACAATGAGCTTATTAAGCAGCTTGTTGGTTGTCATCCAAGATTTTACAAAAAAAGGGGGGATAGTTTGGAAACCTTTTAAAGTTTAGACAGGTGCCTTGTGTATACATGTAATGTTTGTTTTATTTTGTCTATTGTGCTTCATATTTTATTTATTATATGCACTCATTTTGTTTTCACTCAGTGCGTTATTCATTGTGCACCATTATAGCCATTATATAGGGCAGACAATGTACAACATTTGCTCCAAGCAGATAGCTGATGAGGAGTATGAGCTTGGTTAAGCAAGAAGGTTTGCTGCTCAGGCTCTATTACAAAGACATTTTCTTAATTAAGTCAGTTGCACCAAATTCTTGGTTGGGGTAAACCTTATCTTATTTGTATTTGTCTAAGAGAATGAGCTGTTGCTATTGTACTGTGTTGTTTTTTAGTTGTAAGCCACCTCAAGCAGGACTCTGAAGAGGCAGCATGGAAATATTCTAAGGAAATAAAATAAAATATGACCTGTGCTTAATCATAGAATCATAGAGTTGGAAGGGATCACCAGGGTCATCTAGTCGAATCCCCTGCACAATGCAGGAAATTAACAACTACCTCCCCCCCACATGCCCAGTGACTCCAACCCTCCCCCCGTCATGCAGGATCCCACAATCAATGCACTCCCAACAGATGGCCATCCAGCCTCTGCTTAAAGACCTCCAAAGACGGGGACTCCACCACCCTCCGAGGCAGTGCGTTCCACCATCGATACAATAAGAATTGTATTGACTTACTTGTCCTCCAAATATTTCATTTTGGTTGTACCACTTAAGCTGATTTTAGAGGTAAAACCTGAGAGCCTATATGGTATAATGATTAGAGTTGGTTAGATCTGAGTTCAAATCCGTATTTACCCGTGAAACTCACTTAGTGACCTTGGGCCAGTTGCTAGGTTGAATGTAATGAAGGATTTCTGAAAATGGAAGAGTTTTCCACGCACAGACTTCCTTGCCTCCCTCCTCAAGCCCAAAGCACCTCCTGAAATGCTGGTCCTTGGGGATTAGGGACCTCAGCCAAGCATGAGGAGGGAGTCACAAGACTGGCACCACCTCTTCTGTCAGCAGAAATCCTCCTCTGGACCCAATCTACTGTCGTTGTTAGCCTAAACTACCTTACAGGGTTGTTGTGAGAATATAATGGAGGGGGGAAATAACTCATGCCACCATGAACTCCTTGGAGGAAGGCCAGGGTAAAAATGCAACAAACAGTAAATTACTTATATTGTGAAGATAAAACCTGTAGTGGGTTTACTGTTTCCTACCACCCAGTCTCCAGAAAAACCAGGCTGTTTGTAGTGTAGTTAACAATGTTTCTGTTTAATTTTTCTGCTCCTTTTAAAAAGAGAGAATATTCAGTTTTATGACATTGACATATCAGATTGGACATGTAACTTTTAAAAAAAAGTTTTTACTTTAAATACTGAGTTCAAAACAATGGGACAGGTTTAGCACAAAACCTCTGCTTATGCTAGAGCTCTTACTTATTCATTACGCAGTGTATGTAACCAAGATTCATCCTGTACACTGCCATGTATAGCTGGTTTAGTGTTATGCATGTGATGCCTGACACTATAGACCCCAAGAGATTACCAGTTTATTTGATTTAGCTTCCGGTAGTACATTATTTATTTTGGGAATTAACTTCGTTGCTCAGCTAAAGTATACATGGTCTATAACTTTTAAAATAACCTTTCTTTAATCTTCAGTTTAAGGGTTACTTTTGGGGAGGCTGGATTTCTAACCCTACTCATTTGATGATATTCTTTTTCCGATTATTTGAAAACACAGACTGATGGAATAAGGGTGGCCACTTCAAATCTTGTTGCAGGCATCAGTTCAACATGCAGCTTCTCCTGCATGGAGATGCAACAGTTGAAAATACTCTAGTAATGGCCACCCACTGTGTGGCCACCTCATAATGCTTATGGCGTTTACTATGAATTTAGTGTGTGTTATAGTATTGTCAACAGCACAGTGTTTTCAAGACATAGGGTTGTATTTTTAACCAACTGCAGGCAGACTTTGAGTAAAAGAACTGTTTTGCTGTAGCCTACTGGCCCCAAAATGCTTCCCCTAGCATTCATGGGACCTCTAGGAACAGCACTGGATCTTATTTGGGGATCCACAGTGGGAGGAGGAGTCAGGAAAAGCTGCCCCTGTTTACAGGCAGAAGTGCCCTTCTATCAGCAGAAAATGACCACTGGCCCAATAGTGCACATCCGAGGCCATCAGCTCTTCAACAGGTGTTTCAGAACAACATGGTCCAAATTTGTTATCTTCCTTCAGCAACTGCATAATCACAATAACATCAAAAATCAAGTACCAAAGTATGAGTGGCTTTAGAATTTCCATCAAGACGTCAACTTTATCAAGCCTGCCATTACATCTCTAGCAGGAGGGAGAGCTGTGGGAACAAGCTTTTCCTCTTACTGGTCTGTGGTAGGGTCTCCTTCGTGCTGAAATGCTTCTCACCAATAGCTCGACATATATCTGAAAGAGACTTCAAACCAGCTTCCTAAAAATCTGTAATGCACTGAATGAATTGAAAGCATAGGAGTAGAAGGGAGGAGAGTGGGGAGCACTTACCACCTCCCGAGGGAGCGGTTCCTCAGTGGAACAGGCTTCCTCGGGAGGTGGTAAGTGCTCCTTCCCTGGAGGTTTTTAAGCAGAGGCTAGATGGCCATCTGTCAGCAATGCTGATTCTATGACCTTAGGCAGATGATGAGAGGGAGGGCATCTTGGCCATCTTCTGGGCATGGAGTAGGGGTCGCTGGGGGTGTGTGGGGGAGGTAGTTGTGAAATTCCTGCATTGTGTAGGGGGTTGGACTAGATGACCCTGGTGGTCCCTTCCAACTCTATGATTTTATGATTCTTCAAACTATGGGTGGTTGATATAATTCTGTATGGCACGTTAGGAGAGATGACTATGTTTTAAATACTTTCCTGTTATCCTAACACTTGCTCAATTCAAAGTTTTTCCATTATTACTTTTTTGTCCAGAATAGCGAAAACCTAGAAACAATAGAAATTGACAAGAAAAAGCAGACAAGGAATAACAAACAGGCTTTAAGTGATGAGGAGAAAGATGCAATCATCAAGCAAGCTCTGGAAGAACAGGTAATACAATACACATTTGTAGGTGATGTGCTAGATGACTTTTCTAGTTGGGAAAATGAAGCTTAGGACACCCCAGAGAAGCTTTCCTTTACCTCACTGGAGAAGTAGGTGCTTCAGAAGAACCCAAAAGATACTGCCTTTGTGTCTGCAGAAGGCATACCACCTGTAATTTCAATGCAGAAGTTGTCTGTTTAATTATCCTAGTTAGTACCATATCACTGGTGGAAAAATATCTGTATTACTGTGTACCAATGAGATGTTGCTAGTTTCTCATGGTCATGTTTGTTTGTGTAGATGACCTGAAGCCCTGGGTTTCTTTTGTAATTACAATTGGCTGATAGGTAACAGTGATAAAACAAAAGTTATACCTTTTTGATGTAATTCTCCTAAGTATACAGTAACTGGTAGATTATTTCATTTTAATATTGAACAAGTACATAAACCCACTTATTTAGGGGTCCTTTTTTCTTGCTTGAGAAACTGTATCCCAGTTCCCAAACTGAAATTAGAAGACTCTGTATCAAAGGTACATTGCTTTTGGAAGAAATCTTGTCATTTTGGAGAAACCCTATAAGGGCCCCATGCCCTAAATGTGTCATATGCCTGGGTTTAAAAAGACGGAGTAATGCAGAAACTTTCCAAAATAAGCTCTTTAGAACCATCTTGGCATCCCAGGAGACTTTTTGAGAACAGAGACTGAAATACTGGTTGCAGGAAATCACCATCCGACTTGGTACCAAAACTTTTAATTCAAGTGATGTAATTGTATAGATTTTCTCAGAATTATTTTGTTTTCAAAGGCAGATGTGGCCAATTCAGAATTTATATCGACCATCTATTATAATTCTGCTCAGTTTGATGATGCATTCTCAGTAGATAGGAATAAAATTGTGCCATGTTTTGCAATATTCAAATGCCAACATTGCTTGGAAGATTATGTTTGCCCAACAAAATTAAACCTGGGGTTGGTGCTATTGTCAACTTTTTTCACACCAAAGGTGGCAAATATATTCCAGGGGCTATTCAGGTTTTTAATCTGAAAATTACCCCAATTATCCTCTTTGGTGTTGCCATCTGGATAACAGTCATCAATGAATCTATAGATCGTTCACTGCTTCAGTTCTTACGAAAACTCCTAAATGCTCCTCGATGTGTTGCTGGCGTTACTCTTCGTTCCGAGTTTGGCCAAATGTCACTTGAAGCTAGGGCGTGGTTGGCCACCTTTAAACTCCACCTTAAACTGTGCTTTAGCACTGAGGGATTCCTAGCTCTTCTGAAGCATGACCCTTTTAAATCCTCATGGCAAAAAATCTTAGATGAGAAACTGTCGTTGTTGGGCTTCTCGCGGGATATGTTATTCGATCTTGGGAAAACTGAAGCTTTTAGCAAAATTAAAAAGCGCATTAAAGAGCTCGATTATAACAGCACTACTTTTTGTGCTCGTCGCGTCTGTTCATCCCAGTTCTTCGGAATACCCCCTCCACATGGTCTGCCTGCCTATACATATTATCTGACAACTCCTCGTCTTTGTAGAGCTTTTTGCTTGGCTAGATTGAATGCTAACCCTTCTATGGTAATTCAGGGCAGAATTCTGAATATATCATACTCAGACAGGATCTGCCCTTGCTCTTCTGGCTCTATTGACTAGCCCATGCCCTTTTGGAATGGCGCTTTTTCGAGGAACTTCGATTGCACTATATTTCCCCCCTTTTAACATACAAATCCAATGCCTCTGTGACTGACATAATGCCTTTTTTACTAAGCGATAGGGACCCCAAGGCTACATTGTCAGTGGCAAGATTTGTTTCAGTCCTTATACCCCTCCGACACTAGATATATGCTGCTCAAGATCAATTGATCAAGGAGCTTCTAAGGGATAAAAGGAAAGGAAGGTTATGTTGCCCAAATTAATTACCATCCATTGAGAAGGGCTGTTACCCTTCTGAGATTTAATACGATGCCATCAACTGTTCTATATCATGCCAAATTCTGTTTTTGTACACTGGAGGAATTGAAAATATTCTGTACTACCTTGTAAAATGATTAATCCATATACCAGTTAAGAGTAAATTTCTTTTCACCACTGCTATTAGGCAAGGGGAATTGTGTAGCTGTCCAAAAGATCAAATGTTGATCAAAAATAATAAGCAGTACAAGCTTTACAACTAACACACTTTCTCTATCAAGTCTTACGTCCTTATGTTTGTTGCAATTATTGTAATATATTTCTACTGTTAATGCATTGCATTTTAAACATTTCTATTATGGCCTGTAGTTGATATAGAAGTAAAATCAATTTAATTGATTGCATTTTCATACGGAAAATCAGTTGCATTTAAAGGTGTTTAACTTTGGCTAGATTGAGTCATATTTAGCATTGTACATCTGCATTATGAATACCTTAGGCTTATAGGTTTCAATAATGTATCTACTGTAACATCATTAAGGTTTTTGGCTGTTTAACTCGCAGGCCTGTAGCTAAACATTTTGAATATTATGCTGTGGCATAATACAAGAAATAAAGGCCAAAATAAAGCTATTTTACGGTAATCTTTAGACATTCTTCCAATTACATGGCAATTGCTTTATCTGTGTGTACTTCCTTGTGTGTCTGGGACACTATTTAGGTAATCCAACCATGTGGGCAGGCGCCAATCTATTAGATTTCCTGATGGAATTTGTACCTTTAGTGCCGATTTCATTGGGAAGATGAATATGGTAGGTGCCCACCCATGTGGTTGGGATTGTTTAAAGAGTTGTCCAGCTGTTTGGGAGCTACTCATGGACAAGTAGCTCTTATGCAGCTAGGCGAATGTCCAAATAGTACCTAAAATATTTTAATAAAATTTTCATTTCCCCAAGTGCTCACCAATTTGTTCTCAAGCCAGAAAAAAAGGGCCTACTCATTAACTGCCGTGGCTGTCTAGAATAAAATTTGTTCTAACTGCCATGCAGCATGCCCTGACCTGGATGGTCCAGGCAAGCCTGATCTCATTAGATTTTGGAAGCTAAGCAGGGTTGGCCCTCTTCAGTGTATGGGTGGGAGATCACCAAGGAAACCTAGAGTTACTATACAGAAGCAGGCAATGGCAAACCACCTCTGAACATCCCTTGCCTTGAAAACCCAATGGGGTCACCATAAACTTGGTGCGACTTCTCCCCACCACATCATGAAGCATAGGAATCTTTTCTCTTTCCTTCTTTTTAATTTGCCAGGGCATGAAATAGAGAGAAATTAATTAGGACATAATTTCCACTTCGTTTGTCAGTCTTCTCAGTAACTTCATTCTCAATGGCCAGAACACTGGAAAGAGGGAATAAGGCTATTTACTAAACAGTCAGGTAAAATACAGCCAGAACATTTAGGCTAGATCTTTTTAAGTATGATGAATATGGACTTACTCAAAAGAAGGGAAAGAAAGAGCTGAAAATTCAGGAAAGAGGTCTGGAATATTCCAAGTCATACTTTGTGTGTTTTTCGTGTTCCTTCCTTTTTTTGTATTGCCAACTCATTTAAACTTCAGAAAGGGCTAACATTTCTGTTATAGAGGCTGGTATCTTCCAGAATCACCCAATAAAGAACCATTTGATCTCATAAACACTGGCAGAGAAATGTCTTCTCATGCATTGACTGAGTCTGGACCTTTTCACTAAAGCAGTCATGAGCACCCTCTGTTGGAGACTCACCATATTAGCGAGCATTTATTTCGGCTAAGAAGATGTTCTTCATGTTCTCTGAGCATCACAAATTTAGCAGCATAAGCCTGAGCAGAGTCGTGATGGAAATTTATAAATCCAAAATGTAAAAAAAGAAAATTGCCGTTGGTTACACCCATCTTGAAGCCAAAGATGACAATATAGATGCCTTAAGTGGCCCTTCCTGCTCAGTTCTTTGATCGCTGCAGAAGTTGCATCAAGAAGAAACCTCTTTGTGGAGAATTTTTCCTCTGACGTAGGTTGTTTTGATTGTTGCCGTTTTTTTAATTGGGCATTTTCGCTATTCATCTCTGATCTCTCCCTCAATTACTTCAGTTTATACTTGGACTCCTGTATTCTCTTTAGGTCATTGTCTTTGAGTTTTCTGTTTCTGAATGGATTTCACAGTTTTAAAATGTTGTTTTATTCTGTAGATGCTAATTTATAGCATAGGGATTGTCAATATTATATTCAAGTTATTAGCAGAATGGACAACAGTACATCAAAGAATGAGAACAAAACACTTTCACAAAAATAAGCTGTCCTGATGGATTTACCAAAATACCTTTAAAAACAGTGACTGGTATTGTGCAGAGTTAAATGAACATATCTGTTTCATAGAATAGAATCACAGAATCATAGAGTTGAAAGGGACCACCAGGGTCATCCAGTCCAACCCCCTGCACAATGCAGAAAATTCACAACTACCTCCTACTCCACACCCCCAGTGACCCCAACTCCATGCCCAGAAGATGGCCAAGATGCCCTCCCTCTCATGATCTGCCTAAGGTCATAAGGTTTCAGTGGAACAGTATATATCAATATTACTTTTTGTCTATGTAGATCCTAGTTTGACTCTCCTTTGCAACGTGGATGTTGTCCTATAGCACGGGTGGGAAACCTTTTTTCCGCCAAGGGCCATTTGGATATTTATAACATCATTCGCGGGCCATACAAAATTAGCAACTTAAAAATTAGCCGACCAAGCCCCAAGCAGGCAGCTGCCTCAGATGACCCCAACGGCACAGGCAAGCAGGCAGGCATCCGACCGGTGGCGCACTCGCCCACCTGGTGGCACAGGATAGTCTGTTGCACCAGCTGGGCATAGCTGTCCAGCCGCACGCCGGAGTTGCTCCTGCTCTGCATGGTCGGGGCTGGATTCTACAGTTGACTCCTGCTACCTCCGCCTGTAGGGATGAAATGAGAACACACTGGCTAAGAACTCCCCCCCCCCCCACACACACACATTCTGGCCCTGCCCCCTTTAACCCCTCCATTGTCGCCACTTCCGACCCCAGCCTTCTTGTAGTACAGAGAGAATACTTTTCTCCATGGCCCAGGTGGGAAAAGGTTAACACAGTTTCTGGGGCGGTCCTAGCAGCTCCATAGCTAACGATTCTTCTGCAAGGGGGGAAAAGGTTCCTTTTCTAGGCAAAACAAACTCACATCCTCCTTGAATAGAGGCTATTCCTGTCCGTGGGAGGGGGCAGATCGCCAGTCTTAGATTCTTCTGAGCTAGAGATCTGCCAGGACCCACAAAGGGCCAGACCAAATGGTTTCACGGGCCTTAAATGGCCCCCAGGCCTGACGTTCCCCACCCCTGTCCTATAGCCTTGTATAGAGACACGTTGTTAGTAATAGCAATTAACCACAAAGGGGGTTACCGCACTTTGTATTCCCAGCGATGTATTAAGAGTTTGAAAATGTTATAAAAAACATCGCTTTAAAAGGGTTTTTGGATACCACGGCTTATAAATGGTTGGAAGACGTCTTCGCAGCTAAAGGGGCCAAACAAAGTGTGAACAGTGTTTTTTATAACGTTTTCAAACTCTTAATACATCAGTGGGAATACATAGAAAGTGCGAACAGTATTTTTGATAACATCTTCAAACTCTTAATACATTGCTGGGAATACTAGTGCTGTAACCCCCAAAGTAAAGTATAAGTGACTTTGGAAAGAGGCAGCCCAGCTTATAAACTGTGATTTTGCACAGTGTTCTCTTCACCATGAAGATTCGGTCTGGTAAATGTGGGATGGCATGGTAGGAATAAAACTGAATAGTATTTTGGGATGACTGGCATAGAGGAAGCTTGAGGGATTTATTGTCATTTATCAAGAGCCGGTGTGTCACAAATAGCTGTGAAGTAGGTTTACTGGCCAGGGTTAGATTTAAAGCACAACAGTAGGTGGCAGTGCAGAATTGTGCTAGGTAGGTGAGAGCTCTAGAAATCATGCTATAAGGAAAGAGCCGCATTTTCCCAAACAATTTACTTGTGGGTTTTATATTTTCAAAGGGAAAGTGGCTGGGTTGTTTTTGTGTGTGTGTGTGTTTTGCTTCTTTGCCCCAACAGACTTTAGTACACCTTGAAATGTTTTTTCCACCCAGTTTCACCTAATCTAGTCAAATTGACAACATGTATTTCAGGTAAGATTTTACAAATTAAGACTTTACACGTGCTTTGGCAGGCCCTGAAACATCTTATTCTCTCTTTTTCCACGCTTGTTTTGTTTGTTTTTTTGTTCTGTGTAACCTGATGAAGAGTTTTAGGACACTTGATCGTTTGTTCTAATATTTTTCTTGGCCATAGTAAAAAGGAATTATGTACTGGAGCAGCACATCTTACTGCAATCTTGGCATATTTTCCAGAAATAATAGGTTATTATGCTGGGGAAATGGGATATCCCCAAAATAGAAGCACTTCTTTGAGTGAAGGTGTCTGGATTCTGTACAGAAAGAAATAATTAGTTAAATTATACGCTGATTTTTTTGGAATGTGTCCTGGTCACTGCTATCTTATACTAGGAGTACTGTTTAGAGATTAGTTTTATATCATCCAGTGTGAGGATGCAAAAAACTACTAAATGGTCATATATTAATGAACTCCTGTTGCTGGAAATTCAATGTATGATTTTGAATATCTTTGCAACCAGTACAGCAGTGAAAATTACCCCAGCAACCCAAAAGCCTGTGAGAGTAGACCTTTGAACAAGCCAAGAGGAAGTATTTGCTGGTTCAGAGCACAGAGTTAAGACCTGACAGCTGCTTTTTGACAGTTGGAAATGAGAGCAAAGGGTGAGTTTAAAGCACTGGTTCCCAACCGGGGGTCCGTGGACCCCCAGGGATCCGCGAGAACTAAATTAAGGTCCGCGAAACACAGTTATAAACCCATAATAAATTAATATTTTCAATTAAAAGTCCTCTATTATTCAAATATATATTCAAATATTATTCTAAGTTTAATGTTTAACAGTTATGATTAAAGTTTATTTTCAAATTCTCAGAATTTTTATTTTGAACCTTGGGGTCCCTGCACCGAACAAAAAAGTCCTAGTGGTCCCTGGTCAAAAAAAGGTTGGGAACCACTGGTTTAAAGGGAGTGTGGATTCATGATCTGTATAGGTGTCAGATCTCTGGCTAAGATACTCCGCCTGGGTAAATAAGTGTAAAAAGACATTGCGGTATTCTCGCAGGGTTTGCTGGACCTAGTGTAAAACAGGGGTGGATGTGTGGCAGCCGGGAGAAGTGCAGCTGCGGCGTCTCCACAGAGGCTTCCTGGCCACTGTGGAGAAAATAAAACAGTGTAAAACGAGGCAAATGCCCCCAAAGAAAACAGCGAGGCTATGCCATCAAAAAAGGTGGCGTGGCAACGCTGCAACTCGAGGGGGCATTCCCGGGGTGAAAGGGGTTAGGAATGCCCCTCCCATGTCGGCACAGGCGTCCACTTCCGGAATTTCGCTCCCGGTGTGGCTGCACCAGCGGCAGAGCCCCGCACAGCGGCGTGGCTTACCTGCACCGATGTGAATGCCCTCCCTGCCAGCAAGTGCCCTTTCTCCTGTAATAAATGGGCACTTACCGGTACGTTGAGGCAGGGTCATGCTGGCTCCTGTGCCAATTCGCCCCCCCCCCCAGGATTACGATTTTAGTTGCAACAGAGTGCCATATTTATATGGAACAAGGGTGCCTTAGGGACAGTTCTTTCCCTTTGGCTGGCACAGTTCAAAACCTGAAATCCCGCATCTTCTGGTTGATTGATTGCTTCCCTAAATTTACCTCCCTTTGTGTTGTTCTTACAAAGAAATCTTCTTGTAAACCATTTTGTTCCTGACCGTTTATTCCATGCCTCAGTTAGTGGCCACAGGCCTGGGTGCAGGTTTTATAGCCAAGCCAGAATTCGGTCTCTTCGAACACTTATTTCCCCCTGGAATTCTTCAGTGTAGTGAGGAAGGTAGGAAAATGATTAAAAACCCTCTGAGGTGGCATCTGTCCCCAGGAAACCATCACAATGATTTCTTTCCCCCCTTCAGCGTCATCTTGAAACCTTCAAGAACCTATACAGGCTGAGAAATGTCTTGTGTGAACGCTATAGGACATTGCTGAATGAGAAAGTTCAAAAGCAACGAATTCAGATCAAACTGTCTAATGTCAGAACCCAACAACATATTAAGCACAAAGAAAAAAAGGTAGGAGTATTATTTACTTCTTTTTTTAACCCACTTATCCCCAGTGGGGACCCCAAGTATCTCACAGCATTCTCTCCGTCTCCATTTTATCCTCAACAGACGTGTGCGGTACCTTAGGCTGGTTATGTGTGACTTGCTCAAGTTCACGCAGCAGAGTGGGGATTCAAACCTGGGTCTCCCAGCTCCTAGCTGCAGATTCTGACTACGCCATTCATATATTTGTGATGTCACTGTGTAAATATTTTGTCACAATAAAACTGTTTATCAAAGTGGGATAAATTTAACTTCAGGTCTGTTCCACGTTTTGTGCAAATTTCTCAAATACGACAACAAAATGCTCCCTGTTGCCTTTTCCTTTCTGTTGTCATCTTCCACCAGCAAATAAAAACTTTTTTTTGGTTACATTTGGTGTTTCCTCAGTGATCTTTCCTTACTGCCCTATATTTTAATTGTTTTTTTAAATGTTTTTGTATGTGTTATTTATCTCTATATATTTTTCAATATTGTAGGAGGGGTTTGTTTGTTTTAATGGTTTTTAAGATGCGATTTTATCATGTATGCTTTTAATCTGTTAGCTGCCTTGGAGTCCCTGATGAGGGCAGAAAGGCGAAGTATAAATTTTGTAAATAAATACATAACAAAAGTAGAGTAAATCAAAAGAATGATTTTGAATGATCTTTTCCTAAATGTTCCAAGAGATATCATCTCTAGCCCATAAAATACTATTGTGGATTTTAGTGTTAAGTGTATTAAATTTATTTTAAATACTGCTGGTTCCAAATACTGTATTTATTTTTGTCCAGTTGATATTAATGCCAAAGAGGAAATCATTTGATTCACTGTTTTAAATTGCAGCATAGCAACTTTTTAATTTTAATTGCCTAATTTAGGTACTGAACTGTCTGGGACCAAAATAAAGAATTTCACAAGCCTTTTCTTCACTACTCCTCAGAATTCAAAAGCACAGACCCTGAGCGCCAAGAAGAAAGACACCTTCTCCCTTAAGAAGCCTAATATATCGGGCTGTCTCTACAAGCCCATGTTAAACTAGAGATTGTAGGCTTATTAGCATCCTATTAATATGTGCATAAAATGTAGTCTGTGTCTCAGCCAAAATACACAAATTGGAAAATCAAAGAGAAATCCTTCACACCTTTTGCTGGCTTCATCCTGAACTTTTATTTATCTTAAAACAACTTCCTTAAGAGAATTTCCTCTTCTAAAGGAAACACTTCTCCATATTTAACAGGCGAATGCTTCATTCAGTTCCCTTTACAGCTAGATGATCATTGAGAGACCAGAAACTCCTTTAATTGTGATCTTTTGAATTTTAGTGCTAAATGAATAATTTTGAACAACAGTTTGGACTTTGTTTCATCTCGAAGAAAAAAATTAACATAGTGCTTTTTTAAAAAAAAGTCTTGTCTTGCTTTAGAATACATCAGGAGTGACGAAGAGACAATTATTTAAGCAATATTTCTCTTTAAGAAATAATACTTCCATAACTTTAGACAGGGTGAAGAGAGGGGTCTGGTTGAATCTCTTGGTGTAGAAGCTAGTTTGAATATGCTAGAGAGACACTAATTTAATTTAAAACTATTTCAGTTTACATTGTGTCAATCTTTGTAAGTTTGCTGTCTCACTTTGTATTTTCCTTGAATTAGTTCACGTTAACTTTTGGTATATTGCCACTGAACATTTTTTATACAAGGCATTTTTTACAGGGTTGACTAATTTTTTGTAAGCATGAGTCCTTGTAAAAATTGTGAAGTACCATAAATAAGCTGTTTGATGAGATTACCCCCCCTCACACACACACAATTTAGAAACTAAAATAATAAAATGTGTACAAGTGTTTACTTAAAATTCGAAGTTCCTTTCCGGAACAATTATTTAAAAATCAGTGCCTCCACTTGTTTATAAAAATCCAGCTTGTTTCACTTTTTCAGGCTTTCTCTCCTTATTTGTACTGGGAGTCCTGAAAAATTCTTGAGATTTCAGGCAGTGGTTGGGAAGGCCCATGATACATACCCATCTTGTGTAGGCTAAGCTGGTCTGGATCTGGTCAGTGCCCAGACGGGAGACCTTTTAGGAGCCCGGTATATACTGCCTTGATTTCAGTGACAGAAGAAAGGCAAGAAATACATGTCAAAATGAATATTTCTATAAAATCTACTGTGATTTAATGTATGGTCTGCAGAAAGATGCTGTGAACCTGAGATTCTGCTGATCTGACTCTCTCTCTTTTTTCTTTTTCTTTTTTTGCTAAAATAAATTAATCCGGGGTATTTCAGAGTTGAAATATATATTATGCTTGGTGTGAGGCTCTTGTCAAAAACAGTATTGATATGTTGAACTATCCTCTTCATTTAGTGTTAATATTTAGGTACATTTAACCATATTGTGAAGAGCCCCATGGCACAGAGTGGTAAGTTGCAGTACTGCAATCCAAGCTTTGCTCACGACCTGAGTTCGATCCCGACGGAAGTTGGTTTCAGGTAGCCGGCTCAAGGTTGACTCAGCCCTCCATCCTTCCGAGGTCGGTCAAATGAGTACCCAGCTTGCTGGGGGTAAAGGGAAGATGACTGGGGAAGGCACTGGCAAACCACCCCATAAACAAAGTCTGCCTAGGAAATGTCGGGATGTGATGTCACCCCATAGGTCAGGAATGACCTGGTGCTTGCACAGGAGACCTTTACCTTTTTAACCATATTGTGAGATAATCACTCCCTACCAGAAGTAGCTAATACACTGTAGTGGATGTACAACATACATTATGACATCACAACATGAACAAGTGTTCCTAAATGCTGTGGGGGAGAGGGAAGGATTCAACATGAGTTTTCAGTGTTGTCCATAGAGTACCTGTAATGTACAGCTTTTGCCTTTAAAAATTGAGATTGTGCCTTCCCATTTTCTCTTGCATATCCTCGCTGCTCACCTAGAAACCTCATTGTGTATAGAAACCTGTCTGTTCCAAGTCTGTCAAGGCCACGTTAGTCCTGGTGTGTTTATTTCCTACACAGTCCCATGCACTATTTCTCCTCATGCTAAAGTGAGGTAAATGAGACCCATAACATTCAGAGATTTGTGACTTTCCCCCCCTTGGGATTATGTTCTGCATCTGGGGAAGCCATAATCCTTAGCTGTTTATTTGGGACAGTGGACCTGAGAAAATAAAAATATATATACCAGACAATTTGTGGATCATCAACAACTTTCATTGTGCTGCAATTAGTGTGATGAAATTAGCAAATCTGGGGTAGATAAATTTGGAAATTTCCAAGTAAATATGCTGACATGTACAGACCAAGTGCCCTCATTTGATGAATAATGAAGGTGCTGTTATTCCAGAGGAAATAGAATCATTATGGGACACCTTTTGAGTCTGTCAATATTATTGATTATAATGCTCTTGATATGGTGTTCTTGCAAAATAGCTAAATTAAGTATCAAAACAAATATATCTGTGTTCTTTTATCTGGAAGCAGTGTTCCAGTGTACTAATAACTATCTTGTATATTTGATACATTTAGTAAGAAAGAGGGGGAGAAAATATTAAAAACAGAAATCTCCAATTATTTCCATAACATAATAGGTATTTGTAGGGTTTATTATGTACATAAGAAACTCCCTTATACCAAGTCATGCCAGTGGTCCACAAGGCTGCATATTGTCTACTCTGTCAGTGATTTTTCAGAATCTCAGGCAGAGAATGGCGTTCCCCAACATTTGGTGCCTGAAATACTCTAATTGGAAATACCAGGGATTGAACATGCGCAGAAAAGCTATTCTCTACCAGCGAGCCACAATACTCCTTTACGTATTTATTTATTAACTTCGATCCTACCTTTCACCCCAAGGGGACTCCAAATGGCTTATATCATTCTCTTCTTCTCCGTTTTATCCATACAACAATCCTGTTAGGTAAGGTAGGCTGAGTGTGTGTGTGACTGGCTCAAGGTCACCCATCAAGTGTGGGAATCAGGACCAGCTAAATGATTTTGGGTACCCTAGGCAACTTGGGTGCCCAAGCCCCCCCTCTCCCCGTCCTATTGGGAGGTGAGGAGACGGCACCTGACCTTCTTGTCCCCTGCCCACCCCACAACAAGGCTTGGTGGGGAAATGTCCACCCTCCTCACCCCCCCCTCTGCTAGAAGCACAGCAGTGCCCAACCGCCTTGTCTCCTGCAGCACAAAGGTGAGCCAAGGTGCAGCAGTGGCTGCCCTCCTCATCCCCTCCCACAGATGCACAGTGTGGCATCACTTAACCTCACCCCCCCCCACTGCACCAGGGCAGGAAGCTGCAACTGTTTGCCCTCAAGCACAGTGACCCGGTGAGAAGAGGGGAGGGCCCTCCTCCATCCTCTTGAAGGACAGAGTGAGGTAAAACAGTGAGGCTCTCTGGTGCCACGCACAGGGCTGAAGGACCAGCACCCAGACTACTGCTTGCTACAGCAGACCAGACACCATGGACGGGTTAAGGGTGGGGGCCTCACACTGCAGATTGCTGCATCGGCAATTCCCATCAACCGGAAGAGTCACATCTACTGCATGCCCTGGATACCACCCCAACACACACAAAGAATGATATATATAATTGCTATATAAAAATACAATTGCTTTAGTACCAATGAGAGGCAGCGTGGTGTAGTGGTTACAAGCAGTGGTTTGGAAGGGTGGACTCTGATGTGGAGAACCGGGTTTGATTCCGCACTCCTCCACACGAGCAGTGGAGGCTAATCTGGTGAACTGGATTTGTTTCTCCACTCCTACCCATGAAGCCAGCTGGGTGACCTTGGGCAAGTTACAGCTCTGTTAGAGCTGTCTCACCCCCACCTACCTCACAGGGTGTCTGTGGTGGGGAGGGGAAGGGAAGGTGATTGTAAGCCGGTTTGAGTCTCCCTTCAGTGGTAGAGAAAGTCGGCATATACAAAAACAACTCTTCTTCAATGAGCATGTATAGTTTTCTGTCTTTGCCACTGTTGAACTTTAGTCAGCCTTGGATAGCTGGAGTGAGGGGGAAAGACTTGCAGGTCAGGTTGTGACACAAAACTGTGTGCAAGCTTTTAAGTTTTTCAGAACTCTTTATCAGGCTGATGTTAAAAATGCTTCTTTATGTTAAGAGTTCCTTTAAGCTGAACTGTAGCATTGATGGAGACAGAGTGGTTAGAACGTCTCTCCATGCTAAGTTTTCTACCTGTGAGGAGTTTTGTTTTATGGGGTAGCATTCAACAGTGGTACGCCCCACTCCTCCACCACCTCATTCAGCTGCTGATGTTGGCCCAGCCTCATACAAAGGAACCCCTGCATCTCTACACCCTTCATACAAGGATCATTGGCAAGTTGTGTTGCAAGTTGTGTTGGGGAGGGAAAGGGAAGGTGATTGTAAGCTGGTTTGATTCTGCCTTAAGTGGTAGAGAAAGTCGGCATATAAAAACCAACTCTTCTTCTTCTTCTAAAAATAAGGCCGTTAGTTTTAGATTGGTCCCAAAGTAGTGATAACGTTTCTAAAGAAATTGCCCACTTCCCAGGAACATGGGTCAGGTGCCGTGGCGAACAGTGCTCACAAAAGCACATGTGGCATGTTAAAAGAGCCACACATGGCTCCTGAACTACTGAATGAGTATCACTCGGCTAATGTATAAGAGCACTTTATTTCAGTCAGTGCAGTACAGTTGCTCTAGTTTTACTTGAAAACATTACTGAATGTTACTACTCTCGAAAGAATAGTCAACACCACGTAAATAATCCATACAGTTGCCAAGATAGCTCACTTGTTCCACTGATGTCCCATTTAACACTTGGTCAAAAATCTATGCTTTGTGTCTCAGAAAATACAGCACGCGTTCCAGATAATATGTTTGTAAGAGTTGGACACACTACGATTTGATAAACTGGCATATTATGGGTGACATGATACACTACTCCTCCCTGAATCATAGCCTTTAATACAATAGAAGACATGATTGTAGGTTCAAACACTATACCATCCACTCTCTAGGCTTGACTTAGAAGTGGTTTTGAGGTCTTAGTATTTAAGGTATTAATATACATTTTCACATGGCCCTACTCCAAACCTAACTCAGAAAGAAACACAGTATGCTTTATAAGTAAGAGACAGTTACATACACTAGCTCCTCCGCCAGGGTGCACATATTGCAGGATTTTAAAAATACAGGTGGTAGCAAACAGTAGCAATAGCATTCTCTTTGGGGGGAACAACCCACTTAACTGTGAATTTCTTTTAAAACTGTGCACTTGGGATGCATTGTAACAAGCAAGGTCACACAGTGCATGGTTGTAGGAAGTTGCAGAATGAATGAAATGCATTTGGGGAATACTCTAAAAGAGTGTTTTGGTTTTCTGTGCTCCTCACATCAGGTGGCCTATTTTAAGGAGGATCTGCAGCCTGCCAGGGAGGATGAAGTATTACTGCTCAGGCAGGGGATACAGAAAGAGCAGCAAAGCTGTGCAACCCCCGCCCCCTTCTCCCATCTGTGGCCTTGCAGGTCCTCCACTACAGGGAAGGTCATGACAGAGCAAGGACCATGTGGGTTTGACTAAGGGGGGGGGGCATCACATGCTGCTACTTTTTGCTACCAATTGCCTTTTGAAATCTATTTACATTGATGGACATACAGCGTAAAAAAGGACCATAAAACAGAGCTAAACTATGATGAAGTAATAAGGACATGCAGGAGAACGCTGACCCTCCTATTGTTTGAATTTCAATACCTTCAGTAATAATAAGCCCTTATCACACAAAACTAAAGACTCTTATGGCTACTCGATTATTTTAACATTCCCTAGACTAAGTCTTTATGGCACCAATATAGTAGCTCTAAAAGCCTTTATTTTTGTGTGATAAGGGCTTCACTGAAAACTTTCAAAATTAGTAGAGCTATAACGTATGAATACATTGCTTCACTCTTTCCCCCCCCTGCAGAACCTGTTGACACAAAACAAAGAGCCCAGTGGCATTTTTTTGGCTGCAGTCCTAGAATGGGGAGTAAGCCCGATCAAATAAAATGGGGCTGGAGCAGACTGTCTTGGGACTACTCCATTTTGGTTGGATTTTTGAGGACCAGATGTGCGCGCGCTGACTTAGATAAAAATAATCAAAGCTGAATTGTCTTGTGCAAGCTGCTATTGGGAAGAAAAGCTGAGTATAAACGTCTAATTAGATAAATCACTATGGGAGCCACTGTGATTTAGTGGTTAGAGAGCTGAACTATGCTTGGTTCAAAACTTCACTTTGCCCTGGAGCTTGCTGGGTGACCTTTTGCCAGACACACTGTCAGCCTAACATATCACATAGGGTTGTTGTGAGGTTAAAATGAAGAATGTGTATTTCCCTCAGCTTCTTGGAGGAAGGACAGGATAAGAGTGGACACCAAGTCAGTTATAAGATAAAATCTCTAGATCATAGAATGATACTGTGAAAATCTGCCACTATTAACTATCTTGAAGTTTGGTTATAATAAGATTTTATTGCAATAAGTACAATTAGATGCAATCAAAGAGGTGCTGCAGCTTTGGACAAAATTATCACTGTCTTAGCTTGGGTGGACAGTATTAACAAAATGAATTTTATCCTACCACTATTCTAATGATGGAATAGGGAGGAGGGACAATCTCTTCCAGTTTCGCCTCCTTGCAGCAGCTTTTTGGCCCATATGGCTTTTTGTCTGTGAAGGTCCCCTTCCCTTTTCAGGGCTCACAGTCAACTGTTGAGAAAAGATCCACATCTACCTGCAGGATGGCAATAGGATACAAACTATTGTTCATGGATATCCCTTGATATCCAGGTCTGTAATTAACAGTAGTTGACAGAATCTGTGGCCGTATAGACCCCTCAGATTACCAGCTTTCCCCCTTAACCTGTGTTTAGCAACAAGGAAGAATATAATACTCCAGATGTTGTAGGGGATTTTCTCTATAGTATGAATTGTCTGTCTACAATGAATGAGTGCGAAACAGAAATGCATGATTAAGATATTGTAAATATAGGAGGGTTTAAACCACCTCTTTTTCAGTACTTTAAAAACTGAAAGATAGTAAATCCCTTGCTAGTTAAGCAAATGTCTAAAACAGCATTTGAAGTTGTAATAATATCGGATATAGGGGGAATACCTTTAATAAAGTCAGATTTACAAAATTGGAATTATGTAAACAAATATAAATAGTTATTTTTCAGAGTATTAATTTGTTTAGCAAACTGGAAAACTGATACTGGATCTTCTATCTCTGATAAAGAGTGGAAATGATTTGGAAAATCTGATAAATGAAATACGAATAAAGATTTTATGAACTGCATGTTCATTGGAATTTAAATCTTCTGTGACTGAAACATATCTCTAATCTACAGAAAGCAGATGGAAGGTGAAACAAACAACAAACTTTAAAAGAATATATTATGGAATTATCCCTGAATTATGAAAGGGGGGGGGGATCTTGGCTATTACTTCCAATTACTGGTTATGATATCTCATACAACCCTAAAATAGTTATATTAGGGTTTATGTAAGAAAAATGCAATTATAAAGGATGATCTTGAATTGATAGCTGTTCTTTTAACTGCTGCTCCAGTAAGTCTGGATTCACACTGGGAAGGAACATTACCACATTCTGTTCGCAAATCAGCTCCTATTTCTGACCTGGAGAGCCGCTGCCAGTCTGAGTAGACAATACTGACTTTGTTGGACCAACGGTCTGATTCAGTATAAGGCAGCTTCATGTATTCATGTGTTCACATACAGGCTTAAATACCTGTAATAGGAAGGGAAACCAATCTTATGACAAAGATGCTGTTATTGTGAAGATTACAGAAGATTAGGGTTGGTTTTGATAGTTCTGAGTGCAAGATGAGACCTTGTGACTTCTCTTGGAGGAAATCTTTTCCCCATCACAGCGCTCAACATCTTGTAGTGAAACCTGACATTAGAAGAAGAAGAGTTCGTTTTTATATGCCGACTTTCTCTACCACTTAAGGAGGAATCAAACCTACCTACAATCACCTTCCCTTCCCCTCCCCACAACAGACACCCTGTGAGGTAGGTGGGGCTGAGAGAGCTCTTAGAGAGCAGTGACTAGCCCTAGGTCACCCAGCAGGCTTCATTTGGAGGAGTGGGGAAACCAACAAGGTTCACTAGATTAGCCTCTGCTGCTCATGTGGAGGAGTGGAGAATCAAACCTGGTTCTCCAGATCAGAGTCCACTTTTCAGCTGTGTTTGAATTAATTTGGTTTTGTCTCCTCCTCCTTCTGATGCTCATAATTTTGTGTATGTCTGCTGTGGTTTTAATTTACTATGGTAAATATATGGTTATAACATATGTTGCAATTTTACAAATGTTTACATATAAGGTTTATTTAAAAATAAATCTGTTAAAAGAACCTTCAACCATTTCATATGGAATGCTTGTCCATATGAAAAGATCTGGCTTCTGGAGGGTTGTAATGAAAAGAAGCAAAACTTCTGGAGGGTTGTAATGAAAAGAAGCTTCTTCGGGGAACCAAAACATCTCTGTTCTAATTGGAGTAGGGGGTTATGTCCCCTTGCAAATGGGCTGCCAGATCCCTGACTTTTATGCCTGATTCCTACACTCACCTGTTCTCTTAAATGATGTTCTCTGTCATTTAAAACTACGTAAAGTCCCCAAATAGAAACTAGAGAGAGCCTTGGCTGAATTCTGAGAGAAGGAATGATGATGATGATCTCACTGGGAAAACAAAAGGTTTATATAGAATTATTTTTAACACTGTATTGGACCTGGACAGAGTAAGACTTCCTAATGTCCATGGGTGAGATGGCAGAATAGTATCTTTCACTCTGTTTCCTTATCTCTTTTCAAGCAATGTTCCAGACTTTGTGGAATCAGATTTGGAAACCCAAGGCAAAGATTGCAATCCCAAATATACATACTTGAAAACATATCCTGTTAAAATCAGTGAATGTTATCTCTTCTACTACATATGTTTAGGGTAAAAAAGGGAAAGCTCTCCTCCCCTCAGTATTATTTATCTCAATATATTTATATAAGGATTAATTTCAAAGTCAGGACAAATTAGAGGATAGCAAAACATTTTAATATGGGAAAGTATTTCTCCCCTTGAAATATTATTTGGAAAGGAACAGAGAAAATTGTTTAGGTAGTGTTTTTGTTTGTTCCTGTAAGACACAGTCCAGTGCTCATTTACTCAGGAGTAAGTACCATTAAACACAATGGGACTTACTGGTGAGTGCATATACTTTGAACTGGTATGTAAAGTATAAAACTCTGTTGCTGATTGTCAATGAAATCATATTTCCTTCAATTCCCTTAAAGTTGTCCTTTTGGCAGTTTTTTTCTTTATTAAACTCCAACCTTGAAACCACCAATAAAAGATCTCTTGTACTTAGAAGAATATATATTTATATATCTTTTGAGTGATCATGATCCTAAAATTACGGCTACCGTGGCTGAATTTCTTACAGGAGTTCTTAAAGAACAAGAAAAGTTTTATTAGCCCGACTTGTAACTTATATGTATTGCCCTTTGGAGGTATATTGTTGTTTTATCTCTGTCTTTTGGTGTGCCAATAACGGTTGATGAAATGAAAATGAAATGAAATATATATTTTAAAGGCGTCATCACAATCTAATGTCTTCTCAAAAGTATTTTCCTTTGGGCAGACGGTAATTGTGATTTCTGATGACGCAAACTTGAAGGGGAAGCAGGGGGAAAAACTACAAACAAGTTTATAAGCCTATCAAGAGGAATATGTGACTACAAATTGCTGAGTAAATGAAACAGCCTGCTTCCTAAACTGGAGTTTGTGAGCGTTATGTCAAAGAGTTTGGGGTGGGGCAGAACCACCAGGGGGTATTAGGAATACCTGCTGAGTCCTAATTGGTGTCCAGTGTTGTTAATGGCTTCCTGTGGCTGAATGTTTACTTGTCATTTGTTTGGAGCTTTGTTTCCCAGCTACCAACGGAGGGGAGGGGGGCGCAAATACTGACCAAAAATTTCTTTTCTTTTTTTGAAAGTATACCCCAAGTCATAAAGCGCCCTTCTGCAAATTGTCTCATGACACCAAATACCTTGAGACCATTCCACAATCAAGTAGCTACCTGGTAAGAAGCAACGTCTATACTTGCTTTTGTTGGTGTGATTGTGAATTATTTTAGAAGATGCTACATCTACTGGAACTTTTTTTGGGGGAAAGATAGTAAACCTTCCCGCAACTGACCCAAAGCCAAGAGGAAAAGTGGGGACTAAAGAAACAAAAATGATCACTGTAGACAGCCGTCTGTGGCAGTTACAAGCTACCCCATCTACACGCCCTGTGTCCAGTAATCACCGAAGGGCAAGGAGGGAGCCAACATAAGAATAATAAACCCTTTATAGATGAGAAATACAGGGCTTAGGAACCTAGAAAAGAGCACTGCTGAATCTGACCCTCACTGAGTGTCTGGAAGTGCCCGCAGTTATTGATGCTTGAAAGAAATGTAATCCATACTGAAAACTCTAAACATTAAAGATCTCAATTTACTGGGACAGCAAGCATCGTATGGGTTTATGTTAATTTAATTTTTCCCATGCTTTCCACTGTTATCCTATGCCACAACTGCTTGGTACAAAGGATATAACATCCAGCACTTTCAATCTATGCTATCCTCAGTTGCCCTTCTTGAGTTCACAACCTCCCTACATGTTAGTTAAAGATGACTCTTGTGCTGGCACTTACTAAGATGTATGAAAACAATGTTTAACTACTAATTTTAAACTAGGCATTGTTTAGTTTTGAGTTATAGCAGAACTATGGAGTAATCAGAAGCATTGGTAAATGTCCTTGGTTTTTATGCAGATCTTAGTTTTTTGCTGTCTTTATGGAGTTTGGGGTGTGTGTTTTTTTGAATTACAAATTGATCCTAAATAGCTACTCACAGCCCTTTGTGAAAATGCATCTTATCTTCAGGAACTAGCTTGTAATCTACATGTCTTTAAGATCTTTCCCAAATGCAGATTTGTTTCACTTTTGGAGATTAATTTATCCAGTGTAGTAGGAAAATGCTTCAATAATCATGAAAAAAAATCACTTTCTGTTCAAATGTATTTTTTGTATTGATGCTGTATATTTTGTTTTCTTATTGTATTTGTTTTATTTGGTGTGCTCTACAAGAAGTCTGTTTCCCATTACAGATATTCATGTTATGCTCTGTCATTGAGTTCTTTGGTTTAATTGTGGGCATGTGACAGCTATAATAGATGCCTTGTTATTTCAAGAATAAGCTTTTGTGGACTAGAGCTCACTTCTTCAGATGCAATGAATGGATCTGCACTATGCTGCCATTTTATATGGAAAGTGTTTTAAAAAGCAAGGCCAAGGGGGCCATGGAGTACAGGAAGTATAAAATGAAATGTAATTATGTGAAACCCAAACGAGAAAAATACAGAGACCATTTATTAGTTATGCTAAGCTAGTTAACACCTGTCATGTGATGGGTTTTTGTTAAGATAGTTAACACAGTGAGATAAATATCCCAATTCCCTGTGCCCCCCCACCCCGCCGGGGCAGAAGAGATAGCATGAAATCTCTTAATGAATCCCAGTCCAGCAGTTTCACATTGGAGTCTTTCTTTGAATGTCTTTTGTAGAAGTATGGAGATTTTCAAGTCACAACAGAGTAAAAGTTAAAGATAAAATGGCCCAAGAACAAGACAGCACTGCAGAGACTACACATCTTATACCTGGCCAATGGCCCATTTTCTTCTCTTGCACTGCTGCAAACTGGTGGCAGTGCAGAAAAAGGCAATTGGTGAAGTGACACTAATTATCATTGTTGCTGAATAGTCCTAGCCAAGTAGCCTGCATGGCACTGGCAGATCTTCTGGGCTTTGGCGCTTGCTTCTGGCTGCCAGCCAACTTCCTGGACAATGGCCTACTGGGAACTTCCCTGGAAAGTTAAATGAGTAGTCTACTCTGATCAAAGTGTCCTGGGAGATTAAGATGTTCTCCCACTGATTTCAGAATATTGTAGTTTTTAATGTCATATTTGTGTCCATTTATTATTTTGCATAAGGACTGACCTGCTCATCCTATATAGAGTGCAGAAGGACAGTGTGGACACATTATGGCATTTATCACATTGGAGGATGAGCCCAAGATTGTGTAAATGATGTCCTCCAGAACTATTTAAACACTTCCCTGACTGGTGGGCTCCTATTTTGGCCAAGCTGTTTTCCTCTTAGGGAACTTCACTATTACTATATAGATGATTAAATACAGTAGTTTTGTAGTTGAAGTTTTGCTATATCCAGAATAACTATGTTAATTTCTGAAAACTAATGCTTGCTGGGGTTAAAGGGAAGACGACTGGGGAAGGCACTGGCAAACCACCCTGTAAACAAAGTCTGCCTCGTAAATGTCAGGATGTGACGTCACCCCATGGGTCAGGAATGACCCAGTGCTTGTACAGGGAACCTTTACCTTATATTAACTATCAATTGCATCCAACTAATTGTGATTGCCCTTAATCTGCAGGGTTGAAGAGATGGCAATTGTCTTGCCCTCTTTCTTTTTCAGAAGGCACTTTTGTTATAACCTACCCAAAAAAAACACCCAGAGGGAAACACAGGTTTTTCAAATATAATTTCAGTATTATGTTTCTGTTCCTCTTTTATATGATGCCAAATCCTCTCTGATCAGCAGTTTATGAATGCCATATCCAAGAACAACTACTCCGAAAGGACTCATCAGCAAATTAATAGAAGATGTTTTGTTGTATTTGATGCTTGTTAACTATTGATGCATTTTCCATATGATCTCTCTCTAGCCTCTCTTTCTCTCTCTGTTTAATCTCTCTCAAGATTATTGGGTTGCAGAATGAATTAGCTAAACTTGGAATTATAAAGAATCAGGAAGATTATGAAAACGTCTGGAAATTCGCTCAGGAGGGTGTTCGTGAGTCAAAGCTCAAAGAAATGCTTCCAGATATAAAAGCAAAAAGCTGAGTTTGTTTATACGCTTTTGCCACTTTTGGTAGTTGAATAGGGCTCATCTTCATGGAATAATAATATAAATAAATTAGAGGGAGGCGGGTTTATTCAAGTCAATATAATGGCTTCATGTGCACACTTGCACTGAACAGTTCCATCCCCAGTAAGTGTCCCTTGCCAATCGCATTCCCCCAGCTGGGGTTCCTTCATTTCCACTGAAAATGTGGGTCTGGAATGCTAGGTGTGTGTGTTTGTGAAGGGGGGAAGGAGTTGCAATGGAAAAATGACATGCAGGGAAAGGGGTTAAGCTGATCTCTTGCCTGCCTACCTGAAACTTCTCTTCTGGAAGTTGCCCATCTTAATGCTGCTTTGCAGTGGAGAAGCAGTGGCTGAGTATTTGGAAACATCAGTTAGCTCATGACATTAAGTTATAAGTTATTAATCATAAAATTTAGTAGCAAACAGTGTGACCATTTTTTTCTCAGTTGACAAAAATACTTTATTATTATACTGTTTATGCTACATTCTCATTATTTTGTGTGTTGTTTTTTTATTTGCAGTGTTTGCTATTAAGCCTTCGCCTCTCTCTACTTCAGCAAGAACCAATCCAGTAAAACATCATAATAGTATTACAAACATCAACAGGCTGAAAAAAGTAAGCAAATAACTAAAGTTAGGCCTTCCAAGTGCTCTATTTTAATTATGAGCTTTTAAATTACATCTATTAATTCATTGTGAAGTTGCTTCTTTTCTACATCGTAACTTGGTTTGGTGAAGGACAGCATCACCCACACATGATGCTTCAAAAAGGATTTTGTGTTTTCTGTATGTGTAAATGGAATGAAAAAGCATCATTGACTAGAGTGTGTATTCTGTTCTTAAAATGAGTCCCTTCAGCTTTTTGTACTGCATTCATAGTATTCACAAGTGACTTATTCCAGACTAAAAGTTTACTTTAGAGTCATTTGTGAAAATGTCCAGGAGAATAATAAATTCTACTTTGATTCAGTCTGCTACTTAATATATTAAAATATTTTCCCATGCAAATAATGAAACCAGTGGAAATTCTGTGCAATCTGTTGAATACAAGATTTCTCCCATTGTTTAACTTGTAAAATGAACAGTGGATTGGGGTATTCTGCTTAGAAACCTTTCCCATTTTCTAGATGTATGTGGCACTAGTTGTAGTTTATTGGAAAGACTGTCTACATAGCTTCAAGGTTACTTTTTTGTTTTTTGAACAAAATTCATGTCCCATAGTTTAAAGACCAACAATATTTTCCAGGGTATAATATAATAAACCCTGGATGTTTTTTAGAAAAGTAGGAAAGGCTATACTAACAATTAACAATTACTCTCAACATGGAAGAACTTGTCCAAATGTGCCCATTCTCATTTTTAAGTCCAATCCAACACTTGAAATTTTTATTGGCCTTTGAAGTGCTACTGGACATTAATTTTGTTCTACTATAGACTACCTTGGCTACCCATCTAAAACTATATTTTGTTTATTATTACTTCAGCCAAACAGAAGAATTGGTGCAAACAAGCCATTACTAGTGCAGCCTCTCACTTTTCCATTTTCAGTAGTGGTTTCCAGGCGAGATTATGCTGCCTCATATAAGCCAAGAAGCATTTCTTAGCAATTTTGGGGAGTGGCTTGTTAGGTAATATGGAGAGCTATGGAAGTTCCCTACAGAGCCATATGGATGCGACTAATTTTTTCCATACATATAG
This sequence comes from Euleptes europaea, assembly GCF_029931775.1. Classification (NCBI taxonomy): domain Eukaryota; kingdom Metazoa; phylum Chordata; class Lepidosauria; order Squamata; family Sphaerodactylidae; genus Euleptes; species Euleptes europaea. The sequence goes on along the minus strand of NC_079318.1, from coordinate 20,268,071 downwards.
GAGATTTTGATGGAGCTTGTGATACGATATAACCAGTTTTTTTAATGTGCTAGAGATCTGAAAAGATTACTTCTAACTTTAAGTTCAGCTAAAATTATTTTATTGTATGCACTCAAGTTTATATCGTAACTGCTGTTTAAACGTGTGAGCTATTTTTGCCAGTATTAATGGTAAAGAATAGCTATAGCAACTTATCTTAAATTTCGTTTTGTAACGCTTTGTGAATAGGTGATCATTCCTGTATGTTGGTACATGAGAAAGTGTTGTGTCTATTGTGCACAGTTGTCTTGCTTATTCACAGATGTGTAACCCAATAGTGTCCCCTCTAAAGTGTCTGAGCTTATTGGTCAGCAGATTAATTAATCACAACTCAAAATACAGTTTTGATTCAGAACTGTTCTTCAAATGAAATGTTGCCCAAGACTATTGCTTCTAGCTATCTCAGATCCTTTTTCCTTGACCTTTTCCACTTCTCTGTGTATAGTTCGCCAGCTGTGTCTTGCAAGATGAGCCAGGGATGATTGGTCTTTTCACACATCTGTGTGATGATCACATCACTTTTCCAATCCACTGGATGTAGCAGAGTGCTTTAGTCAAGTGGTCAGGTCACTGAAACTAGGTAAAGGGTTTGTTTGCAAATTACATTGTTTACTAGGTTACTGAATTCTTTGACCTGTAGTCAAAGGAGAGTAATGATTGTATAATCAGTAGTTCTTTGTGTATCATTGTGTGATTTTTGAAACATCTAGTAAAATATGTTATTTCTTTAAAAAATGTTTGTATTAGGCTATAATTACTGATCTGAAATACAATGAATATATGTATAATATCTCCAGATTCTCCTCACAATTTCACTTGAGACAAAATTCAGTTACAGCTCCAGTCGTATGTGATGCAAAGCCAATCAGTTATTGGTAAGCAGTTATGCTGATCCACAAAGAGGATAAAGTGAGAAATCTTGGTCCTTGCCCTTTCTCTCTGTGCATTAATTACTTTATTTAGAATTTTAACAAAAAATTTAGTCAGAGTCTGAAACTGAAACCTCTTCAATACTTGTCTTGAAAACCATTCGTTTAGATACCTTCAGGTGTCTTCTGTAATTGTTTCCAACTGGAGGGAGGATTAGCAGAGATGTCACCAAACCGTTAGGAGGCCTTGCTAGTCTTTCATCCTACCCCAGTCAAAGGTAGGCAACATGAGACCCTGTTTGCCTGGCCTAGGGCAAATATATATTGGCTGATTCCTTATTACCAGGAGCCTGAGTGAAGCAAGAGAGATTGTTCACGGGTATGTGAGAGGAAAATAAAATGGAGAAATGGAGAAGCATCTTTATAATGGCTAAGTGCCTCTTGGAATGAATTTAAAACTCATTTTAGGTTATAGAGGTGATAGAGAAAAACCTAAGTGCAATCAAAATATACTTCTACATGTGAAATGGCTACAAAAAAGTAAGGCAAACATTCTTATGTAGTCCTACAAGCTTTATATTCCAGCTACTTAAAGTTTTCTTTTAATTTAAATTGTTTGTGTGAAATCACGTGTTTCTGACATTCTGAGCTGGAAATCTGGAGGTAGCTTACTTTTTAAAATTCAAGCTTTGCTTAATTTTATATTGGATTACATCACAGGTGGGAAAAACATGGTGTACATATAGAAAGCTAATCAGATTCCAAAATACAAACAAAGGCTCACACATCTCAAATTTTATGTGCTATATTGATCAAGAATCTCAAGAATAGTATTTCTGAGATAGGGAATGAAATTACAAAGACTTAAGAATCAAATAAAGTACTGGTAATACAAACACTAATAGAATACTTAACTTTAGAAAGGAAATGCATTATGAAAATGACTCAGAGAAGAGGCTTGCTCAGAATTATTTTTTTTTTTACTACTGGACTTGAACTTGAGAAGTTTTAAGGAATTTGTCATCATAATGTACATATGGCTGAGTCCAACAAGGGTTTGAGGAGAGTGAAGGAAGGACAGGATATTTGTTTTGGTGATGTGGGGCACATCTCCAGTTAAAATGGTCAGGTAGTAGGTGGTGTGAATAATCTTAACCTGAGACCCTGGAGAACTGCTGCCAGTCTGAATACTGACTTTAATGGACCAATGGTCTGATTCAGTATAAGACAGCTTCATGTGTTCATGTGAGCTTTGCTGCCTTCCCTTCTCCCCAGCAGTACTTGAGATCCTGGGAAAGTTTATTCCTGGGGTTGTGGGACCTACAATAGGGTTGTAAGGCTGCAGTGGGGCGGAAAAGAGATGATTTCATCTCCTTCCTCCTCCCCACTGCACCCTCCCAGGTCAGTCTACAAGCCCGGGAATAAATTTTACTGGGGTCAGAAAGGACTGCTGGAGGTGGGAAAGATCACTGAATCTAACCCTATGTTTTCAACAGCTGCCAGCCTCTTACTTGTATCAAAAACCTGCCAAAGTCAGCTACTATTGCCACTGAATTTCTAAGTCTGTTGGCAAGAATCTATAGTGTATTTGCAAGGCTTACAGCTAACAGGGCAGGTGCTCAGCCAAACAGAATAAGAAGAATTGGTGCAAACAAGGCATTACTAGTGCAGCCTCTCACTTTTCCATTTTCAGAAGTGGTTTCCAAGCGAGATTATGCTGCCTCATATAAGCGAAGAAGCATTTCTTAGCAATTCCAATACCTTGTGGAATTGAGAAAAAGCAACTCTAACAGCTGTTATAAAAGACAGTTTGTTTATATGGTCTAAGTGGAAAAGCTTTATGTTTCATAAATACAAGCATACACTATTCTTTCCCATATGATGCACATGTGGCTAGAATGTAACAATACGTTGGTGCACCTTCACAAATCAACATAGAATCTTGCTTATTTTTGTTATTGAGTTTATACTACTTGTAAGTTATCTAGATCTGTTCACGAACATACACAATAGTACCTGAATAAATAATAGATTATATAAAAAGTACCTGTCGAGCTTTACCATGCACTGCCATTTATTCTGATGCGAATTGGTTGCTGACTGTAGGGCCTAGGTATCCTGAAAAATGAAAAACTGGCCCTTGTTAAATTGCTCTCAGGTGCATTGATGCAGACATCCTGTGGAAAATAGCACACTGAACATCTAGAAATAAATGGCAAAAGGCTACCCAATTTGCAATAAGAAAATATTAAGTGGAGGTGAGGTAGGAGTGGCGAGGGTCCTTCGCTCTCTCTGCCATATGACCTAGGGCCTGAACATTTAGTTGTGAAGGTATCACTAATGATGTGCTAGTTCTCAAGGATGTATCAGAGTGCTACAGCTAACACCCAGTAATATGTGCTGGCACACTTTGACTGCTTAGTGCAAAAATCGCTCCTGAAAGTGATCCTAAATAAGAACTAAGACGTTGTGTATATAAATATAGAACTATAGAAACCTCATTTATATATACTGGAAAAGCAATCTCTTTTTTAAAAGAGATCTCTAATGTTCAAATATTGTTTTTTTTTAAATGATTGTTACTACCTTCTCCATCTGTATTTTGTTTACAAGTTCAATTTTTGAATGAATTTGTTTGTTCAAACGTCTTGCTGACCCAGGATTAATTAAAAGGAACGCCGATGCTCAGTAACAGACACACTTTAAAGTTAACAGTTTTATTACAACAAACATTATTAAACAACAAAATTATTAATATTTAACATTATTAACATTTAACTAATAAGAATTGGAATAAGTTGGAATAAATTGGGCCACAACTTGAATTGGCAACAGCTGCGACCCTTGTGGCGCAGCATGTGTGATGTGTCAGGTGCCCAGGCCGTGCCATCACGGCCATAATAGCATCTGCCCACAGCGCCGCCGCTGTGAGCAACTGGGATGGCAGTACCAGGATGACACCAGGACGAACGCCACTAGGTGTTATCCCCCACCACATGGGAAGAGGCGGACAACCTGCCCTGCCATCAGGGCATGTCCCTGAAGCCTCTCCCAAAACCCCATAACTGGGGTTCCCAAAACCTGGGAAGCGACCCCATTACCATGCGCTTCCCCCAACGTGACACATCCCCATGCCAAACCGCCAACAAGCTGCGAGGAGACCGAACTCACTCACGGGCCCCTGCAGCCGCAGGGAGACCGAACTCAACTCTCGGACCCGAACTCAACTCTCGGACCGAACTCAACTCTCGGACCCGTACTCAACTCTCGGACCCTCGCAGCTTCCGCCACACTTCACAGCTGAAGCCAATTCCTTAGGCCCCCCCGAACTTTCTGTAGCCAGAAATCCATGCCCCAGCTGGTGAGGTGCACGCTATCCCACGGTATAAAGAAGCCATACGGAAGGAAATGTCCCGTTGGCGTATGATCATTCCACCTAGTCTGGTCACTGCCCTCCCAACAGCATTGGTGACCTTCCTCCTAGCCACGTCAACCCGCCGCACATTGCGGGCGCCTCTCCAGCACCTCCCCTCCATAAGATCTGACCAGCAGATCACCATAGCCGGGCATAACGATGCCAGCGCTGACAGCTCACGGCAAATCTCCATAACGAGATCCTTGCCTCTAAAATGTACTAAATTGTTTTCTCCCATCTGGAGAACCTGTGTGTGAGAAGCTCCAAACCTTTCCAACAATTGTTGAAGGACCGGCATCAGCGAACACCAGTGCATGCCCCGTTGTCGAACAATTGCACACGGCAGCACACAAACAGCTTGCTCCAGGCGGACCGCTTGCTCCAGGCAGCTTGCTCCAGGCGGACAGCATTGTTCCAGGCCGAACCATTGAACACGGACAGCACACGGACAGCTTGCTCCAGGCCCAAACACTGTCCCCAACCAGATGCTGTGGCATAATGTCCATTCAAAAACGATGCTGTGACCCACGATCCACACTGTCCGCCATGGTCCTGAAACTCGGAGCCCACGATCCACACTGTCCGACACGGTCCTGAAACTCGAAGCACAATTAAAAGAAAACCTGGTCAGGCCCGACAAATGATTTATATGACGCAGAACGCCATCGGCCGATGGCTTGTATCTGACTAGGAACCATGCCCTCTCTGGCCGCTTGCGTAGCCACTCCTATACGAAAGGAGTGACAGCTAAATTCCAACGGGGCAAAACCCAGAGAGCTGATTGTAGCCTTAAAGACACAGATGAACTGGTAAGTACCCCTCTGTGTGCAGCCTAACAGCTAGAAATCTCTTCACTGCCCTGAAGAGGCATGGCCTTACAGTGGTCACAGCGTTTAACCACATCCCTTTTCCAGACTGGTCAGTCTTAAACTGTCTAAAGACCATTGCCAGTGCCGACTTGTGAAGGTGTAAGTCCCCCAATGGCAAAGCCCTGCCAGTCAAATCATGACGGGATTGAGCCACGAGGTCCCTGATCCTAAATGCCCCAAAGAAGGCAGTGACAACGCCACTTCAAATAAAATGGATTCGTAGTGAGAATTGCAAACGTAAGGCAGCAGGTGAACAATCCCCGCCAACATATTCAACGTGACTGGCCTCATGGGGTCACTGATGGATGATGCCCCACTTTGCCAGCCCTTGACAGCCTTCTTGGCGCGAAAGGATGCGTATGGGTCATTGAAACCATAAGCTTTTGAAAGAAGGAAATGGCTGCCATGTGAACTTCGATAGTCCTGGCAGCGTAACCATAGTCTTTAAATGAGCTAAGTAATGGAATGCCATTATTTCTGTTACTGGCCACGTGCCGGCCTTGCCGGTGTTAAACATAAAACGTTCCATAAAGTGCACAGCTCTGTCATATGCCAGCTACCAGGCCATCAAAATATATGCCGCTACCAATGTTGCCGGAGGCATCAGATTGAATCTGCAAGTCTTAACTCACGTTAAAGGTTGTACCCAAAATTTTTTATTTATTTATTTATTTATTTTTAATGTCCTCTTTATGCTCTGATGTGATGGTGTGGGCTTTTCACCCCTTGTGGTGTGACTGAAATGTGCACAAAATGTCCTGTCTGGGGCAATTAACTGGCAGGCAAGATTAAAATGACCAATGAGCGATTGCATCTCTCAAAGCACATTTTTCTTATCGGCCCCATAAATAAGAAATCGTCACGATAGTGTGTGATGGTCAATGTCCCCGTTTGGTGGCATATTGCCCTTCCAGAAAGGAGCCAAAGGTCTCGAACGCAGCCCAAGCCACGGAACAGCCCATCGGCATATCTTTGTCCATGTAGAAGCGACTCCCAAACTGAAAACCCGCTAAACAAAATTCTACAGGGTGTAGTAGAAGTAACCCAAAGGCCGACTGAATATTACAGTTTGCGATTGAAGCCGCATGGCTGCTGGCCCTAACCAAAACCCAGCACGTGATGAGGTGGGAATGGGCCTGGAATTCAGGCCAGTTCTAATTCTGTTATGATCTTTTGGGCTACCACCTCAGGTGTGTCTTTGTTTGATTTTAGATTTCCAAGTAACTGATCAATAAAGGCCATGAGTTTACTGTTTTAATTTGTGTGCAAGCCCGACCCTGTAAACGGCTGCATTTCTTGTTAGTAGAGCTGTTGTTGTTAGTTGGACCACTCTCTAGCTTGTTTCCTGAAGTGCATGACTTGCCCCCAAAAGGGGGGTTGCTGCCCGGCATTGCCACCTCCTGAGCAAGTGGAACGCAGTTGGGGGCCAAAGCAAGTTTCACAGCAGTGATCAAATTTACACACTTTCCATTGGCACTTCAATACCATACTCCCAGCCAATGCGCCTGTTAGTATCTGTGTGGAGCATATTAGACCAGTAGGCACGTTAACCTCATTTTGAGCCTCAACACGTGAAGGGCCAACTTTTAATAGCCATAAGTTACCGTTAATGAGGTCCCAGCGAGTCCTCTCGTTCTGAGACGCTCGCTTACAAAAGCCTCATCGTAGGCAATGGCCGCAGGATCGCCAGCCAAAGCCCTGGCTCTATGCACATTATCCTGATGATGAAGAAGGTGCCAAGCCCTCTCTGGGTAAGAAGAGGCTATGACGCTGGCAAAGATGGTGTAACCCGTTAGTCACTTGACAAAGGACCTGTTCCCCAGCCCTAAAATCCTTTTTTTTTTTTTTTTTTTGGTGGGGTGACCTGGACTTACGGGCCAATCAACCTCGACTTAGCAGCCATTGCGGATATCCCCCCCTTAAACCTCCCAGGGAGGTGAATACCTGGCCTCCCTGTGCACAGGTTGTTTTGGTTGCCTCCTCGGCTTCTTAGGTGCCCATGCAGAGAGGCCCGGCATGTACGCTGCGGAAAGCCGGCAATCATCTCCCTCCCATGTGAGTCAGTGGAAGAAGATTTCTCACCGTCGAAGGTAGAAGAAGATGAAGACGAGTTCACAGCTGGCTTCTGCATCGCAGCTCTCTTTTGCCTTGTTTTCTGGCTGCCTTGCCACCTCGTTTTGGGTCGTCTCCAGTCAGGACGTCGGAGGTCAAAGAAGATGAGTCTGCCGCCGGCTTCCGCTTCGCTTCTCTCCGTTTTCCCATTATTTAACTGCCTTCCCACTTCATTTGGGCCACCTCCGTTCAGTCCTGCTCTGAGATGAAATGGAAGAATGGCTATGAGAGGGAGAATTTCTTGTATCCCTTGAACGTTTTGCGTGCGGCCTCTGCCAGTTGTTATTTATTGGGGCGGCCCTGAAGATCGACAGTCTGCTGGGGCCAGGAATCATAAAGCTGCTGAATTGTATTAGATAAGTCTTTCAGCAGCCCTTGGCTTAACTTACGCTTTGCCATGCACAACTGGCTTGTAGCTGCCGCCCTGGTGTTCTAATCCCAGGGCGAGTGACTGGCCAAGAAATGATGCCGTCATGTCAGCCCCAGCATTGCCCGCACCACTGGACCTAAGGTCTGTGCGCCCGGTGTTGTAAGTGAAGGAATGACGCCTGCTGTTGAAGGCCTGCTATGATGCCTGGCATGGGCCAGGCGGCCCCAAGAGCATCTGGAAGCTCCGGCTCGCACCCTAGTACAGAGGGCAGAGCTGCACACTTGAGAGACTCCCTTGCGTTTTGAAGCAATGCTAGTCATAAAGCTATTCCCACCCAGAAAAAAGGGGGGGAGGTACAGCTAATCACTCAGGCAATCTTTGAGTGTGTAGTTAATAGTCCTGGAGGTCAATATTTGAAAGGCTCCAGTTATGCAGCTAAATATCTCAGATTGTCAAATCAGCAGGTAAATCAGGTTTGAGTATAAGCCACAAAACCCCTGCTTGTGTTTTAACATCTAATGCCAACCTCAAACTATGAGAGGGGAAAGGGGGGAGGGTGAGGTGCTGTCAATCGGATAACCAAAACATAGTTGCTGCCTTTGATATTGCACAGCCCTGTCGAAACGACAGCCCACATGCGTCGACGGTGAGGGAATAGTGCAGGGAATATGATCTGAAGTCAGTACTGTCTACTCAGATCAGCAGCGGCTCTCCAGGGTCTCAGGCAGTGGTATTTCACATCACCAACCTGCTGCGATCCCTTCCACTGGAGATGCCGGGGATTGAACTCGGGACCTTCTGCGTGCCAAGCAGGTGCTCTACCACTGAGCCACAGCCCCTCCCCGAACAGAAAGTTATGCCTGCCTCCAGTAGGAGGGGCGGTATAAACCCAGGTGCCTCCAACAGGAGGAGCAGACAGCCTAAATGCCTACCCCGAATGCCCCGTTGGGAAGGAAGACTCCCTGATTAGCGCCACCTAAAAGGAGGGTTGCCTGCTGTAAGCAGGCAGAGCGATATATTGGGCTTATAACAACTGCAAGAGCTTATAACACTATAACCTGAAGGAATTGTCGTGACGTTGCTATCCGTGTATGGTGTGGCGCTCAAAGGACAGCCCTATCAGCATGCTTAGAAAAAAGAGGGAGGGGTGAACTGATCTGTGTTGCCTGGAGACTAGTTGTAATAGGAGGAGATCTCCAGCCACCACCTGGAAGTTGGGAACCCTAGCCCAGGAGGCTATAATTTTTTCCCGCCTCCAATAGGAGGAGCGGCAAAACTTTGGGACTGCAGCCAGTCCCAAACCACCAGCCAAATGCTGCAGGGGGAAGGAAGGGGGAAGTGGTGCAACAGAAAAATGCGAGGCTGATAAGGCAAGCTCGCCCCAGGAGAACGTTAACGTCCAACCCGCTGCGGTGGGCTGTTGCTGCAAACGGAGAAGGCTGCGAGCCGTCGTTAAGGCTTCCCCCCCCCGAGCGCTCCTGTCTCACCCCCCCTTTCTTTTTCCTCACTAAGATCTATCTGGGCTTGTCCGCTCTATTCTCATTCTCTCTGTGCTTGTCCGCTCTGTCCTGCTTGTCCGCTCTCCTCTCTCGAGTGAGCTGTGGGCGGGCCCCTTCCCCCTTTATATACACTTGGGGGGGGCTAGCCACGCCTCCACCCAGCTCCCGCCCTCCGCCCTCATTGGTCAAGATCCTCCCAGATCTGACCAATGAGGGGGCTGTAACCGGGCAGAGCGGGCCAGGCTCCGCACGCACGCCCGCGTCGGTTGGCTGGCCCCGATCCCCCACCCCTTTGCCTGCGGCCGTTCCTCCTTCCCCGGGGCAGCAACAAAGGCTCCCGAAAAGGCGGGAACCCGTGCTTCTTCGTATTAAGTATTTCACCGTGGAGCCATATCAAGCTAACCCAACAGCAGTAGCAAGCAATATTCCTTGTTGGATCAGTGGGTGTTTTGCAAGAGGCTGATTTGCCTGAGGCAGGGGTCCTTTAAGGGATTTGGATGGGCAAGAAAACACACAGGCTAGATACCTAGTTTATGTCAGTGTGGTTTAATCATAAACAGCCAACAAAACAAAGACAGCAGTTTCTTTTAGTCACTGGGATAGGGTTGCCAACCTGCAGGTACTTCAGTATAGGAATAGCTATACCAACAATGCCAACAATATTCTGGCTATATATTAACAGTACGTGGTAATATACCCACCAACAACATATATTCCCAACAAGCATATGTATTTATTTCTTTTCCATGTAAAATATCCCCAAAGCACAAATTCACAACAATTCTTTTCTTTGCAGCACTTGATTAATTGCAGGAGAAGTACATCTTTAAAGACTAATCAAGTCCTGCAATTAATCAAGTGCTGCAAAGAAAAGAAGTACATCTTTAAAGACATTTCTATTGACTTTATTCCATACTTACCTTACATAGGGATTGTTGTGAATTTGTGCTTTGGGGATATTTTACATGGAAAAGAAATAAATACATATGCTTGTTGGGAATATATGTTGTTGGTGGGTATATTACCACGTACTGTTAATATATAGCCAGAATATTGTTGGCATTGCTCATAGCTATTCCTATACTGAATTTCTCATCTTACGATAAGTGTATAGAGGTGTCTGATTTGTTTTCCAACCTGCAGGTACTAGCAGGAGATTGCCTGCTATTACAACTGATCTCCAGCTGATAGAGATCAGTTCCCCTGGAGAAAATGGCCACTTTGGCAATTGGACTCTATGGCATTGAAGTCCCCCCAACCCCCACCCTCCTCAGGCTCCGCCCCCAAAAATCTGGCAACTCTACACTGGGGTCTTCCTACAGCAATGGCCACATCCCTGGGCCTAGTTCTATAGCACTCTCTGGTGAAGCCTGCTTGTTATTTCTTCCTCTTCCTTCTTTTATACTCTCCCCAGCCATTAGGTGTGGCCTCCCAGAACTTATAGTTCAGTAACAATCTGTTGGGTCAGGCTTAGGGTTGCCAGGTCCCTCTTCTCAACCGGCGGGAGATTTTGGGGGTGGAGCCTGAAGAGGGCAGGGTTTGGGGAGGGACTTAAATGCCATAGAGTCCAATTGCCAAAGCGGCCATTTTTCTCCAGGTGATCTGATTTCTATCGGCTGGAGATCAGTTGGATTAGCAGGAGATCTCCTGCTACTACCTGGCAGTTGGCAACCCTAGTCAGGCTACTGGCTTGGGACTAATGTCTGTACCTAGAGCTCTTAACCCTTCATTTAACCATTTATGAATGATTTTTTTAAAAAGGAAGTGATCATGTAGCCTACTGATAGCTGTGGAACTTAGTTGCCTGCACTCAGCCAGAATAAGGGCCACCCAACCACCCCATCCCTAATCCTTCTTGGGAGTTTTTCCACATTGGTACTACAGTAGCATAGAGCCCGTGTACCTGGCCCTTCATTGCCCTGCTTCTCTAGAGCAATTTCACCACTAAAAATGGGTGTGCCAGAGCAATTCACTAACTAGATTTGATCACATGTTCTTGCAGCCCTTCCTCCTCTCTTTCATTGCTAAAGAATCTTGTAGTTTTCTTCAGAATGCTCCCCCTTTGTTCCTCTTCTTCCTCCTGTGCTCTCTTCTGGCTCTTTCTGAATCCCAAAATCTGCTCCTTTTGCTTCAGCAACCCTGGTCTTTTCATTTTCCAACCCCAATCTTTATATTTTCCTGTACTATTTCTTCCCTGTTCTTAAAAAAATGTTCCTTGGACTTTTCTTGTCCTTCCAGCAAATGGCTTCACATTTTTTTTAACCTTAAATCATTGGCTCATCTTACTGTCCTCTACTTCATGAACCCCTATCATTGTGAAATTAATTCATTCTAGTGTGAATGAAAGTGAGTTTATGAGGACTAATGCAAATGATATAACTTACCATACAAGCTTTTGAGCTCTTCATAACTCTTTATCAGGATGAGTTCTGGATAACTTGAAAGCTTGTAGTAGCTTGGTTGGTCTTAATAGCTTTCTATTATGGCTTTAAAAAAATATTTTACAATAGACCAATATGGTCTGCAACAGTTTTTCAAGCTTATGAAGATTGTCAGTGATTTTCCTTGGCTAAAATGGGAGCCTCTTCTCCATTTTTCATGTTCCTATGATTATTACCCCCGTTGATTTTTCTTCTTCTTGGGCTTTTGCAAATTTGTCTTCCCCTGATTTACCACTTCTTTTCTTTTTCTAGTCAGTCCTCAGGTTTTTTTAGTGGTTTTATTTCTTTACTTTGAAGGTGTCCCAGAGGGTTCTGTTCTTCTTGCTCTTTGTTCCTAGTTCATGTCAGTCTTGTTCATCATCTTATCCTCCAATATCTTTAAAATCTTTAATGTTTTCCATTCTGTCTAAACCCACATCCCTATTTTTCTCAACAACATTTTCTCCTAGATGGCCTAATATAATCTCTAACTGAAACCTGGAGAGGAAGAGACTCCATAGCACTGACACCTTATCCCTCTTTCTGTTACTGTTGAAAATGTCGTTGCCTGGATTCCTTTGACTCATCCTTCTCCCTCTGCTTGCAGGTACTTGCAAAATTTCCCCACTTTTTTTTCAAAATTTCCCATGCCTTCCCATTTCTTCATATGTTGCTGCAACCCTCTCCTTGTAAAACATGTGGTGGCAGTGAGAGGGAGGGCTGGAACACAGGTTGCTTCTGAGAGAGAAGTTTATTGTTTACAGAGTAGCAGTAAAATTGATGGCTAACATGTGGCACAAATTTGGGAAGACTGCTATGTGGCTCTCTCTTTGTTCAGCTGGTTTTTGATTAAACAACCTGTTAGGAGTGGTCCCTCCTACATGGGTAGAGCGTCAAGACACAGCAGTTTTCTGGCTTGAAGACTTGTAACAGGAACCCTAGACTTGTGAACTTAGAAACAATTTTCAATGAACTAGCTTTTCTTTTACTACTCCCTTATGAAGACTTCTGAATTATTACCATTTTAAAATGGCATTGTGACTAGAGGTGGGCAAACTAGTCAGAAACAAATTAGCTGAAGCCTTTCTGCAAAATATATTGCCTACTATAATGGGTTAATAATACTAACAAAAATGTTCAATGCCATATGCATTTATAAGAAAGATCTTCCATGAGAGCTTACAATTATGATATTTATTTTAAAATATTAATTCTGCTTGCACTTTTATTTGTTAATTTGGTTCTCTGAAGCAGGAGGCCTCTATTTCTACAGTTTCCTATCACCCCAGTTGATATGTAGCTGTCAGTAGGAAGACACAGACTAATATATTACTGATACAAATTAAACTCTTTATGGGAAGGCACTATTGGACAATATACTGCAAAAACAAACTGAATCAGATGCATGATACAGAAATACATGGGTGAAGGAATGGATATAAAACCATCAGAAAGATGTACATGGCTACAGCAAATATTACTGGATATACAAACAGGCAGTGTGAAAGCATGAGCAAATAAAACATGAGTCTACAATGTAGTTCTAAACCAGTCTCCAGCAGAGGACCAAGTAGTTACACAAGAACAAAAGAAAAGCCATGCAGGATCAGACCAAAGCCCATCAAGTCCAGCAGTCTATTCACACAGTAGCCAACCAGGCATCTCTAGGATGCCCACAAACAAGATGACTGCAGCAGCATTATCCTGTCTGTGTTTCACAACACCTAATATAGTAGGCATGCTCCTCTGATCCTGGAGATAATAGGTATGCCTCATGCATCCATTTTGACTAGCCATGGATAGCCCTATTCTCTTTGAACATGTCCACTCCCCTCTTAAAGCCTTCCAAGTTGGCAGCCATCGCCACATCTTGGGACAGGGAGTTCCACAATTTAACTACGTGTTGTGTGAAAAAAACCTCTTTATCTGTTTTGAATCTCTCATCCTCCAGCTTCAGCAGATGACCCCGCATTCTAGTATTATGAGAGAGGGAGAAAAGCTTCTCCCTGTCCACTCTCTCCATACCATGCACAATTTTATAAATCTCTGTCATGTCTCCCCTTAAGCGCTTTCTTTCTAAGCTGAACAGCCCTAAGCGTTGTAACCACTCCTCATAGGGCAGTTGCATTAGCCCCCTGATCATTTTGGTTGCTCTTTTCTGCACCTTCTCAAGCTCTGCAATATCCTTTTTTAGGTGTGGTGACCAGAACTGTACACAGTATTCCAAGTGTGGTCTCACCACAGATCTGTACAAGGGCAATATGGCAGCAGCAGTTTTATTCTCTATTCCCTGTATAATTATGGCCAGCATGGAATCTGCCTTTTTCACAGCAGCCACACACTGGATTGGCATCTTCATCGAGCTATTGACTACTACTCCAAGATCCCTTTCTTGGTCTGTTGCTGCCAACCCATATCCCATCAGTATATATTTGAAGTTGGGTTTATTTGCCCCAATATGCATCACCTTATGATGAACCATAAATCACTAGGCGTTGTAAATACACTTGAAACAAAAGGTTGCAAACGTGACAGCTAGCTTGATGCATATTAGCTAATCAAATTTAAGCTTTCAACCATTAATTGCCACCCTACAACCCTCTTGCCCTTCTATTTATAGCCAGTTTCCTAGCAAACAAGCGGATACAGTTTCATAGCTACGCATCCAAGGAACTAGGAAGGTTCACGAGACAGAACCTTCACAGGTCTGTAGGTCTCTCAACCCTCAGACTCTTTGAGAATTAGTAGAAAGGAGGGCTGATGAGGGTACACCAGTAAATCAAAGCAATATGCCAGTCAGAGTTCTTCTTACCAGTCATGGGACTAGTATTTGCATTTGTCAGAGTTGTAGATGTGCACTTGTGTGCAAGGTTTTTTTTTCACTTTTTCAGAAATCAGCAGTGCATTCTAGAGACTTCCAATGAGGAGTTTCAAGCGGGGGTTCAAGGAAAAGTACTCCTGTATAGAATGATAGTGCATGCAGACAGTTGGGGGGTGTTCCCCCTTATGTGTGGAACCCCATCCTGTGCAATCTGCTTCTCATGGCATCTCTGCAGCTGTTTATCTTAACTGAGTTAGCAAAGTTAATGCACAATATTCCAGTCAACGCATCTTTCTGGGCTCTTTCAGCTGAATCCATAGATTCTCCCAAAGCCATTTGAGCAATCACACAAAGATTAAACATCCAGAAATCCATGCTTCTCATCACCACATAATATCATGTAGGTTCAGTACAGTAGGCATCATCTGGTGGGAGGGGGTCTTCTGTTGTAACAGTCCATTTGGACAAGCTTTATACAAACTGCCCCCTCTGAACAGATGTTTTTTCTCAATATTCAGAGGTGCTTTTCCAGTATTGTTGCAATCAGCAAAAGCCAGCATTTCTGATGGCAAATAACCCAGAGGGCATTAAATTAATTTGGTTCAAAAAAGTGAGGCTATAACTGGGCCAATTCAAGGCAAAAAATAGCTTATTCTCTTTCCACTTTATGGCCAAGGCAATTTGCATGTTATGATTGTACGGAAATGCAGGAAAAGCCACATGATTGGTCTTACCCATTTGGTTGTATTATTCGCACACCAACTTCAGCCATGTAGGATAGCACGGAAAAAGAGTTCCTCCATGGCTCACTGAGTGTACGCAGGAAGGCTGAGAAGAAAATTTTTAAAAATGCCATCATAGGTATGGCCAGGAATAAGGGAAAACAGTTGCTGGTCTTGAATAAAAAGATCATGGAGGATTCTTCTGCTGTTTGGAATCAGGGCTGGCCTGGTCCCTCAGTTCAGTATTGAGATGTGAAACAGAGAATCAAGAAACCCAGAACAATATGATCTCTGGTAGATTTTGTTTAAAGTATAATTCATATCAATAGATATACTCCAGATGTAAAAAATCTGAGAATGGCAACAGTGTCCATTCAAGGACACAAATTGAGATATAGTTCAAAGGTGGGGGCATATTGGTTGGGGGCTAACAGTCATACATATGTGAAAGTTGTCAAATTATTTTTGATACTCTTTGTTAGGATTAAAAGTAACAAGAAATATTAGCATAGGGTTTATTTGTTTTTAGAATGTACATGAATACAGATAACTTTGTATGGTGTTGGAAGTTATAAGGTAATTAGTTAGACAATGTGAGCCCTATGAAGGGGACTGCTAGCAATAGAAGATAATTTTGAAAATCTATAACTGTGGGAGTCTTAGTTGATCTGGAGAATCTTCGTTGAAGATGTTACTTGCTTTATGAAACCTGTTTACTTTCAGGTAAGATAAACATTTGGGACTCATGTAATCACTCTACTTAACAATGTAGAATCAATGAATGGAAGTATCATATTCTTTTAAGTTAATCATTATTAAAAATTTAAATAATAATGCTTAATAAAAAGATAAAATGAAGCCAAAAGTAATACTTTTACATGAGTATTATATCTATAACAAACCAGAAATGCTGTACCTCTTGCCAGGAGGTTAATGATCTGATATAGGAAAGCTAACTAGACCCTAAGGCTTCTTAAGTGTATGCCTGTATCAAGTAATGTAGGTTTTCTGGGGAAATTTGAATCAGAAAATTTAGATGAATAATTTACACAATCTTACACAATGTAAACCATGTTAGCAAAAGATGCAAATACACCATGTACGGACCCAAACCATGTACAAGCATTGGGGTTTGTCCATGTTTCATATCCCACATTGAGCCCATCTAACATTATGATTTGCAGAGTAGCAGCTCTGACCACTCTAGATAAACAGACTATTTTATGTAGGTGAGGCAGAAAATTTTCCATAGAGAAATATACCATCAGAAGATTTTCTGCCCCACATCACAACTTATATCTGAACCAGGCCTGACCAGAGTCATCTGGAATAATGTGGAGCTTATGCATTTTATAACTTCCACTGTTGCTACTTCCTTGTAACATCTCCCTAAAGCTTCAGGAAGCACTGATACTTCTTTCTCGAGGCCTGCAGCCAGAGTTGTAGGAAGTTTAACTAACACCAGAATATCTATATAATACCCAACTGTACCCCCTGCCTGTGGATACCTAAATCTGCAGATAGGGGGCATACCCCCAACAGATGTTTCTGAGGATTTAGAGGTCCCCCTAAGTGCAGAAAAATATGATTTTTTTAATGGGGAGTTTAAATCCCAATTTTAAAAATGTAAAAATTCGGCCACTGCCATAGAGGGCCAGGCCTGGCTGCATCAGCTGCCAGGCCATGCCAGCCTGCGTTGGTGGCAGATGCCAGGAGCAGCTCCCAGGCTGCACCACTGCGGACACCTAGGGTCACTCCAGTGTTTTAGGTAAGTGATTGGCTTGAGATGGCTAAGAGAGTAGGTCGGGGGGGGGGAGAGAGGCCTGGAGCTGCGACGGGAGGAAGATGGAATTTCCCTCCCCCCCCATGAGTTTTGCAAGCCCCCACTTGTTAATGAAGAATACCTATAAAAGAAAGAGTGGCTTCTTTCTGTATACCTAAGGATGCTTATAGATAGTACTTCTCTGAGCAACTGGATCATTGCATCAAAGTGCAAGTATAGGAGACTGCTGGAAGAGATTCTACTAGCACTAGGGTGGGACGGGAGCTACTCCCACCCCCACCCCCCCGATATGCACTTCGATGCAGTGATCTAGTAGCTGGGGAAAGGACCATTTGTGATATACAATAACATTGTCCCTTCATGTTCTTTGTTTCCTTCATTCGATGTTATTAAAACGGCTGTTACCTGATCTGATTATGTTATAGATATGTTTATTGCTTTTTAATCCGCCTTTTTAAATTCATTTTATATTTCTGTCAATTGCTTTGAGTTTTTTTCTGTATAACCATCATTCCCCTGAAAATTTTTATGTTTGACTGCTAAATCTCTGTACATCCTGTGCACGAATCTTTCTTGCAAAGCTCATAAATGGAAAAATGTTATGTTGGAATCAATGCTTAGTAAAATCAGAGGTTCTTAAGTATCTTCTGTGATTAAACTGGGAGAATGAAGTCTAAAGAAAGATAGTTCTGGAACAATTGTTCCTTTGTCTTCTTTATTCCATAGAAACATGTTTTTAACTATACTAGTTGGATGTTTTGGATGGTTCAGGATTACGTTAATGCAAAATCATATTCATCCCAGTTTTGTTGACTTTGTTCAGTTAATTTTATTCACAAACAGGTTCTCCATTCTTTCAAAAGGGGTAGTGATGACATACATTTATTCCTCTGTCATTTTGCTTGAGACAGATATATTGAAAAAATACATGCATTTAAACATTAATAGTTTATTTTGTACTGAGCAATAAAAAACTAACTATTTGGGATTTTCTCCCCCTAATTTGCATGACAGAGCACAGCAGCATCACTACTGCAGTCTGCTGGTACCTGCCAGTTTCCAACTCATCATATGAGCGAAGAGATGACAACCCAGACACAAACCAAGGAAATGTTCCCCAAGGTAGGTAAAAACATCTCAAGGCTTCCTCCTGCCCTTTGGAAAAGTTGGATTAAAACTGATGAGATTCTGGGGAAGATGTTTCTGGGTCTCTGTTATAATGCAAACTGTAACTGATCTCAATGGATTTAGAACTCTTCTTAGGATGGTACTGTTAATCCATTAACATCCATTTCAATCCCTTCCTTGCTAAATCATTCTGGCAACAAATACAAATAAATAGAAGTATTGAGAAGTTGACTGAAGTTCTTACCAGAATATGTAAGTTTTCCTAAAATTAGACTACTGGAAAAGTTACATCAGTTTTTAAAAAGCAGCCCAGAGGTGATCCAGGAATTGATGGGCTGATTAGTATGAAGTCTATTCTGGGTGAATTAGTAGTAATTGTTATTAAAGACAGAATTACTAAGCACATAGAGCAGTGATTCCCAACCTGGGGTATGTGCACCCCCAGGGGTACAAACCAGAACATTTAGGGGTATGCGGAAAAAATTGAATAATGTCGGGAAAAGGCACAGACATCAACAGTGTAAGACAAGATGCAAGTCAAAAGTTGTGAAATTAATGGAACATTATGATTGGTGAAGTGGGTTTTCTTCATTATTTAACCTTGAGAACAGCCCGTTCCCTTGCTTCGTTATTTTGGCAAATTAAAGTAACAAATGTAATGGATTAATTAATGTAATGTAGGTGTTTTTAATGTAATATGTGATGTATTTACTTGAATTCATTGTATCTTTTGAGTTTTGAATGTAAATATATATGTGCTGTCTGCTCACCTTATTATTCCATTACTTTTTAATCCCATTATTGGGCTATTTATTTACAGTTACAACATATACATTTGAAATAACAGCAACTATATTAATTACAAACATTTTGGTAATGTGAAGGGTACAATTTATGGAGATGGGCTGGCAAGGGGTACGCAAGTGAAGAAAGGTTGGGAATCACTGACATAGAAGAACAAAGCCTGCTGAAGGAAAGTGAGCATGGCTTCAGTAAAGGGGGAAGTCCTGCTTCACTAACCATGTGAAGTTCTTTGAAAAGGTTAACAAGCATGTGGATAAGGATGATCCAGTAGACATTATATGCTTGTACTTCCAAAAGGTTTTTTTACAAGGTACCTCTTCAAAGGCTCCTGAGTAAGCTCAGCAGTCATGAAAATTTCGAAGCCATGGAAAAAAACAGACCTCTTTGATAAAAATGAAATATATACATAGAAACATAGAGCTAAAAGGAACCTCAAGGGTCATCTAGTCCAATCCCCTGCTCAACCCACCTTCTGGGCCAACAGAAAACAACTCCTCACCATCCTCTATAAGGCAGCCCTTCAAGTACTTGAAGATGGTTATCATATCACCCCTCAGTCGTCTCCTCTCCATGCTAGACATACCCAGCTCCTTCAACTTTTCCTCATAGGACCTGGTCTCCAGACCCCTCACCATCTTTGATTCCCTCCTCTGGACACATTCCAAATACATTATTTACTTTCTTATCAAGCCTAAACTTCCATCCTTGAGCCAGCTACCTGAAACCGACTTCCTTTGGGATCGAACTCAGGTTGTGAGCAGAGCTTGGACTGCAGTACTGCAGTTTACCACTCTGCATCACCGGGCTCCTCTGTGCATGAGTACCAGCAAAATAACTCTCCTAGTTTTTGCACAAAAAAACAGCTTGGAGGGGAGACAGGAGCCCTTCCTTCCTCCACCCCTGTGGTGCCATTCAGAGCACATTTGAGCTCTCCTTTAAAAGAAGAAGAAGAAACACTTCCCCATGGCTGCTGTGTGGCTGCAGGGAACATGGACAAAGTAGTGTAAATGAATGAAAAATGTATCATGTAGTTTCCCTCCTCCTTTATCACTAACCATAAATAAGGTTGGTAACCCAGTGTAATGGCTGGCAGGTGTGATTTGTACCAAAGAAGGAGAGCCAGTACTTGCTGCCCATTGTCAGGTAGTGTAGCGCATCTGCTATGGCATGGCTGTGCAGTCAGACATACCTCAATGTGGAGCCTTATCCCCAAAAAGTACCTTGCTATCTGAAATAAATTAACAGTAACAAAGTACCCCTGGAAAGTAATAAGACTTAAGTCACAGTTAATTTAATTTGTTCTGTTGGTTGCAGTGAGGTGTAGAGAGAACTGACTTCAGCTGGATTGGGAACAAGGTATGTTAGGTTTCCAGAATAATCGATTTTGCCTTTCCCTGCCTTCCTCTGCTAAGCAGCAAGCCTAAAACTACATAAGAGGGGTTGCTGAATAAAATGTTTGCAATGTGCAGTTAACTAGAAAGTAAAAGTCTTCGCTGTGGTGTGACTGCACTCCTCTGTCCAATTGAAACCTCAAAGCATTTTTAAAAGCTGTATAAGGTGAAATTTCAGTAAACGGCCCTTGACGTGAAATACCAACACCTTTGCTGTGGGGAGAAGCAATACAGACCAGAATACTTTTGCAAACAAAGAGGAGATGGCCTCCTGTAATGTGCTGACTTTCTTCAGCAGCACAGCATGTGGTGTCAAAAAAAATCATTAACAGGCCCATCCTGCACTTTCCCCTTTTCCACACCTGCATACCACGGTCCCTGCTGCTGTAACTTTATGGGCCATGAGGAGGCAGGTTTGACGCCATGAAACTCAGCCTAAACTGACAGCTGCAGAACAGCAGACAGTAAAATGTAAAGAGGAGGAAGGAGAAAAATCACCTTTGAAGTCTACAAAAAAAGAATGACTTTGACCACTTCCTTTTTTAATTAGTGTCTCAGGTACATTAAGATATTAGCCACTAACTGTTGTTTTGAAAACAGCCACAATACAGTAATCTAAATGAGGATTTTTCAGCCTTTTTGATTTTATTGTACACTTGGCAAGGACGTTGAAGAAAACAAGCGTTTTCAGTTAAGATTGCCTTCACTGAAAACATGCTCTTAAGTTCCGTAAGTGTGAAGAGCTACATTAATTCAGTGTTAAAACTGAAGTTGGTATCACTCACAAAACAGGAAATTCATACTTATGGTTTCTAAGACAATGGTGACTTGCTAGAATAGTGCATATGTAGTATTAACGTTTGTTTTGGGGTTGTTGTTTTATTTTTATTTTTTTGCCAAATTCTGATTTCCACTCACTTGAATTAAATTACTCGGCATTTGCGGAAGCAAACATTCTGTGTGTGTGTGTGTGTGTGTGTGTGTGTGTTAGATTTAGAATTCATTGTATCTCTTAAGCTAACTTTGTTTTGCGTTGGCTTATATAGCAAGAAATTGATAGAGAAGTGTCCGCCTTCGATAGGTCTTGGTTATCAAGTAGCTTCACTGGTCAATGAAACTGTTTTGATGTATCAGTGTGTAAGAGGCCTTGAAAGGTATGAGTGTATTTTACAAATATGGATTTCAAAGTTAGAAGCTCTTTCATTATTCCTTTTTAGGTTGATGGAAAACTGGAAAGCATGGCGTAAATAATATATTAAATACATATATTTGCCATTGAGCATAGTGCTTAGAATTACTTGCATGTGGCTGGAGAGAGGCTTTAAAAAAAACCTAGTTATCCAAGCACATTGATCACAATACAGGCAAAATTAAATACTTTTGTATTGTATTCATTTTAGCAGGAGAGAATTAAGCACATGCTTAACTTTCCCACTGATATCACTGAGACTTAAAAATGCATACTATTTGCTGAAATGTACCAGTAGTATTTCTGAAATGTCCCATCGATTATGGCAAGTTACTAAAAATATTGCAAAAGGATAACACTTCCCACTGCACTCTCTATATATCAGGGGTCCCCAGCCTTTTTCAACCTGCAGGCACCTTTGGGATTTTGAGAGTGTGTGGTGAGCACCACCCCAAAATGACTGCCACAGGAGGTGGACCCAAATGGAATACCTCCCTTCTTGCTCCTCCTGGGAAGAAGGGAAATTCCCACAAAGGGAAATACTGGTGGGCACCATGGAGCCCATAGGGAGCATGTAGGGGAACCTTGCTCTATATCAAAATGCACGTTTAAAATATTTCAAACAGAAGAGTAATGTTTTTAAAATAAAATTTGTTATAATGACAGATTATATGCGAACATAACTTTTGAAGCACTTACGCAAATGGTTCATTGTTTAAATCAAAATGCATACTCTCTAGCTATGCAGAAAAACAAGCATTGGTTTAAAACAAGTGACCCAAACATTGGTTTTGCATCAATTGGCCACAGACGTTCCCTGCTATAAAGGGGAAAAAACTGGCTTTGGGGGGGGGGGGTGACAGAGAGAGAGGAAATGAATGAATGATTTACAGCCCATTCCTGAAGGGGGGTAGATCTGCAGTGGCCAGGAGCGGCACAACCACACCGCCTCCACAGAGGCTTCCCAGCCACTGAAAAGACATTTTAAAAGTTTTTACAAAGATTAAAAGAAAATGACCCCATTGAAAAGGTGGCCCCAAAAAAGGTGGCGCAGCAATGCTGCAGCACAAGGGGGCGTCCCGGGACAAAAGGGGTTAGGAGGATGCCTAAAGGCAGCTCCACCCCTGGGAATGCCCCCCAACACCAGTGCGGGCTTTCCCTTTCGGGAATTCCCTGGCTGTGTTGGCGCTGGGGGCCAGCACAGCTCCCCGGCACCGGCATTTTGCCCCTGAGACGGCATAAATACATGGGCACTTACGCTTGTGTGGGGTCACGCCGGCACCTAAGGAGCTTCACCCCTTCCCCTTCAGGATTGTAGCCTTAGTTAGTCAATCAGTAGGCAGCTTTCTCCAAACCAAGATCTAGTGAGCAGAACAGTTAGAGAATTCCCAGGAGGGTGGGACTCAAAGCAACTCTCAGGGACATACTACAGTCCGTTCCCAGGTCTTTATATGTTTTACTGTATTTTTAATTGTATTTTTAATCATTTGTGGTCAAAAATTACACAAAGTTGATGGCAACATACTTGATTTCTGTCATTTGAAATCATGGGGTTTAAAAATTCTTAGCTTTCACTGGATTATGCCCTGTATTGTTGAAATTATTATGTTTCTTTAAAATACCTCGGGCATCCTTGATAATAAATAAAATTACCAGATGCTGCACCACAACACAGGTGAATGGAAGAAGGGATTCAGTCAGGAAGCAACCCCAGCTGATCAACAAAAGCAGCAAGCCTCTGTTCCTCCTGCCAGCTCAGTTGCAGATGTGTTACAATTACTAAATCACAACGAAGTTTTCAGCACTTCTGCCTGTTTGGGAACTTGAAATAGCATTGAGTCTGTGTTTACGATTTGGTTGACAATTTTGACATAGAAACCAACAGGGCAAATAATACCTTTTGGTCTTACTAGGCTTACTAGGCTTTCCTGCAACCTTTGGCATTATTTGTCTTGAGCTGTTGTTCATAGTAGGACTAGTACACCCAGTTCAGTTTCGCCAAGATCACTCTTACAAGGTTCTGCTCCTTGCCAAGGGGGAAGGTTGCAGCAAATGATTGCTTTTTATCTCCCTAGGATCTTGCCTGTGGGCTACTGCTGGAATCAGGCCTCTTCTTCTTCCTTTTCATTGCATGAAGCCACTTTACAGAGCTGTTTGAAGATATGGCTTGTGATGCCACTAGTGTGTTGATGTGTTGATGATGCTATGTCCTTTTCTCTTTGTTCAGGCCCTGATGTTTTAATGCATTCTTAGACTGCTTCCACGAGGCTGTGATTCTCTATCTAGCTCTCATTGCAGTTAATGCAGAAGGGTTTACAGTGACAATGGAACATCTGCACAGCAGTTTTACTTACACTTTCCTGCCTCAGCCGCTGTGACCACCATTTCCCCCCCCCACAACACTTGAGGGATTTGGGGTGGCTTTAAAAATGGTATTTAACATGTCACTATAGCACAGTAATATTATAAAAATGTATTGCCATGATCTACTAGTTTGTCTGACTTCTGAGCTATCATCATTTTTTTTAAAGTAAGTCCTTTTTGTTGAAGAGATTTAAGGAGTACACCTTTCCCCTTTATATCTCCACAGTAAAAAGCACTAGAGAGCACTTTTTAAAACGAATGCCGGGATCGCAGAGGAACTAGTAGTGTTATAATTCAATTACATTATAATAATCTAGTAATTAATGGTTTTTTAAAAAAATAAGATTTCTGGTGGCTGAAGTGGGGGAAGAGCAGCCCTGGGGACTGCAGCAAGGAAAATGGCGTCTGTGTGGGTGGGATCTTCATCTTCCTGTCCATATGGTTTAAAAAGGCCCTTAAATCAAATTTGACTGTGATCTTTCCAAAAAGATTGTATGAAACCAGGTTTGGGGAAAAAATCACAGAAAAACAAAGGAAAACCCAAAACTGGACAATTAGGGAACATCATCATGTGGTTGCTCCATAAAACCCTGTTCCAGTCTGGTTGCCAAACTTCCATGTAGAAGCAACTTTAGTCTCCTTTAGGTGGTTCAAGTCACTGAGCCTCTTTATACGTTACCATGGGGGTGCAGGACCCATTTTCCGGTGACTTTACTCCACATCAACATTGTAATGTTTATAACCCTGTGGGTGGACTGGCAACTACTCTTACAGGTCCTTCCCACCCACTCATTGCATGGCCAGGAGAAAGTACAATGATTAGATAAGAAGGACTCACACAATTGCCCACATCACTGAAGTCTTAGGCCTTACCGTGCTGGAATGCTAGCTTCAGAGATGGCAAGGAGATGGCCACCCCACTGTTTATATCATTGGGGCAGAGACATTTAAACAGTGGTACCTGCCATCACCATTAGCAGTTCAGCTGTAGGTAAATGTAGTCCCCTGTGCAAGCACTGGGTCATTCCTAACCCATGGGGTGACGCCACATCCCAATGTTTACTAGGCAGACTATGTTTACGGGGTAGTTTGCCATTGCCTTCCCCAGTCATCTACACTTTACCGCCAGCAAGCTGGGTACTCATTTTACCAACCTGGGAAGGATGGGAGGCTGAGTCAACCTTGAGCCGGCTTCCTGAAACCGACTTTCACCAGGATCGAACTCAGGTCGTGAGCAGAGCTTTTGACTGCAGTACTGCAGCTTATCATTCTGTGCCACGGGGCTCCTAGTTAAGCTGTACCTCCCTCTCTATTCCAGCTGCTGAAGAGCCCATGTAAGTTTTTTTATCTGTATACCAGTTCAGGCAGCAAAGACCTGGTGAAAAGAAAGTGTGGTAGCAAACCTGCCATGTTAGAATTCCTAGAGACCCACCAAGTTCTGAGCCTTTTAGAAGCTGAGTTTTCCCCACATTTGTCATGTTTCATCTATTTTGTTTATTTTGACCTCACTGTTTTGAAAAGACTGATATTCCATTCTACATAATTTAATTGGGGAAAATAGTATTCACTGGCTTCCACGTAAATCACTTTATTATGATTTGTAATGAGGTTTGTCACTCAGATTGTGAATATTTTAGATTTCAAATGTATATAATTAATTTTACCCTGCTATCTTGGGACTCGCCATTCTGGCTAAAATGCTGTATTAAGGAGAACATCACAGCAGTAGCTTTGCTAATTTGAAAATTGCTGGAAGTCATGCAACTTATTTCTTGTTGGTATTTTAAATTCTTAACTGTCTTTAATTTCATATATCCCACTAGGTAGCAGTTTATCTTTCTTGTATCTTCATTGATGTCTGGATATTTTGCGGTGATTTTAAAATGTGATTTCAAAAAAAAATATTTTTTTTAAAAAAGGTACATGACTGGTTTTCTCTCTCCCACTCCTGCCTCTCCAAATTGAGGCCTGAAGAAAGGCAGAATTTGTTTTGGGTTTTGCTGTTTTCCTGTTAAAGTTGAAGATGTTGCATATTTCCCACAGCTGTTGTTCTCTTGGCTTTCTGAAGTGCAGAAGAGGCATGGGGAGCAGCCATCCAGAACTCAGCAGGTGGTAAGTCCCTTCAGATAATCTTTATCAGGTTTGCACCATCCTGCCTCCATCCTTCAGTCTCCAAAGGAAAGTTTTGGGGGATGGGGTGGAGCTCTTGACATTATTTTCAGTCTGGAAGAGAAGCCAAAGTGTCACAGTATCAAGACCAAGCAGAGATTTGAAGGGGAGAAAGGGAAGTACCATCTTTATTATGGTAATAGTAATGAAGATGAGTAGAAAGAGCCTACACAATGGGGCTAGGCTACTGTGCCTTCAGCTACTTCCTGCTGCTGAGGATGACAAGCCTTTTTTGCTTAAGGTGATTAGAGAACTACAAAGTCGAATGAGTGGTTGGGTCTCACTCTCTGAGTAGCCCATCAAACGTAACAGATCTGACTTTTCAGGCTAGTTGTTCTCATATGACCAGTGTGCAAAATTATATTAAATTATAAGTGTTATATTAAATTATAAGCATTGGGCATAGTACCATTTACTCCCCCCAAAAAAAGAGGTCTAATACTGTGTGTCACTACCATTGATTGGGGAGAGGGGTTACAAATTGAAGTCTCTGCCAACATCAGGGAAATGTAGGCTTTATCACTAAAATAGATGCAACTGAGGTGGTCTAAAACTGTAATGCATCCCTGCCTGTGTTAGCTTCTAAAGGATTTCTAGAGTTTAATTACATTTGGTAACAGGTTGTTTAAAGTGTATCCTTAACTGGGCCTTTCCTCAATGTTATCTTTATTTAAAAATGTAATTTCCCTCTTGCATTTTACTTCAGGGCACTAGCCATCTTAAAGGTGCGATCAAGCTTCCTGATCAATTATAGAAATTGAGAACAGGTTTTCTGTTGCCTCCCATTTAGGGTTTTAAGCTTGGATCTGCTGTTTTCCCCCTCAGGTCGTTTAAAACCTATTTACAATTTCATACTTTTGGAGTATTTCAGTTCACAATGTTTTCCACAAGATTTGAATACCAAAAAAAATCTCTTTTCCAAAGAAATGAAAATCAAGTTTCATATTACTCTTGTGTAAGGAAGTTCAGGTTTGGAATAACGCTTATTTTGTTCCTTCATATAATCTCAGGTACTGATGTGATTTTGCCTTGAATGGACTGTGGGAATTTATGCGGGCACAGATTTCTATGCTAATTACCAGATTAAGAGACAATAGTACAATAAATCTATTTACTTTAAACAATATACTAGCTATATAATTTAGGCTGGTTTTTCTGATGATATTATCTTATTGGGCTGCTTGGTTAATCATGTATTTAACCTGGACAAATACAACAATTTGAGGGGCCCTGAGCTCTGGCAAGCAGAAATGGTTTACATTTTAAATACTCTAACATAACTGGATAGCTTTAGGAAAGGACGATGATATTGCTGTTAAGATTAATAATTTTAAGTAGTCTAGTAAAACAGTCTATCAGAGCACTTAAGCTAGGTACCACAGAACACAAAAAGTTCAGTGGATAGCTGGATGTGGCCTATTTTGAACAGGCATTTCACATACATTATCTCAGTAATCTTTATAACTTTTAGTTTGGCCAATATTTATTATCCCTATTTTGTAGTGGAGAGTAGAGGTTGAACTATGATGGTGTACTTTATACTGCCCATTGAGCTGATCTCTGAGAAAAGGTGTGACTGACGAGCTGGTATATTTCAGCAAGATATTGAGAGAGATGCTGGGACACATTTTGTTAACTTATTTCCCCTATGCAGACCTTGGGTTAGACCAGTCTCATAAATTTAATGGTTAGCGGAATACAGTTGGCAGCTCAGTAAATCAGTCATTGGCTAATTTGATCATGCAGTTAGTTATGCATTTCAAAACTTTATAGCCAAGCAATTGACATTGAAGATGAAAGGAAACAACCTCCTTTTGATCAGTTTTCATTGCCTAAAGAAGGTGCTGCTTGTCAGTTCTCTTAATTCCTGGCTACAGAAAATGTACTTCATGAAGAAACCTGAAAATGCAAGTCAGGATGAAATTAATTAGCTAAGCCAAAATATGTGCCGAAAGAAGATGAGTACAGCTAGAGAAGTAACTGACAAAAAGCCATGAGTGATCGTCAGAAAGTGTATTCTGAAGTACTTTGGGTATTCGTGAGTTTACTCTGCATATCAGATTTTGGGCCTGGCCCAGTTCTTGTGGGTGCAGCCAATGGTTGTGTGTCCACTGCTGCACTCAATGGGCTCCCCCTGCGTTCTTTCAAACTGCTTCTCGCTCCCTCCCCTGGTCCAGAAGTAAATAATTTATCTTTGGTTATCTGTAGTGATAAAACAGATTGCAGCCCTAAGTTGGCTTTCAAACTGGATTCAGTGTATACAGCCCCATTCTTTTAGTGCATTGCAGCATTTATATTTCACTGTACAAATGAAAAGACTAGATGGCCCTCGCTCTGAGAATTAAGAAGAAGAAGAAAAGTTGGTTTTTGCATGCTGACTGTCTCTACCACTTAAGGAAGAATCAAACTGGTCTACAATCACCTTCCCTACCCCTCCCTACAACACACACCCTGTGAGGTAGGTGGGGCTGAGAGAGCTCTAAGAGAGCTGTGACCAGCCCAAGGTCACCCAGAAAGCTTTATGTGTAGGAGTGGGGAAACCAACCTGGTTCACCAGATTAGCGTCTGCCATTCATGTGGAGGAGTGGGAAATCAAACCTGGTTCTCCAGATTAGAGTCCACCGCTCCAAACCACCATTCTTAACCACTACACCATGCTGGCTACCCAGCTGGAGTCATTACAAAAACAACACATCAGGAACTTGTTACATGAAGAAAATGCATACAAATTACTTATTATTCCAGCCAGGTAGTACCAAGGCTCCAAGCACTTACATGCAGATAAACTCTAATGTGCTTTTTTTCTTGGCAGAACAAAACATTGAAAAGAAATAGAAGAGATGAACAGCATCTTCATTACTTGCACCACATGTATTATTTTTCCCTTGTTAACATGGCATTGTCCAAGAGGTGGGTCATATGCAGAACAAGGTGCATGATCGAAACTTGATGTAAATTAGAGGTAGCTTGTGTACGTTGTATTTTGTTGCTGTTGCAGTTTAATAGACAAGTTCAGAATGGGCTTTTCCCATTATGGTACTCAGAGCATTGTACTGGCAAAGGCAATGGTTATTATAGTGTAGATGAATCTAGAGGGTCACATTCAAACACCTGAGCTTTCTGAAGGTATTACTTATTGATGAAATGTATGTGTGACCGTCTAACAGAAGTATCCATAACTGCAATCCTGCGCACATTTATTTAATTGTTAATTAAAATATTTATATATCATCTTTTCTCATGGCGCAAGAGGAATGGGAATAGACCCCACCTAATTCAGCCAGACTTAACTTCAAATTTATGATTTATTAGTTAAATTGTTGGTATCCTGCCATTTTTCACAAAACAGGTCTTCAAGATAACTCACATACAATAAAATCAACCAATATAAAATCTAAAACCCAACAGCAATATAGCCACAAAATATTTATTTACAAAACCTATCAAAAAGAACATCACAGTTGCCCAGCCAAAAATAAAAACTAACTGAAGGCCTGCTGAAACAAAATAACCTTTACCTGTGTTCTGAATAGCATTATTGAAGAGGCGGAATGGGCTTCCTTGAAAGGTCATTCCACAACATTAGTTCTCCCATAAGGATAGCAATGTTTCTTATTGCCACCCACTGTACTTGATAGTAGGGGCACAAAGAACACAGCAGAGATAAATACCTGAGTGTTCAGGGAGGTTCATATATGAGAGCAGCCCTTAAGATAAACTTTGATGATATCATCATCTTATATTCTAATAGTGAAGTCAGCCAAATCTTTGGATAGTTAAATCCAGTGATTGGAGCTGTGAACAGACAAGACAGATCATTTTACAAACCTGGCCTTTGAGGGAGGACTTATTGGGGCCAGGCCTAACTAGCATTGCCAGCTCCAGGTTGGGGAATTCCTCGAGATTTTATGGTGGAGTCTGAGGAGGGCAGGGAGATCACCCAGAATTACAACTGCTCTCCAGATGACACAGATCAACTCTCCTGGAGAAAATGGCTGCTTTGGAGGGTGGAGTCTATGGCATTATACCCTGCTGAGGTCACTTCCCAATCCTCACCTCTCTCCACCCCAAAATCTCCAGGGATTTCCAAACCTGGAGCTGGCAATCCTAAAGAAAAAAGGAAACAGGAACAGGGAAGAGTCTATGGGAGGTTTCAAGAAAGTGAAAGACGAAATAGTGGGGGAGGGGGAAATGAGATGTCTCCCACAAGTCCTTGCTGGTTCCCGTTTGTATATTCTAATAGTGCAGTTAGCCAAATCTGAGGATACTTAAATCTGGTGACTGGAGCTGTGAATGAGCAAGACAGATCTTTCTGCAAACCCAAACAATGCGCCAGGTATGCAGAAAAATCTGAAATCTAAAAAAAAAATACACATTGGGGAAGGGGTTTAAAAACCAAAAATGATAAAAGGAGGGCCTGTAGCTTTAACGAAAGGATTCCCTCATTGGCAATTACTAGGCAACCACAACATCCCAAGGCTTGGTTTCTGTGAATAAAAGGCAGGGGGAGGGGCGGGGTCCTTTCCAGGCCTATTTTAGCCTTTGAGGGAGGACTCATTGGGGCCAGGCTAGCAGCAACCACTGGGTGACTTGATACCACTTGATTTGCATGACTCACCTAGGCCTGGCTGCTTGCTACTTTTCAACAGCAGCCATCCAATGAAAGCCAGTGTAGTACAGCTGTTAGAGCTTCAGAGTAGGGTCTGGGAGAGCCAGGTTCAAATCTTCATCTTGTATATGGGGCCAGTCACATACATTCAGTCTAACCTACCTCACAGGGTCATTGTGAGGATAAAAAGGGGGAGGAGAGAATAATGTAAGCTGCTTTGGCTCCCACTGTGGAGAAAGGTGGGATACAAATGAAGTAAATAAATGATAAATATAGCTGAAGATGGGAGGCAGTTAATATCTAGGTTGGTGGATGGCTGAGGAGAGAATGAGGCAGGGAAAGGGGAGAGGATGTGGGGGTTAAGAGGTGGAGGGAAAACAGAAAAAGTGTGGGGAGAGGAATACAGGGGAAAGTGAGGTGCTCCCCCACAAGTCCTTGAGGGTTCCTTACTATGCAAGTGGGCCTGGCCCAATGGCTGGCACCAAACAACTGGGCCATAGTTTTCCTAGGAAGAGGCTGCTGGGGGTGGGGGTAAGTTGAAGACAGAGTGGCAGATAAATGTAGGTTGACTGTTGAGTGGAAAGGAGAGGGGAAAGTAGGAAAAGGAGAGGGTGTGAGGGCTTACAGGAAAGGGAAAAAAGAAATAGTGGGGTAGGGGAAAATGAGATGCCTCTGGCAAGTCCTTTTGGGTTCCCACTTGTTAAACTATACTTTTATTTTGCACCTTGCACCAGGGAATCAAACAGTTACAAACTGGGGTTCAGTTCAGGTCCGGTAGTATTTTTATCTCCCTGGTCCAGTTTCAGTTCCGACGCTAACTTAAAAAGTGTTTCAGTAATCAGTTCAGACGCTTTGACCGGTTTCAGTTACGTTCCCAGAAGAAGAATATCACTCTGCTTGGAGTGAACAGTGTAAAATGGGAATGGCAGCAAAGAAGAAATACCCTGCCAAGGAAAGGAAAGAACCTTCTAGCCTCTATTCAAGAATTCTCCGCAGTGAGGCCTTGTTGCTGGACAAAAGCTTGTTGTAGCTGGACAAAACTCTGCTTTAATACTTGAAGCACTACCTGCCTACTAATCTCTCCTGCCCCTCTATTTTTTTTTCTTTTCAGATGGCTCATAGGGAAATATAGCCTGCAATTTTCTTTTAAAATGGTTTTTTTTGCCCCATTGAGAATAGCGAGGCTGCGCCTGCTAGAAAGCAAGCGCAGCCTCACTGTTCTCCCCGCTGGCGTACCCGGGACAAAAGGGGACAGGAGGCTGCCTACAGGCAGCGCCGCCCCCCAAGAAGGCCCAGGGAATGCCCCCAGGGACACCAGAATGCCCCCTGGAACGCTGGCACAGGCCTTTATGCTGGTGGGCCTCCCCACTGGCATTGGGGCCTCTTACGGCGGCGTAAGTAGCCCGGACGCCGGCACAGCCCCTTCCTGTCCTCCTGAGGACTTTTGTCCTCAGAAGTCAGAAATGCACTGTAATTCTCAGAAAATATATGTTTCAGTGTGATACTTTAAAATAGAAATATATTCACATAATAAAGAGCAGAATAATTAGAGGCTATATATCTTCCTCCAAAACACTTCTTGAGTGAGTCCCTGGAAAGACAAAATAGCGGGTGGGGGATATTGGGAAGAGCCGTTATACAACGGCTGGCCATTCCTGAACCCACCTTACTGTTATTTTTTCCTTCTTTCTGGTCTCCCATCAGTCTCTCCATTATTATCAGTCAGATCTGACCGGGTTCTGTTTGATCCCTCGACCATTGAGATATGTTTATATTTTAATTATTATTACAGGGAGAAATTAAAATAGCACTATTATTACATAAGCTTTTATGTAATATATGTTAGATAAATTTAATATTTTATTGTGTTATATGTTGTAATAGTGCTATTGTATTGTTTGTATGTTTTGAGCCATCCTGAGCCCCGTTTTGGTGGGGAAAGGACGAGATTATGATGATGATGATGATAATAATAATAATATATTGGGAAGTGGCAATTCATCTGCATCATATTTGTTTGTATGTATTTGTTAACAACTTGTATGTTGCCCTTTCCCCATAAATGCAAACAGACAATAAAGCAATATGAAGGCACTTAAGACCATGCCTGCTGCGTGTTTCAGAAGCTGTGACCTACCTTGTTTTCTAAATTTGTTTTTTTTTCTTTCTGTTTTTGCTGCTATTTGGAATAGGCTGCTAGAGAAAAATGGGCAGTTTTCAGATGTCAGAACAGAGCACAGTATCCGCGATCTGGTTAGTAATCCATACTATCATTTATCAGAAGCGTTCAAAGAAATAATTCTCAAAGACAAAAAGTTGATGCCTAAGAACTTAGATGGAAAATACAGTATCCAACAACAACAAAAAAGTTGACTGTTTTGTGTGGCTATAACAAAAATGAGTATCTGGTGCATTATGTTCTTTGGTGCTCCTCAAAAATACACAAGATTCCTGCTGGTATTTATCAGTATATTGAATGGGGTTTACCATGAAAGCAAACAAAATCCAGATCATTGTTTTCATTTCTCCTCTCTATGTCTGCATCATTTTAAAATGTTAATTTCAGTCCAAAACAGTAGAGGTCATCAGTTTAAGTTTTCATTTTGAAAACATGTAAAGCCATTACTGGCACTGAAATTATTGGGAATCTTTATGCTATTTCACTATATATATATTTGTCAAGTCACAGTCAACTTATGCCAACCCCATCGAGTTGTTAAGGCAAGAGATATTCAGAGGTGGTTTGCCATTGCCTGCCTCTGCGTAGTGACCCTGGAATTCCTTTGTGGTCTCTATAGAAATACTAACCAGGGCCAACTCTCCTTACAGCTCATTCCTGAGCTTGGGGGCAGAATGGGCTTAGGGGGCGCTGTGACCCCTACGCCGGCGTCCATGCCACTTGCACCGTGCAAACTGGCATGGTCGCCAGCGTAGTGCAACTTGCCACGGCAGAGCGGCTCTCAGACACTGGCTTGGCCTCCTGCCAGCGTTCTGCTGGTGCAAGTCTTCGTGCTGGCATCCCGGGAGGTGTTCCCAGACCGTTCCAGGGCGCTTTCAGCCCAGGAACACCCCCTTTAGCAACAGCGGTGCTGTGCCAGCTTTTTGTTGGCACAGCATCACTGTTTTCAATGGGGCTTTCCCCCCTTTTCTAATTTTTCTTTTTTAACCCCCCTTCCCCCCCCCCCAGTTGCAGCAGCAAAACCTCTTTGGAGGAGCTGCAGCGCCGCCACAGCCACGCCATCCCCAGCCGCTGCAGCTCTCGGGAATGAGCTGCCAGCTTCTGAGATCGGAGGAGATCAGGCTAGCCTGGGCCATCCAGGTCAGGGAGAGAGAGAAAGAGAGAGAGAAATTATATACCACAGCTTTATTTATTTACTCAGATAATTTATATCCCTTTTTTCAGTGTATAAAACACTTAAGAAAGCTTACAAAATTAAAACAAATGTACTATTTCATAAAATACCAATGAACTGCACAAAAGCGAAAAAACAATAAAACATTATAAATGTAATAAAATAAATAAATAGAGATAAAATTAATCGTATCCAAATGCCTTTCAAAACACATGAGTGGGTGTTTAAAACCCACTAGAAGACCTTTAACTATGGCGGTAAAATGAAGTTTTTGGAGAAGATATTGCCACCATTTAATAGCACCTACTGGGTCGGCCTGTGCCCAGATGCCTGCTTAACGTACATTGCAAAATACAGATTCTTTCAGCAGATCCCTGTTAGCCAGCCTCAGAGCATAGACAGAAACATGCAGATGGAGGTCTTCCTTCAGGTACTTGGACCCAAACCTTTTAGGGCTTCATTGTCAGAAAGATCATTTTGTATTGTGCTAATACATATTTTGAAATAGACTTAACATATTCGTTGTGGCAAACCCTCTCAACATTCAGGCTGCTGCATTCTGGCCAGTTGAAACTTCTTCAAAGGCAGCCTCATGTAAAGCATGTTGCCAGGGATTTAGGTTTGATGAGGCCCTAAGCTATTGAAGGTAATGGGGCCCTTTATATGTCCAGCTGTCCTTTGTCAACAACAAATTGTTGCTGTTTTTTGTGTTGAATATATGCTATATCGTAATTTATGGACCTAATAGGTATCTAAAGCCATTTGCACATAACAAAATATGTATTTTATCAAAGTAATTGTTGAACTGAAATACAATTAGGGCCCATTACTTACATCATAGGAGCCTACACAACACAAAACACTGTTGCTGTATGTAGGTTTTATTTTATTTGTTTTTTTATCTTATATTTTGGAAATGTACATCCAGTTTTTTTTCTTTTAAATTTTTTTGGGGGCCCCAAGGGAGTGGGGCCCTAAGCTATAGCTTGTTTAGCTTATACGTAAATCCGGTACTGCATGTTGCAGATATTAGCAAAGCATGTGTGATGGTGGCTCAGGTCACTGTTCCCCAGATACAGTGACCATGTACCAGCCTAAATTGGAAAAAAGCTTTATCTGTTCACAAGCAAACATAATTCTTTATACAGACAGTGCCTCCTCTTAAATTTTTGTGTAGGAAACAGAATCGCTGAGATTGTGATAGGTGCATTTTGAGCACAGGCTGATTAGACAGGTTTTGGTGCATTATATTCATTCACTGCCAGTGGATGTTGACGTTAAGAGTGTTTCCTGCATAAAGTTCCAAAACTCAGTTATAATATCTAGTTATATATTTGAGTTTTATGGTGACAGCAGTAAACAGACCTATGTTGAACTTCATGAAAGAACTGCTTTTTCAGTAATTCTGAATGGTCTCAAAATGGCGTGCATTTTTAGAGTCTTACACTAACGTTTGTTTCATTACCCTTAGATGGAATATTTGTTTCCAAATCGGCTTGAACAAACTGGGATGAATCACAAGATAATGGAAGAGGACACATTTCCATCTTTAGTAGGCAGGAAGCAGCAGGAGATGTATTATAAGGGCTTCTCCAAAACGTTCAGAGGTTCAAAGGAAAAGAAAAGGATGTTGAAGCAGCATAAAAATAAAGATGTTGGTGAAAGGTAAGTATTTTTGATCCATAGAAACTAGCTTTCGTTACTTCTGACCTTATCACACCTGTTGGTGGACAAAGTACAAATTTATTAAAATGACAGAGTACTACAGTTCTGAGGCTCGTATGCAAAAGCATGCATAAATGTGAGTTTCTGGATCATAAGCAGTGTAGATACTGAACTTCACCCTCTGTGAAGTGGAGAAAAATAACCTGCAGGGACACTGTTGTTTCTTGTAATCTTTGAAAATTAAGATCATCTAACACTTTCCATCAAAGCCAATCAATTTATCAGTGTGCAGGCATTCAAATTCCCCAGAACTCTTCCTCAATCTGCATTCTCAGTACTGAATGATGGGGAGGGTGGCGGCTGTTACGTATGCAGAGGGAAGCTGCAAGCGGGGCGAGCTTGGTTTTCTCCAGGCTCCTGCACCCACACATTCCATTGGTTCTTTTGAATTACAGCCGCCCAATCACGGGCTGAGGGGGTGTGGCCCCGAGTGGCTGGGCTGGCATATAAGCCTGGGTTGTGGGCCCAGTTCTTCAGTTCTTCAGTTCTTGTTCCTGTTCTCTAATAAAGCAGTTGCTGTTGGAACTCCCATCTCCGGTCTCGTGTCTCGCCCATGCAAACATAATAGTGGCTTAGGGCTTGATGGAATAGTCCCTGTCTTTGCAGGTTCCGGAGCCTTAGAATGGAATATTGAATGTTCTGCAGGCTTGACCGGGTTATTTGGAGTTGTGCACAAACAGATTTGGGAAGCATAAGTGCTGTTGGAAGAGCAGCAGGAGAAGATGTCCATGCTCTTTGAGAATATAAAGTCCAGAAGTTAATCAGGTTGCCAACAGTATTTGTCATATTTGTTAAAACTATTATGGATCTGCCTTGTAGAGCTGAAGATCAAAAATGCAACATCACTGCCTTTGCCCAACAAGACGGGATGAGTGTGCCTTTAACTCTGGAAGATGCAGCTCTCTACCATCCAGTTGTGGTTGGTTTGTTTTATTTTATTTTAAAAGCTCATTAAAATTATGGTGTCAGTAATTCACAGACCGTCATGTGTCAGCTCATGGGTAAACCTAGTTCATGGGTGCCCACAATCTGCCTCACTGGCTGCAGCTGCACTCAATTCTAATAGAAATTATTATGGGACAGAAAGAGATAAAATGATTTGGGCAGTGAAAAATGTGGTGTAAAGACAGTGTGGGGATTAGCAAAAGATTTGTGTGATGATGTTTTATTCACTCACAATTCTTAGCATGTTTTGAACTCAAAGAGTTATTTATAGGTAAGCTGTTTGGTGAAATAAAGATTATAGCCGTGGGGGGTCTAGCCCCTGATCAGCTTGGCCAAGGAGACTCCAGCCCGTTTCCCTCTATTCATTCTTGTGAAGTTGGAGCTGGAGAGCCACTGGTTTGGAATCACCAATTCCAAAGGGAGGGTGTGGTAAATTCTTTGGAAAATATAGATGGGAAAGGGCTAGAATGAGAGTAGGGCAGTGAAAGAGGGCCATGTGAGGAAACCAGAGGGCCGAAGGAGGTCGGGACCCTTAGATAGGAAAATTAGGTACAGGTGCCCTATATGCCAATGCTAGAAGTCTCTGAGCCACTATTGGGAAGTTTGGCGCTAAAGGATGATGTAGATATAGTGGGCATTTCAGAAACTTGGTGGAATGGGGAAAGATTATTTTTAATAACTATTATTGTAAGCCAGGCAGGATATAAATGTTTTAATAAATTAATAAATGCTGGTGAGATCTGAACTGGCTGAGACTGAAAGAGACCTTGGGGTTGTTTCGGAAAGCTCAATGAAAATGATGATCCAGTGTGCAACATCAGTAAAAAAAAAAAAAAAAAACACCCAAACTGCATGCTAGGAATGATCAGGAAAGAGATTGGAAATAAAACAGCCAATGTTGTAATGCCCTGTATTAAGCTATGGGGTGGGCTCCTTTGATTAGTTCTGGCTACCATATCTCAAAAAGAACATTGCAGAACTGGAAAAAGTACAAAGGAAAGGCAACCCAAGGTGATTAGGGGAACGTTGCACCTTTTCTTTGAGGAAAGGCTGGGAGGGTATTAGGACTGGATCTAGGGGCAAGGGGGGCAGCTGCCCCAGCGCAGGAAGAGAGGGGGTGGCAGAGAGGTGGTTGTGTGGGCCGCAGCGGCAGCCACTGGTCAGAGGCTGCAGCTGCCACCCAGCTGTTAACACGTGCCACCCTGGCCGAGCACGTGAGGCAAAGCCCTCCCTCTACTCGCATGACTTGCTGCTGGGAAGCAGTACAATGAGCAGGCTCAGTTGCACGTGCTTGTGGCGGTGAGCGATGTACACTGTTGCAGTTCAGACAGTCTTGGAGCCACGGCCTCCAGGCACCAGAGCACTGGCACCGGTATCCAACCGGGTCAGCATGTCACCAGCCCTTCTACCTCCCTTGCTCTATCACCTTGCTCTTCCTCCGTGGCAGTGAGTAATAGCTGCTGCGCCTCTGGTCAGATCACAGCCATGTGCTGGGGGAAGAAGGCGAGCCTGGGACCGTGTGTGTGTGTGTTTGTGTTAAGTGCGCGTATGGCTTATAGCAACCCTATGAATTAGTGTCCTCAAAACATCCTCTTATTAACAGCCTTGCTCAGATCTTGTTAACTAAGGGCCATGGCTTTCTTTATAGAGTCAATCCATCTCATGTTGGGTCTTCCTCTTTTCCTGCTGCCTTCCAATTTTCCTAGCATTGTTGTCTTTTACAAGTAAACTTATCTGAAGATCTCAGATTTGCCATGGAGTCTGAGCAAGGAAGGCGGGGATAGGAGTAAGATTAAAGGTAAAGGTAGTCCTCTGTGCAAGCAACGGTCATTACTGACCCATGGGGTGATGTCACATCCCGATGTTTACTAGGCAGACTATGTTTACGGGGTGGTTTGCCATTGCCTTCATAAGATTAGGTGTGGTTTATTCATACACCTTGATATCTGCCTCGGGCACCTTAGCAACCTCAGAAGGTTATAATCAGTATAAAATCAGTGTACTATTTCCCAGATCTAAAGAAGCCCTCAAAGCTGCTATTAGCTCTGAAGGACAGTGTCTCAGAGAGGCATCTTCAGTGTTACTCCTCTGAAGATGCCTGCCACAGCTGCTGGCGAAACGTCAGGAAAGAAAATACCAAGACCACGGTCACACAGCCCGGATAACCTACAAGAAATGATGAACTCTGACCATGAAAGCCTTCAACAATATATTCCCCTATGGCTGTAGGCTTACATTTATTTCTTTGCAAATTTAAATCAGATAAGTTGTGTAGAACTAATACAGTCTATGCCAAGAAAATGAATGGGCACAATGCAAGACATTTAAGATTACCATTCATTATTCTCATGATTTGTGGCACCAATTTTTTAGTCAAGGTAGTAAGGCTGGACTACGTAGTCAAACTATGTAGTAACACCTTGGAAAGCAAACAGAAAATATCTTATTTTAGCCTACAGTCATGCCCAAATCTCTCAACATCAGTATGCTCAGAAAGCGAACAAACTGGAAATTTTGTACATTCTTGATTGAGAACAAGAAAGGGGTTGGTTGTTCAGGCCAGATCTGTAGAAGACTTTTTTCTTTCAGCCTTCATACCTTCAGCAGAATGAAAGTATGAACACGATTTGCTTAAAAGAGTTGTTGATTATATATGTATATTATATATATATATATATATATATATATATATATATATATATATATATATATATATATATATATATATATATATATAAAGAAAAATATGCATACAATATATAGGAAACATCATTTTGTACTTTTGCCACCCTTCAAAAACAATCTAGACCCGGCCCTGGAGCATATTGGGACTTTTCAGTCTAGGAAAAATACATCTACAGGGAGACATGATAGAGGTTTATCAAATTATACATGGGGTGGAGACAGTGGATAGACAGAGCTTTTTCTCCCTCTCTCGTTGTTCTAGAATTCAGGAACATCCAGTGAAATTGTTGGGAAATAGATTCAGAAGAACCTGACGGCACCTTCCACCCCCACCAGGTTCAGAACAGACAAAAGGAAATACTTCTCACTCAATGAGTAATTAAACTGTGGAATTCACTGCAGGGAGGTGGTGATGGCTACAAGCATATATAGCTTTAAAAGGGGTTAGACAGATTCATGGAGGAGAGGTCCATCAGTGGCTACTAGCCATGGTGACA
This sequence comes from Euleptes europaea, assembly GCF_029931775.1. Classification (NCBI taxonomy): domain Eukaryota; kingdom Metazoa; phylum Chordata; class Lepidosauria; order Squamata; family Sphaerodactylidae; genus Euleptes; species Euleptes europaea. The sequence goes on along the minus strand of NC_079318.1, from coordinate 20,228,293 downwards.
TAAAGGAGCCTTCATCTACAGAGGCAGCAAATCCCTGAATACCAGTGCTGGGAAACAACAGCAGAGGAGGACGTCAGCCTCTGTGCCCTGTGAAACAGGATGCTGGACTAGATGGACCGTTGGTCTGGGCTCTTATGTTCATATGACTAAGTGACCTGCAGTGCAGTCCTAAAACACTTTCCTGGGAGTAAGTCCTATCAGACTTACTTCTCAACAGACATGCTGATTGATGATTGTTCCCCGGAGTATCTTTTTAACTCTGGTTCATCAAAGACGTAACCTTATTGGAAAGATTCCTTTGTATCTATTAGGGTTCTGTAATCCTTTATAGGTCATCTGATCTACATTTATTGTGACTGTTACTTATTTTATGAGAGAAGCTAATCATATTATATCAGAGATCAACAAGTTAATAGTTGGAAGTTGGAAAAGACTTTTTATCTGATGTAGTCAATACTACAAATGTTAGCATTGTCTGTTTCAAATATTATGTCAGTTGTTCAGCTGGCAAATAGTTTAAACGTGAGAAATATCTATTTCTTTAAAACTGTTTTTACTATTATTATTTTCAGGAAGTTAAGCCTGCAGGCACCTACTGGAAAAACTACGCTGATAATGACTCTGTCGTCAACAGTGAAAAACATTAACTACCAGTATTACCGCACTTGTATTCACAGCGATGTATTAAGAGTTTGAAAACGTTTTTAAAAATACTGTTCGCACTTTCTATGTATTCCCAGTGATGTATTAAGAGTTTGAAAACGTTATAAAAAATACTGTTCGCACTTTGTTTGGCCTCTTTAGCTGTGAAGACGTTTTCCAACCATTTATAAGCCGTAGTAGCCAAAACCCCTTTTAAAGCGATGTTTTTATAACATTTTCAAACTCTTAATACATTGCTGGGAATACAAAGTGCGGTGACCCCCTACAATTGGAGCTAATGGAGCCGTTTCACAGATGACTGTGATTAGAGTTATCCATAAATTGTTAAAAGCAGTCATAGTGTATTATTTTTTATTAGGATTACACATGTCACAAAATGGTGAGCAAGTTTCCCAGAACTCTTCAGCAGACTGGATGTTCCAAATGTTAAAAGGGAGAGGGGAAAGAAAAAGGTATTCCTGTTGTTGATAATGCAGTACTGGGAGCTATGATATTTTGGTTGGTATATAATACCTAATAAAAGGTATTATAGGGTGTTTGTTTTTTTACAATAAAAGCTTTTGTTTTCTCAATAAGGGGGAATAAATTTTGCCTTGGGGCATTAATTCCTACATCAAAAAATGCTGTTAAAATTATGAATTCCCACTGGTGTTGCCAGTTTTGATTTGGTAATTAATAGAATACAAACTTTCTGATAAATCAATGAAAGTAATTTAAATCAGTGGGATACTGGCCTTTAAAATGAAAATATTAAACATGTTTTTTTAATTGTGTATAATAGCTTTTTTAAAAAAATTCTAAATTATCTTAGATTTGTTTCAGTTTCTCAGAAAAGGCATCTAAGAGAAGGTTTGGTAATATGCACATTTATTTAAGTGTAATTATTTAGTCAAAAAGAAGATGATCAGATAAAAAGCCTTCAACTGGTTGACAACCAACCAATAACAATTGCTGAAATAGTAATGGAACTGACAACAAGCAGCAATAGACTCAATATTAGAAAAGCTGAATAAACACTCTCATTCCACTCTTATTCCTCTTACACCACTAGAATAGTGTTATTATTGTTCAACACCAAATAAAAATGCAAATACAAACAAAGGAAGGTTACGCCACCCAATCCATGTGCAAAAACTCCCGCTGATAAGGGCGGAGCTATTGTCATTCTGGACTCCGAACAGTATCAACAAGAAAACCATAGACAATTGCTAGATGAAAAATTTTATAAGAAGATTCCATCTGACCCTTCTCCACGTGTTTACAATATCATCAAAACAGTATTATTTGAGGGTTTATCCCTCAATTACATTGAGAAGACTACAGCTGAATATCTCTTGGTTAATCATGCTAGGGTTCCCACTCATTGCCCGAAATTCACAAAACCCTCATTAATCCACCGGGAAGACCTATTATCTCTGCAATTGGTAGCATGTTGGAACCTATTTCCAAATACATTGATTCTTTTTTGCAGCCTTTCAGTATTCAGATACCTTCGTATATTAAAGATACAGGGGAGTTCATTCAGAAAGTTGAACATTCCATCATTCCCACAGACGCTGTTTTCGCCACAGCTGATGTGTCTGCATTGTATACAAACATACCTTTGGACTCAGCTAGAAGTATCATCCAGGACAAATTAGATTCCAGATCATCTTTAGAACCACCTACACACTTTTTGTTAAGTTTGGTGGATATTTTATTTGAGAATAACTTTTTCAGGTGCAAAGATGATTTTTTCTTACAAACTCAAGGTGTGGCCATGGGCGCGGCATGCACACCGTCCATAGCCAATTTATATATGGTGCATTTTGAAGAGACTTTTTTATTTAACAATCCCATATTTCAACAGCATGTTCTACCTTATTTTTGTTTCGTTGATTATTTATACTTTGTTATTGACTCAGCTAACAACTTTCATTCCATTTTGGCTTGGATTAATTCTTTGGATGGTCATCGCAAATTTACTGGGGTCTGTAATCAAGCATCTATTTCTTTCTTAGAAGTTACTGTCTTTAGGACCCTGAATGATACTATTGCGGTCAAGCCGTTTCACAAACCTACTGACGTTGGTGCCGGCTTGCACTACAAATCCCACCATCCTTTGCACCTCAAAAGGAATCTCCCCTATAGTTTGTTTTTAAGGCACAAACGGAATTCTACCTTTACATCTGACTACTCTAAAGCCATTCAGACCATCAGCCATCGGTTACAGAATAGGGGCTACAGTGATATGACAATCGCGAAAGCACGCACAAGGGCAGCTTCCGTCAAGCGCGACGATCTTTTTCAACGTAAACCGCGTTCTGATGATGCCTCTCAAATCTGTTCATCTCTTGAATATTCCCACCTTGCTATGGACATACAGAAAATCATTCGTAAACACTGGCATGTTTTGCATTCTGTACCTGGCTGCAAAAAAAACCCCATTTTTGGGCTCAGGAGAACTCGCTCTCTGCGCAATTTTTTAGTTCACACTGATGACTTACCAAGAAAACCTAGGGTTAAAACAGTAGGCCACTTTAAATGTGGCACATGCGCATTTTGCAAGTTCAGCCTCCCCGTGAAAGAGGTCAGTTCGGCAGCTTTCAACTTTACCTATCAATTAAAATTTTTCAGCAACTGTTCTACATCCAATGTCGTGTACGCAGTCACGTGTCCTTGTTGTCTTATTTACATTGGGTCGACCACCAGACCATTAAAAGTGAGAATAGGTGAACACAGAACGCGCATACGCGGGAAAGTGTTAGAGGCCCTGCTCACTGGACACTATCTCGAGAAAGGGCACTCCGAGAATGATATCAAATTTTTCGTACTGTGGAAATATTCTCCTCACTCTTATCATTCAGAAGAAATCAGTGTCATTCTTCATAGACAGGAAATGAGACTCATTTTCCTATTCAAAACGCTGGCCCCCACGGGCCTCAATAATGAATTTGACTTGAGTTGCTTTCTGTAGCTTTAAATTTATCACAATCAGAAACAGCTGCACTAGGCAGCCATCAGTATTTATCCAGCTTAACAGTGATCACTTTAACCTAGCGATAGGACTTGGAGCCCTTCTGGCCATTTATGGGTAAGCTAACAATGTTTAACATGTGACTGTAATTTTATTGCATGTATATAGTATGGAGGATTCATTTCTTTATTATTTATAGAGGTCAATAGACCCCGAATATTAACTGAAGAAGCTTGGTTAACTTGCGAAATGACTGCTACTCCGGAAGAGTCGTCTTTGTCTTTCCTTTTCCCCGGCTCTACAATTTGGCTTGAATGTGACTGGACAGAAGCACCACTGCGCATCAGCATACCTCCTTACTTTGGGTGACGTAACCCACCGTTTTTTCATTCATTTTTTGGACATTTTTTGGATTGTCTTTCTCATTTGGACTATTAATTATTGCTGGACTTTTTGTTGCAATATTGACTTTAACCCTTGCGGTACCTTTACCCTCGCGGAGTTTTTGCACATGGATTGGGTGGCGTAACCTTCCTTTGTTTGTATTTGCATTTTTATTTGGTGTTGAACAATAATAACACTATTCTAGTGGTGTAAGAGGAATAAGAGTGGAATGAGAGTGTTTATTCAGCTTTTCTAATATTGAGTCTATTGCTGCTTGTTGTCAGTTCAACTGGTTGACAGCTATAATTCCTATTGAATGAAATTTATCTTAGAAAAGGACTGTTAATGTATAATTTTGGTTTTTTAGTTTTGTGCAAATACTAGTGATCAAATATATATTCATCTTCAAGTAATAGCTAACATTTGGACTGTTCTGATTTCCAAACATTTATTGAAGGTCACATGTTGTAACATTCTCCTGCTTTCTCAAAATGCTTGGCATTCATTTTTTAACAAAACATACACCTCTCTGCACAGAAGCTCAGGAAGCTTTTAACCAAGCGTATAATTTTGAAACAATACAAAGAATAAAACCAATAAAATCAACAATATTAAAAACAATAAAACTCAGCAGCAATCAAAATACCCCCTCCCCTCAAAACATACTGGCAGTCCTAGGCAGAGTTACTCCACTCTAACAGCGCATTCCTGACTTGCGCCGGCAGGCCTCACCAAAGGCGTTTGGAGGTCGGTGAAGGGCCATGCTGGCGCAAGGGCCCACAGCACCGGCGTTTGTGGCCCTGGACGTCGGCAAAGGCCTCGTCGTTGTCCCAGGAGGCATTGCTGGGGTGTTACAACGTTCTGGGAGGTGTTCCCAGGGCATCATGCGGTGGCCAGGGGGTGGGGCCACCGTTAGGTGGCCTCCTGAGCCGTTACGGCTTGGGAACGCCCCCTTTTTCCCCGGGCGAGATATGCGATTTTTCAGGTGGTGTATCTCCCATGCAACCCTATGAGGGTTGCACAGATTTTTTGCACTGGGCCCTGCCGAAACCTCCTTAGGAGGCAGCGCTGCTGCGTTTCCTCCTAAGCCCCGCGCAGGCATTCCGCTCAGGAATGCACTATAAATCTGTTTAAATAAAGGGACCACAGAGTGTTTTAAGGCCATGGTCAAATGGCTAAGACATAACTAGCTGAAATGAATCCAGATAAGGCAAGGGTAATGCTAGTCAGGAAGGCTGATAATTGGGAAGCTTTGGATACAGCGGTGGTGGATAGAGTGGAGCTGGCACTTGCAGAACAAGTTAAAACGTTGGACCAGTATACTTATGGACTCTTGCAATTTGAAAATTTGGTTGGTAGCCATGAGTGCCTTCTACCAGCTGCACCTGGATCACCAGCTCTTTCGTTGGCTAGACTCAGCTGACCTGGCCATGCTAATCTATAATTTTGTAACCTCATAGTTAGGCTTCTGTAACAAAAAGGAAGTGCTACTGGCGGGAGGAAACATCTGACCTGGGAAATGGGTCATCCACTGTTCTGGATGGGGTTGCATTCCCCTTAAAGGAGCATGTTTGTAGCTTAAGGGTGCTCTTGGACCTGAACCTCCTGTTGGATAAACAAGGTGGCCAGGGGTGCCTTTCAGCAGCTTCAGCTGGTGAGCCAGCTGTGGCTCTTCTTGGGCAGAAAAGATCTTGCCACTGTGGTGCATGCCTGGGTAACATCTAGATTAAATAACTGCAATGCACTCTACATGGGGCTGCCCTTGAAGACTGTCCAGAAGCTACAGTTGGTACAGAATTCTGCGGCCAGAGGGTTGACTGGAGCTGGTTGTAGGGACCATATCATTCCAGTCTTGTTCTACCTACGCTGGCTTCCAGTTTGCTTCTGGGCTTAATTCAAACTCTTTCAAGCCCTCTATGAGCTGGGACCAACGTATTTAAGGACCACCTTCTCCCATATGAACCTACCCACTCACTCTGGTTGTCTTTGGAGGCCCTGCTTCAGTTGCCCCTGTCATCTGAGGCTAGACAGATAGTGACCTGAGAAAGAGCCTTCTCTGTTGTGGCACCAAAACTTTGGAACTTCCTCCCCAGGAAGATTCATCTGTCGGTGTCTATCTGCCAGCAGATGAAAACTTTTTTTGTTTCATCTGGCATACCCCTGATAACAGTTTTTGGCTTTTTCTAGTGTTGTTTGTTTATGTGTTTTTAATTGAATGGTATATATTTAATGGTATTTTGTTTAAATGTTTTTATGTTCACCACCTTGTGGACCCTGATTGTGTGGAAAGGTGGCGTGGAAATGTTTTAAATAAAATAATAAATACAATAAATTCTTAGCAAACTACTAAATCCAAGATGAAAAGTGAACTGCGACCACCTGGCAACACACCAGTTCTGCCTTTTATTACCTCGGATGCTGGTTCCTACCGCTATTTAAAATAGTGCAATCCTAAGTGTGCTCCCATGGGAGTAAGGCCTATTGAATAGACCTGAGTACGATTCTGAGAAGATCTTAGGTACTACTTTTCAGTGCAACCCTAAGCAGAGTTCTAAATTAATTGAGTTCTAAATTAACCCTTCTAAATTAATTGAAGTAATGAAGGGTGTAACTCAGTTTTAAGATGAAACTGTTCACACCTTAGCCAATCTTCAGTTTTAGCACTCAAGAACTGGTTGAGCAGAATTCCTGTAGCAGGTAATGCCCACAACTTCTATGCACACACTATTCAGCTGCATCCCGGACATATTCCCAGTGCTGCCCACCCTGGTTACACTACTGTTCGACTGCTTCTTTACAGTTTTGTTTCTGTATTCCATAAAAATCAATCACATAATCCAGAAGAGATTACCATGGGCATCTCTCTGTAATTATACCATCAAGACTATATAGACGGAAAGCAAAATACCACCTTCTCACAGACATGCAATCTATGAACCCAAACTGCCAACATTTAATGGAAAAATTCAGTTTAAGAACTTTTTCATACATATTATCCACCCCCTTTTCTCCTTTCTTCTCCTCCTGCTCCACTCTTCTCACACATGTTAACATTTGCATAGGTTGCTTCCTTCCAGCCAGTTGCTTCTTTACAGCTTTTTTCCCTCCACAATATATTATTCATAAAGTCTACTAAAACTGCTGTTCTGAAGTAACTAGGTAACAAACACTTTTAATGTGCCCCAAGAGAAAGAACATGCAAGAACTTTTGCCTCCCTGGAAGTCACCTTTTATGAAGATTTTTGTAACCCCTACCTATTCAAGGAGAAACCCTTCCCTAGATCACATCTAAAGGCCACTACCCCCAGATCCTACAGAGATGTGAAGGTTTGGCAGTATATTGCCCTTGGGTATGTTAAGTATTTTAAAGCATCCTGGCTGTTTCCTGTAATTATGGCCTCACTTTCTGTTTTGCTCTCTGGCCCTCCTACTTCTCTCAGTTGCCACTGCTCCGCTCTTCCAAACAAACAAACATTTTCTCATCATTGGAACAAGAAGCCAAGTTCACTTTTGCTTCTTTTAGGCCAGAAGAAGCCAGAGGGTGGAAATCAGGCAAGCAAGAATGTTGTAGAGTAATAATACAGGAAGCATTTGTGTGAAGCAAGATTTTTTGTCAAGCAAAGTGATAGTGTTCTATTGTAGTGACAAAAGGCCTAGCCCCCTTATTCTGATATGGAATCTTGTGTGATTTGCAATAACAGACAAAGCAAGAACAAAATATCAAGCAGAAGCTTTTGAAGCATAAACCTATGTGAATTTCTTCTTTTCTTTAATTATTTGAAATTAAACTCATATGAGCCAACAAAAATCCCTTGCAGTCATGAGTATGATTATTTCCTGCAGCAACATTATCTTTGTCTGCCCCTCCCCAACCCAGTTCTTCTCATACATAGACAGGAGGCCAGTGCTATGCTGGATCAAGGTGTATAGCACTAAAAGGGAAACTTACATTATAGGATGTTGACAAACTCCTGGGTTGGTTGAAGGCCACTTCTTGTGCCCTGGACCCCCTTGCCCATCCTGGCTTCTAAAATCATGTAAAGACCATTTTAGGAATATTTTTGGTATGATGCCTAATAGCATACTTTTAGCTTCTATAGGAAATTTAGTCTTAATTTTCTCCGTTTGTCCTCCGTTTCAGCATGTATTTCTTTCCAGTACTTCTTTGTTTTTTTACATGTCCACCACATGTCCACCACATATGCTAAAATGTACCGTCAATCTTTGTACATTTCCAACATTTACCTTTGGGGTGAATCTGTAGAACCTATAGAACACCTTTTCCTTTAATTTTATTTTTAAAGGGGGGGTTGTGTCCACAGATCTTGCCCCCCCTTCAGGATTGCACTCTTACTCTCCTTTGAACAGACTCCCAAATTCTGAATAGTCCATCTCTGATTACATGGTTTTCTTTCTGTTTTTTTTTTCTTGGCTATTTAGTCCATAGATATTTATGTGGGCCTTCTTTCAGATCTACCCTTTGTTCCAGATTTTTTTTAATCCAATCCATAATCCAGACCAAGTCCAATGCTTGTTAATATGATGTAATATTCGGGACAGCTTTTTTCATCTTGCAGAACTTCAAATCTAATTCTTGGGGATTTGCCATTCCATATGAACTTGTTTATCTGTTTTTGCAATTCTTTCAATGTTTTGTCCCGTATATAAATTGGTAACATCTGAAATAAAAAAATTAATTTTGGCAATATATTCATTTTAATTGCTGATATTCTTCCAAGCCTTGAAAGTTTTAACTTATTCCATCTCTGCAGATCTTTCTGTATCTTCTCCCATGCTAATTTATAGTTGTCTTTGAAGAGTATCATTTTGTCCTGTCAGATTTATTCAGAGATATTTAATTGGGTCTTTCGTAACTGTACATCCTGTGATCTTTCTGACATTTTCTTATTGTTACAATAAAAAGCTTAGTTATTTTTGTCTTTTTCCTGTTGATTTTATAACCCAAGAAAACTTCATATTGCTCAATTTTAAACTTTTCCCCATCTACCTTCAGTCCTTTGATTCTAGGATCCTGTCTAATCTTAGTAGCCAAAGTCTCAAAGCAAAAATAAAGGGCATCCTTGACATGTTCCTTTTCCAATTTGAAATTCTTCAATTATGGCTCCTTTAATTAAAATCTTTGCATTCTGTTTTGTATAAGTTCCTCGTATCTAATTCATAAATCTTGAGCCGCATTTTTAATTTTCTAAAGTTTTCAGTAAAAATGGCCAAGAAATGTTGTCAAATGCCTTTTCAGCGTCTAGAAACATACACTCCTTTTTTCTCCTTTCTTTTCACTTATTCTATTGTGTTAATTACAAAACAGACATTGTCTTGAAGCGGGTCGTGCTGTTCAGATGACAGGCTCTTAGAATGTATCACTTACTGAGAAGTGAATTTATCTTATTCAGCCAGTTATCGAGTAAGCAGGACTCAACAACTTTACTTACTTTTAAAAAGCAAGTCTTTTTATTGATATACTTCTAGTAAAATATGTGTAAATGCAGATTATCAAGTCTTTAACACTTCTATAAAAACTCTTGTCAAAGTACAATGCATGTATTTACAATGTATGAAGTAAAAGCAAGCAAGTCTTACATACTATTCAGTTTCAAAATCCAACTTCTAAAATATCACAGTCAAATTATTCTGATTCAGTTCAAAGTATCTAATTCACAAAGTCTAGAGTAATGTATTTAAGCCATACATACCAGTCAGCCTTTTCTTGAGAGCCTTTTGAAGGTTCTGATTCTCTGGGCTTACTGTGGCTGTATTTATACTGTTTCAGACTCATTAAGAGTGTTGATTTTACCATCAGGAGGGATATCTTACTCCCCACTTTCAGATAACATGAGCAGTGCAATAATGTACAGTTGCAGCTGTTCAGGTTATTAGCTTCTCCCCATGACCAAATATGGGCTTCCTTTCCTTTCAGTCTATTTTGCTTAAAGTATACACAATCATTTCTGAGCTCCATGATCACTCCATATATTCAGTTTTCATACCATTCTCATCTTCAGTACAATATGCATTAAATGAGACTATTTAGAAATCTACACTACAATATATAACTATATAAATCATAAAACACAATTATTGCTCACATTGTAACATGTAACCATCTGGTCAGTAGGAAACATAGCCTTCAGCAAGGTTATAGAAAGCAAGAAGCTTACTGCACTTAATAGCCTTGAGGTCTTTGAGTAGACCTTCTCAGGGTTTGAGGATAGCAGGACTTTTCTGCTCTTGAGATACGAGCAGCTGGCAGCTGAATCAGGAAGGGTAATTTCAGATACACCTCATCCAAGCAGGGCCTCCTGCAGGTGCTAACCTATAAATGGACAACACCAACAACTGCTCGTAGAGGTGCCTTCTCCACTGTGGCCCCCGCTTTGTGAAATGGTCTGCCTGAGGAGGTCAGGAAGGCTTCAAACTATGGAGGTCAGGAAGGCTTCAAACTATGGAAAACTGTATTATTGAAGAGGGCTTTTCTATGCAGGGAACAGGGTAGCACTGTACAAAATGATTCACAAAGCTACTGCTGGGGGAGGATGGGGTACAAATCTAATAAACTAAATGTGGACAAATTATTAGAGACTGTGGTCAATACTACTGTGTATAGTTTGCTGTAAATCGGATCCTACCATGTAATCTTGCATAATTTTATGTGTCATGGTAATACATGCTTTGCTTCAATTCTTTTCTTTCTTTCTTTTTTTCTTTTTTTTGGATCTCTGGTTGGTTCTACAACCCAAACCCTAGTTCAACATTTATTGAATGTCCCATCCTGTTGATTGTATTGACTCACTATGTAATCCACCTTGAGTTCCAGTGAGAAAGGTGGACTATAAACAAAAATATAAACCAATAAATAAATAAATAGGCTGGAAAGTTAGTTGTGCAGTGCAATCCTGGCATAGGTATTGACTTGGGGCCCCATATTAGTGCATGGCCTTTGAAATTAATAGGACTGAGTTGGCAGAGCAACTGAGCAGGAGTTAAAGAGCATTCTGGCTAAGTCTAGGATGTGGTTTCTCAACCCTATAAAGACTTCCTGAAATCCCTGTGGGTATTATGACAGAGTACATATTTATGATCAGGATGATTGTTACCTAAATATGTATAATGAGAAAATGTAAATGTCAAAATCAAGAAGAGTTATTTGGAAAAGGTGATTTAAGGCTTGAAGGAACTTTCATAGAGTTTTTTTTTTTTAAACTATGTTGAAAGAAAAGGCGAAGGGGAGTGTAAATGGTTGCATTTTGGATATTAAGGAAGTGAGAAGTGATGTGTGACAAAGATCAAGAGTCAGGATTAAGTTTGTTCACACCATGTAACAAGGACCTGCAGAGCAGAATATGTGCCTTGTATATTCATAAACAATTTGAACCTGGGAAAACTAATGCCAAAGGACAGTGACTCCTTCCCATGCCCTGCATGCACCCATGTTTTTCAATAAAAAGCATTCTCACACCTAGCGTCACTGAAGTCAATGAGTATACACTGAAATGAATTCCTGATCAAGACTTTGAAGCACCAACTCCTTGGGACCAAGTGAAGATGTGGTAGCAGCAGATCTCTGTATTTAAATGCATATCTGCCTCAGTCTCATAGAAAGGAAGGTGGATAGAAAGTCTGCATCCAATCATTATCAGATGTTGCACTCTGTAGCAATCAAAGTTGTACTTTTCTGTGTAGACAACACAATCCACTTGTGACTGATTGCTATGGCACCATGCTCCATGTGTGGGTGTAGGCCAGAACCCTCTCCTCCTGCCTGCATCTTACCTCCCTACAGTTTACCTCTTTGCTGTCTTACCGCCCTCCCCACCCCCCAATTTTCTTTTATCCTCAGCCAAGCTTCATTAGGTAAAGTGTTGCCAACATGCATGGAGAAAAATGTCCTGTCCCTTGAACAGAGGCTTAGTGTGTGAAATAGGCAGCTGGAGCTCTTCATGGCATGGAGGTAAATAACACTGGGCAGATAATTCCATTAAGCCTCTCCTAAGCCTGACTTCCTACTGCCCAAAACAGGAACTAAGGCAGGTAATAAAAGACAATAAACCCCCATAAAATTGCATGATTATAAAATTAAACCAATACATTAAAAACTACGACTTAAAAAACACCCTGCGCCCAAATTCCCTTTTGGCCCAGACTCACATTGCCCCGACAGCTTTGTGGAATAATTGTTTAACAGCCTGGCCAGAAGGCCAGGCAGCTAAGCCCCCCTTGACCTCTTCTGGGAGGCTGCTCCACAACCATGGAACAACCACTGAGTAAGCCTAAAATTTGACTGTTTCAGAGTGTGTCCTTGGCAGAGGGAGAACAGCCAATAGGCAAGCCAGGGAGAGGTCCCACACACACATCTTTTAAAATGATTGGCACAGCTCCATGATGAAGTGCACAGAATGGGTAGTGTCACATCCAACCCATATTTTAGAATTGGCAAACCTAACTCATGTTATCAAAGCTTTTAGATCCAATACTAAATTAAACAAATCGGGATTCTGTCTGCAAATAAATATAATTTAATTGTGCGTGTACTCTAGTAATCGGTGAAAGTCTAAAGACTGAGCCATGTAGAATAACTTCAAGAGAAGGCCATGTTAAATCCCTCTAACCTTTAGCAGAGATTCTTGTGGCCCTGCACAGTCACTCAACGGTATAAGGTGTATTTATAAACTGTTACCACCTCACAAAAAGGAGCTGGTGCTTCTGCCCATGCCAGTTCATTGAAGTCCCCACATCGCTGGGGATTAGGATTGCCAGCTCTGCATTGGGAACTACCTGTAGATTTTTGGGATGGAGCCTGGGGAGGGGAGTTTGGGGAGAGGAGAGACCTCAGCAGGGTATAATCCCATAGAGTCCACCCTCCGAAGCAGATATTTTCTCCAGGGGAACCAATTTTGGTTGTCAAGATCAATTGTAAAAGCAGGATATCTCCAGGTACCACCTGGAGATTGGCAACCCTACTGGGGATAATACTATGGTGAGACTGATCTTTGCTTGAAGCTGAACAATGATATCCAGGCAGGTATGGTGACTGGAGATGTTACTATTTCCCCTCTTCTCAGTTAGAGCTTCCCCCTATAGTACTCTAGGAATCATAGTTCTTTGAGAAGCAAACTTTGAGGCCCACCTGCAACGTAATGATGTGGATAAAATTCCACATGGCAAATGGTTTTCATGTGACTGACTTCCAATATAGTTTGCCAAATGACTATGCCAGCATGGTGTAGTGGTTAACAGTGGCAGGCTCTAACTTGAACCAGATTTGATTCCCTGTTCCTCCACATGAGCTGCAGGTTCTAAACTGGAGAATCAGGCTGGGTATAAGAACCAACTCTTTTTCTAATGGGATCCCTCTGAAAAGCGGGGGTTGCACCAGTGAGGTTCAAATTCGCCCACATCATGTTCAGAGCCACTCCCACATGGACTTCCAGCTGCATGGTTTCACTGTATGGCCACCCAAGGCATGGAGCAGGCTTAATTTAGAAGAATCAGTGTTCCTTGTGAGAAGCCATGTTAATTGCACTCCCTGCATCTGTTTCTGGCCTGACCAGGGCAAGGCAGACAAAACAAGCAGCCGCTCCTCTAGCAGTGAGGTTGGGTTCTGACCACCATCCAAGGAAACCTTGTGCCCTCATGTCAGATTTGCTTATTTTCTATTTATATCCCCTTGATTGGGGACCCAAAGCAACTTCAAATAATCAAGGTATATTCTGTGATAACTGAGCAGCAAAGTATTGGGTTGGAATTTGAAATAAGTAATGACACTGTCACACAAATATGTTTCTAATATGCATCTTTTAAAGATGACATTCCATGAAGCAGTTCCAACAAAATTGATGGTAGGGTAATGGAACAGAAGTGGAAGACTGCGACCTGCAATTGGTGAGACCAGTTTTCCTTGTAGACGATTATAAAAAAAACTTGTTTGGTTTTGGAGAATAAAAACACACTGATGAGGGAAAGAAATGGGTTGTAATGATTCATCTAGGTATGAAATGTATAAGCGGCAGTTTGCATATCTTTAATCACATTGTGCATATTTATTCTTCACTTATAGCCTTGGTTTCATGTTCATTTAGAACATGTCAACAGGCTAGCCTGATCTCAGAAGCTAAGCAGGGTCAGCCCTGGTTAGTATTTGGATGGGAGACCACCATGGAATACCAGGGTTGCTGTGCAGAGGAAGGCACTGACAAACCACCTCTGTTAGTATCTTGCCATGAAAACCCAAAAAACGGGGTCGCCATAAATCGGCTGCGACTTGACGGCACTTTACACACACACAACCTGCAGCAGAATGGAGATAGTAACTCTAGTGCAGGGACAATGAAAGTGATGGGTTCATGTTTAAACAAATGCCTGCGTGTAAAGTGCTGTCAGGTCACAACTGGCTTATGGCAAACCAGAAGGGTTTTTAAGGCAAGAGACAAACAGAGGTGTTTTGCCATTGCCTTCAACTGCACAGCATCCCTGGTATTCCTTAGCGATCTCCCATCCAAATGCTAGCCAGGGCTGATTCTGCTTAGCTTCTGAGAGCTGACGAGATCAGGCTAGCCAGGGCCATCCAGGTCAGGACAAATGTCTAGCAATCTATATTTGTCTTTATACAATGACATCAACTTTATGAAAATTCAATATACTTACCACCAACCCTGTAAAGGTTTTAATTAGGTAATTAGTCCGTATGCATGTTGACAAAAGAGATCTAAGATATGTATCTAGCCAATTATATCTAAAATTGTTGCTACAAGTAATGCTATTAAAGAACAATTTGGTAATCATCCTCTGCAAAAATAGACCTTATTTTCCATTTCTGTTTTCCACGAACCCTTCTAGGTGTTTGCAGTGGAAACCTCAGGGTGTGGAGGGCTACCGAAACATTTAGCTCCTTCTGTTTTTGTGCTCATCACCTTCCATAAAACTGAATTCCTTTAAAGAAGGTGCCATCCTGTCAACACATCTGTCTTGAGACAAGGCAGGAAGGGCTGAGGGTGGAGGGTGGCTGTTCATTAATTGCATCATATTAAGCTTTCAGGCAGACAAGTACTTGAGACAACCAAAAGGTGAGGATTTAGAGGTTCTCCTTAGCCACATCCTCCTCCCCCTGTGCCCTCCTCCTCTCAAATGAGTTGCGAAACTCTAATAATGGGGAATACGGCCGAAGGACAACAATAAAGAGCCATGAGGTTGTGCTAAATTTCCTCTTCATGAGTTTTTCAATCCAGTTCCAGTTTTTAAAGGAATCTTACATTTGATTTGGTTGGAAAATAGCTAAGCACTGAGGTTGTTTGGCCTGCTAAACAGAAATACTTGGATTTAAGCAAATTTCATTCTGCTGCCTTCAATGAAAGGAAGTGCTCTAAGTAATCACTGCTTGGATTCTGAGGGAACATAAATATCAGATTTTAGATACTGGTTTCAGAGGGCTAGCTGTGTCAGTCTACTGCAGCAAGAATAAAAAGGAATTTTGCAACATCTTAATACTAATTCATTTTTATTCTAGCATAATGAAATATTATGGTAGAATAAAAACTTGTTAAAATGCCATAAGACTCTTGCACACTTTAGGTAATCAACTGATTCTTGTTTCTTGTTCAGTTGACAGTTGTCATGTGAGTATGAAGACTTCCATGCATTTCAATCTTCCACTTTTTATTTGTTTAAATTACTTCATTTATAGTCCACCTTTCTCACAGAGACTCAAGTGGAATGTTTTATTTTGCATTCAAATATTGGGGGGGAAATAGCTTTAGCTTTCAGAATGTATGCAGGAAAAATCCTGCTAATATGTGGAATCTTCACCCAAACAGGTTTTGATAGAGGGCTGATGAATGCACCCAGAGATACTGGTACAGCAAAAATATGAGCTTTCGTGAGATATCTGAAGAAGTGAGCTGTGGCTCACGAAAGCTCATACTCTACCAGAAAATATTTTTGTTAGTCTTTAAGGTGCTACTGGACTCTTGCCCTTTTCTGGTACAGCAAATTTATACTACAGGCCTTGTTCTGTTATTTAAAGTATGCTACATTATTACAAGCTTGGAATATTTAATTGAATAGCCAGGTGAAATAGTGTATAAAGATCTGGACCTTTGTACAGCTTAATTCTCCAAAAATGGCACAAGGGAAGAAATAATAGGAGGATGCACTCACAATACAGTGATCCAGCCTATAGGCAAGAACATCTACACACCTTGCTCTAAACCTTTAGATTTAAGTAGTCCTGACACCTGTTAAGACAACAGGCCAATTGTTTCCAAACTATGTTCTGAGCAGCCCTGGAATGATGAAATCCTCAGTAAGAAAATCAGTAATGGCAGAAAAGCTCCCCTTCAAGATGGTTTCTTTGAGTTATCACCTCTAGGCTTCCTCTTTAATGTATAGTGGCATGGGAAGTTGGGGGGGGGGGTCTTTCTAGAGGAGATTCAGTTTTCACACAGGCCAGCACCTTGCATGAACTGAGAATGTGCTGAATGTCAATGTGATGTGTTCACTGTAGCCCATAGACATGTGAAGGGCTTCCTGAAGATAGAACATCTGGAAGTCATGACAGTAGGCTGTTTCTTTAGAGAAATTATCTTACACATGTAAACACCCACCTCCAGAGCACCCTAAGGAAGCAAAAAATTACAACAATTCAGTTCTTACTTTGGAGACAACATGTTGGAACCTTCCAATTGTTTCCTGTAACAGCAGAGCCTTTCTCAGGTACTAGAAGCTTTGCTCTGACAGAAGAGGTATGTGCCATCAGAGGAAGGTCCCTTGCATTAGACCAGGGGTCCCCAACCACCTTGAGCCTGTGGGCAGCTTTGGAGTTCTAACACAGCATGGTGGGCACAGCCACAGAATGGCTGCCAATAAAATGGCTGTTCCAGGAGGCAGAGCCAGCCACAAAATGGCAGCCATTGTTTACTTTCAGTGACCCAGTGAACATCCTTGTGCTGTAGCGGCAGCTGCTGTGGTTAAAAATCTGCACAGCCCATCAAGTCTCTAATGGCCAGTCAGAAACTCTTCTGGGCAAAAGTTCCACCTAGCCCCACCCATTTTCTAAAAACACTTAGCGGGTGCCAGAAAAGGTGTTGGTGGGTGCCATGGCAGCCATAGGCAGCATGTACAGCGCCCCTGCATTAGAGGACGGCTCTGCCTTCAGGATCCAAACCTACAGCTTCTTGCTCCTCTTTTCAAGGTAGTACACCAAAAAGGCATGAATTGTTTCTTTATTACAAAAGCAACCCCTACTGTAATCACAAACTATATGATGCAAACTACATGGCACATACACACTAGCCCCATACCTGTCCTCCATATACTTATGCTGACGGATGGAAGACCTACATGGTTGAAGGCCCCAAAAATTGATAGATAGCAGGCATCTGTGCACATGTAAGCTTGGAATGTCACTTTGTAGGGAGAGAGGCTCTGTGACTTTAATAGTTGTTTAACAGACAGAAGATCAATTTCTGTGGCTTTCCCCATCATTCCGACTCCATGGAAAAGTGTTACCTGCTGGTTTTCTGCCGGCCATGCAATTGTTAAAGACCATGGAGTCTCCCCACAACCAAGATGGCATTCTTAAAATAAGTCTTATGCAGACACATCCTAATGTCATGGGATGGTACTACTGTCCTTTGGTCATGGGAGAAGGAGAGATACTTTGAGTAGTAGAGGAAGAGTAGGAAAGTCACATTCACCCCTAAGTGGAGCTCCAACATAGTTGTATTACAACTGGCCTCCACATGAACACACATGAAGCTGCCTTATACTGAATCTGACCATTGGTCCACCATGGTCAGAATTGCCTACTCAGACCGGTAGCAGCTCTCCAGGGTCTCAGCTAGACATCTTCTACATCACCTCCTACCTGGTCCTTTTATCTGGAGATGTCAGTGATTGAACCTGGGGCCTTTTGCATGCAAAGCAGAGGTTCTTCCACTGAGTTTCCGACGCTCCAATTTGTCTTTGTAACTATTATAGAGTTTAGGACCAATTCACAAGACCAAACTGGAATAGGAATGTGTGGGTGGAGCCAGTCCGGGCTGAGTTATAATGAAGTGGTTGTGTATTACCCCATGAATGAGACTACAGTTGCTGTATCAACAAGAGGCTGCCATAATGAATCAGTGGATGGTATGGTAAATATTAATTGAGTCACTGACTGTGCTCAAGGTAAGCAAAAGTAATCCTGTAATTACATCACATGCTCAAGTCACACTTTCACCATGCCCACTGTGGTCATGGGAATCTGGTTTTACACAGACCCTGGCCATAGGCAAAAGAGTTTTTAGTTATGCAGTGAAGTTCCTTGTGTTGTGGTGGCAGCAGGGGCAAAAGCAACATTTAAAAAAAACTGCACAGCCAATCAGATCTCCAATGGCTAATAGGATGCCCTCTGGGCAAAAGCCCCCCCCCCCGAACCACCCACTATCTAAAAACACTTGACTCCCATGGGCACCATATTAAGGAATCCTGCTTTAGGTGGAGAGCCCCATACTCAGAGTGAAATGTTTGTTATAAATTAGGAAGGGAAGGCTAATAATGTAATCCTAAACAGAGTTACTCTCCCTTCTCTGTCCATTGAAGTCAATGGGCTTAGATGGGTGTGACTCTGCTTTTGGATTGGTATTGTACATGTAGCACATTATGGGGATTTTGTGCCAGCTAAAAGGAACAATCAGGAGTAAGAGAACAGACCAGATTGTGTCAGATCGAAGGTGTTTTTAGAAATGTGCACAACCTGTTCTAAACCATAGCAGCAAACAGCTTTCCAGTTGGCACCCTGGTGTGATACTAAGAGAGAAATGAGAAAAAACTCGCAGTGGGTGGAAGAATTAAGCATGCCCGGATTGCAATATGACGTAGGTGTTCCTACCACTCTTGGGTCGCACCCTTTGGCTCTAATGAGAAAGTGCTTCTCTAGCTCCATTCTGACTTGACAATACAGTGGAATTCAGTGGAACAGGCTTCCTTGGGAGGTGGTAAGCTCTCCTTCCCTGGAGGTTTTTAAGCAGAGGCTAGATGGCCATCTGTCAGCAATGCTGATTCTATGAACTTAGGCAGTTCATGAGAGGGAGGGCATCTTGGCCATCTTCTGGGCACTGGGTGTGTGTGGGGGAGGCAGTTGTGAATTTCCTGCATTGTGCAGGGGGTTGGACTAGATGACCCTGGTGGTCCCGGCCAATTCTATGAACACAAGGGCGCCTGTGGAACTGGACAAACATCTGTTGACAGGGGAGAAAGCAAGCTTTCCCTATGACACAGCGCTCTTCCCCTGCTGTAAGGAGCAGTCCCCACCTACAACCCCAAACCGCCGTGGGGGGAGAAATCAGCCCTTTGGTCTTGTTGCCTCGCCTAGGCCATAACAATGAAACTTCAGATAGACAATCCCCGGTCAGGGGGCGGGCCTGGGGCCGCGGGAAGACAGGCCAGCCTCACGTACCAAGGAGAGCCTGACTTCTATGGGGATAATTCACAGTGGGTAGCCGTGTTAGTCTGTCTGCAGTAGTAGAAAAGGGCAAGAGTCCAGTAGCACCTTAAAGGCTAACAAAAATATTTTCTGGTAGGATATGAGTCTGGTAGGGTATGAGTATGGTAGGGAAAGCTCATACCCTACCAGAAAATATTTTTGTTAGTCTTCAAGGTGCTACTGGACTCTTGCCCTTTTCTATGGGGAGGGGGAGACTTTATAGCCTCGGGGCTGGAGGGAGGCCGTTTTTGGCTATAAACTGTCATGCACTGCAGCCCCCGCTGAAAAGACTGCAAATGGGGAGCGGGGTCGCCCCTTCCTTTCCTGAGAACCGAAGGGCAATTAAGATCACTCAGAAGGGATCGGGGAAGGGCCAGGGCGCCTCGCCATAAAGCAGTGGTTCCCAACCTTTTTTTGACCAGGGACCACTAGGACTTTTTTGTTCGGTGCAGGGACCCCAAGGTTCAAAATAAAAATTCTGATAATTTGAAAATAAAGTTTAATCATAACTGTTAGTTAAACATTAAACTTAGAATAATCTTTGAATATATATTTTTATAATAGAGAACTTTTAATTGAAAATATTAATTTATTATGGGTTTATAACTTTGTTTCACGGACCTTAATTTAATTCTCGTGGACCCCTGGGGGTCTATGGACCCCTGGTTGGGAACCAGTGCCATAAAGGCAAAGAGCCCCTTTCCCATGCAGGGATCCTGGCATGGTCCGCGCTGGGCTCTTCCTTCCACGGGGCGTCGTTTCTGCAGGCCGGGCGTTTGGAAGCCAGGCCGGAAAGCTGCGTCTACCGAAACGCCCCCCTTAGATCTTGGGAAAACTGAAGCTTTTACCAAAATTAAAAAGTGCATTAAAGAGCTCGATTATAACAACTATTTTTCGTGCTGGTCGCGTCTGTTCATCCCAGTTCTTCGGCATACCCCCTCCACGTGGTCTGCCTGCCTATACATATTATCTGACAACTCCTCCTCTTTGTAGAGCTTTTTGCTTGGCTAGATTGAATGCTAACCCTTCTATGGTAATGCAGGGCAGAATTCTGAATATACCATACTCAGACAGGATCTGCCCTTGCTCTTCTGGCTCTATTGACTCATTAGCCCAGGCCCTTTTGCAATGCCGCTTTTACGAGGAACTTCGATCGCACTATATTTCCCCCCTTTTAATATACAAATCCAATGCCTCTGTGGCTGACATAAAGCCTTTTTTTACTAAGCGATAGGGACCCCAAGGCTACATTATCAGTGGCAAGATTTGTTTCAATCCTTATATCCCTCCAACACCAGATAGATGCTGCTCAAGATCAATGGATCAAGGAGCTTCTAAGGGATAAAAGGAAAGAAAAAAGGAAACGCCCCCCTCCCCAGACCCCCGGTCTATTTCGCAGTGGCTAATAGCTCTTTGGGGGGAGGGAGGCGCCGTTTAACAAAACAAATATTCTGCCAGTGATGTCTACTGGCAGCGAAACAAACCATCTCCCTTTGCAAGGAACATTAACGGGGAGGGGGAGGGAGAACTGGGGGCAGGGGGGGGGGAGGTGGTATTTGAAAGCTAAAGGCGGCCCGGGTGACATGGATCTGGCCAACAGCAAACGATGCTTCCCGAGCTCTTGACACGGACCCATCTTCGGTTTGTCTCTCTTGTCAGTAAGGGACACGATCCGGCTAAAGTTAAGCACGTTGGTTGCAGCGGAATGAGGTGGTCCTTCAATCGCTCCCGTTATAACCAGCGGGCTTTTGGGATGGGTGCTTCTCAGACATGCTCGGATTTTAGTAACTGTGCATGTGTTCCGTTTTTAAAATACATTACGTCGTCCGATTATTTTATTTACTTTATAATCCGCCTTTCTTGCTGAGACTCAAGGTGGATTGCAAAATGTCAGTGTTGAGAAAGTTCCATGTATCGAATGAGATATAACGTTTGAAATATAAATGAGAGATTATTTAAATTAGAGATTATTTATTTATGATATTTGATTTCCGTTATAACCGAACTCTGTATAATATAAGCATCTGTTCTGATTATTGTATTTTGTTTGTCATTTGGTGTGTGTATTTTATTAAAAATGTGTGTCTTTTACAAACACCTTCGTTCCAGTGACCTGGTCTTTTCGCTTAGGATGTAAAAAGCACCATGAGTATCAGTGTCTGTAGGTTGATATTTTTTTCCTTTATTGATTAATTTATTCATTTGGAGACATCAATAATTAACACGTTTAATGCCACCTTCCAAATTTAAGAAACTGAACGTATTTTCAATATCCCTAGTTTACTTTTTTAAAGAGCTGCACGTGAATTGGATTTACTAGCAAAAGATCGAATTTAGACACCGTTTTTGGTATATCTTTCTCATGTTCACTTCCCAGCAAGGCTGCGATCCTAAGCCAATTTGTTAGGATACAAGGATGTTACTGGAATAAACGGAAATGTACTTTGATTTTACTTTCGGATCAACATGTGCTTGGTTTCCCTGCTTATTTCCAAAACCAGCTACAAAGTTGGGCTGGAAACCTTGGATGCCGCAGAAGGAAGACAGGAAGGGGAATGGAAAGGGAATCAGAGGAGAGCAACATTTTCTTCAAGGAAACGAACAATTATTTCACTTTGCTCATTGGACATCGAGAATTAAGAATAGGCGATTAAAAAAAATTCACACACAACACAAAGAATGTAACTCTTAGCTTATATATTTACTCTCGGGAATAAATCTCATTGAATTCCATGTGATTTACATCCGAGTACATTCGTTTAGGATCTCTTGCGCCCACCATCGCGTCACTACATAAGACTTGCCTTGATGTTTTAAAACATATTTGAAAGTAGTAGTACATTCCTTCTCTCTTTCTCCTTCTACTCAAGGAACTGGGCTTGAGAACTGTCTAGATTTGGATCGGCCATCCCTTAGATCCCGAGTGCTTACTTGCAGTCAAGATCTAGATGCACAATCCCTCACATGGCAATCAGAACTGAACCTAATCCCATTTACTTCTAAACCAGACTAGCTTCACCGGGGTTTACTCCCAGGAGTAAAGGTGCACAGGGCTTCCTCCTTAGCAGCCAAGGGGGCTGCTATGACTTTATTCCCCCCTCGTATATGCTGGCGCTCCGTATCTCATTCTTCAACTCAGGAACGTTTAGTAGACTCCGGTTAATTCCGACCCCTTTTAAATTTGCGATTAAACCCTGCAGATCTCACCGGGGTAGGCTGAAGTCAGGGTGTTTCCCTGCTCTTCCCAACAGAGTTTCTTAGGAGGACTTGTCTGGTGAAGATCGGCGTGACAGCCATACTCATTGGGTGCATTTGAACAGGTAGCACCGCTGGTGGAGAAAACCCAGCCTGAAAAAGAAAGCTTATCCAAGTCTGCCCCGGTGGGAACAACAGATTCATTCGCTCATAAATAAGAAATCCCAGGGATGAACTGTAGGCAGTTCGTGGTTTTGCTTGGGTTGAAGAATGGGATCCTGAGCCCTCTTTCATGGGACAAAATTTAGATTCAGATCTGAACCTAGATTAGACAGTATAGTGAAGAAAATGGGCCGAAATCGACTTGAAGTCACAGTTTACGCGTCGGGAGTCTAGAAGGGACGAACTCGATTCGCAGTTTAGGTGGATGATTTCTATCTCTCCCCCCCCCCCCCGGTTGTTTTTTAAGGGCGGGTCTGGAATGTGGGGTGGGGGAGATCGTCTGCTGAACCTTTTCCCAGCCGGCTTTTTTTCGGGTGCAAATTGCCCCCTCCGGGGCTGCTTTTTCTCTGCGGGGCAATGCGGTGGGTGGTGGTGGGGGGCTTGTGGTTTGATGCCCCACCCCCTTGGTCTTGATAGCCTTCTGCCCTCTCTGGCTGGCGATCAGACTGGCCAGTCAAAGCCGCCGCCTGCCCTTTCCGCGGAGACGGTGCCGCTTTCCAACGCCCGGCGCGCAGCTGCCGCCTAGCCGCGGAAGGTCCGAGCGAATTGGGCCCAAGGGACAAACGTCCAGCCGCCGCTTCCGCACGTGCACCAGCGAGAGTCTGCAGGCAGGCAGACCCCCTCCCTCCCTATTCGCTGTCCTGCCAATTTCAAGGGGAGAGAGTTCAGCATCGGCGTCGCTGGCTCATGGAAATGGGTGGGGGGGTCGCAATATGTCTCCCTCGGAAGGGAGAAAAACAACTGTGGGGAGGCAGGTGGCCGTAGGCAAGAGGCCGGCTGAGAAAGGGTTAAGCACACCCCTCCTCCCCCTCCTTTGTAAAAGCTGTCCTCCGTGGCTGCGTCATGCCGGAGTTACCTATAAGCTAAACAAGCTATAGCTTAGGGCCCCACTCTCTTGGGGGCCCCCAAAAAATTTAAAGGAAAAAAACAACACTATGCACATTTCCAAAATATAAGATAAAAAACAAATAAAACAAAACCTGCATCCAGCAACAGTGTTTTGTGTTGTGTAGGCTCCTATGATGTAAGTAATGGGCCCCACTTGCTAGCCTGCTCCCTAAAATATCACTGGTTTGCTCATTTCTATATATAGGGTGCCTACATTACCATATATCATATATTCAACACAAAAAAACAGCAGCAATTTGTTGTTGACAAAGGATAGCTGGACATATAAAGGGCCCCATTACCTTCAATAACTTAGGGCCTCATCAAACCTAAATCCGGGCCTGGCTGCGTGTCATTTTGGATTTATGAGATGATTGATCACATGTCTCAGCTCTGGCTTGGCCTGCTTCACTCTGGAAAAGAAGAAGAGTTGGTTTTTATATGCTGACTTTCTCTACCACTTAAGGGAGACTCAAACTGGCTTACAGTCCCCTTCCCTTCCTCTCCCCACAAAAGACACCCTGTGAAGTAGGTGGGGCTGAGAGAGCTGGAAGAGAACGGTGACTAGCCCAATGTCACCCAGCTGGCTTCGTGTATTGGAGTGGGGAAACCAACGCAGTTCACCAGATTAGCCTCCCCCGCTCATGTGGAGGAGTGGGGAATCAAACCCAGTTCTCCAGATCAGAGTTCACTGCTCTTGACCACTACACCAGGCTAAGAGGGATCCTAAAAGGCACAGTGCTTGGATCTGTTATAGCCAAGGTTATCCCCTCACTCTAGTAGAGGCTTAATGGGCTTTTCGTGGCACCCAGGTTAGTAACATCCCCTAGCAAATAAGCTCCCACTAAACTTTAATTGAAAGGACAGGACATTTTCCTCCAGGCCTGTTGGCAACCCTAGTTGTAGCTTGCCTTTCTTGCAGCCCAGTCAATAGTGTTGACTCAAATGTGCAGGGGAAGGAACCAATAATTGAAAGCTCCTGGGGGCAGGAACCAGTCTTTTTAGTTTTTTTTGTTTAGGGCCTACCTAAGGTGCCTTTACAAAAACAGTGTAAGGAACACAAAGTGTCATTGAACATAGGTATGTTGCAGCGTGTCTCTCGAGCCCTTCTCAAGAAGTGCCATTCTTTGAATTCTAAGAATTACTCTTTCAAAACTGTAGATAATTTTTCGACATGTTTCTGGATTTTGCTCTCCGGTTTCAGCCAGGCAGCTCTGTCTACACTTAGGAAGGGGAATTGGGGGTGGGAGGCTGATAGCTCACCTTAGGGCTCCTTGGTGGTTTAAAATTCCCAGGATGGGAGACTTTATTACCTTTCTATGGGACTCTCTGCAGAGAGGAAGGGCCAGGGGGAGAGAGGTGACAATGGGCAGGAAATTGTTCAGTGGGGCTCCTTGAAACAATAACGATCTCGTTAAACAGGAGCTACACAAGAAGGGGGAAAGGGCGTTGTAAAAGCAGAGACTCGGGGTTTCAAAATATAGACTGTTCTGCGCAGGACGGTCTGAAGCACGTTTGAGGCAGAAATACCCCACCCCCCAAATGCTCCACCCGAATTCAATAGGAGTCTTGGTAAGTGCGCTTAGAACCAGAAGAAAGCAGCCAGAAGAAAGTCTCATTCAGGGCTATTGTATTTGTTTAGTCCTAAAGATAACACAGGACTGCGGTCTTTGCCCCATGCCCTATGCAGCATCATTCATTTGAAAGTCCTGCCAGGTTCTATGGAAGACAACCCAAGGGGGCTTAAAAAAAGAATCCACAATTTTATCTTTTAAATAAATCCATTCTTTTTCCTTTCTTGAGTTACAGGGCAGGCAGCTGGGCCTAGCACATCCTCCCCCCACCACATCTGAGTCCAAGGGGGTGTTACACACCGGAGATACTACCCACTTGTTCCCTACACAGGAGGCTTTCCTTGCAACTGGTCAGAGGTGTGTCCAGGATTGTCTGTCGAGGCTGGCAGGGCTGTTTTAAGGACAGCTACGCCCTTCCAAGTTCGCTGAAGTCAGTGGACTCCAAAGGATGTCACTGTGCTCAGGATGATGCCACTGCATGTGGAAAAAGGGAAGGGATTCGAGCTGCTATGGACCAGGGGAAGCTTGGATGCTGGGGAATTATTGGTAGTTTCAGATTTTCTGGGAGATGAGTGGAAAACCCTCAAACTGGTGATTCAAAGGTTATTGATGAAAAACACCCGAGATGCAGGCCCTTCCACATACTCTCTGAGAGGGCTGTATATGGAGATCCCCGCTTACCTCTCAAGGCTCATTGGTTTATGGCCATTTATGCATGGGAGGTTTTGCCTTGGATTTGCAGCTATCTAGATGCACATTTTCCCCCATCTGAATTCTCAAAACTCTGCATGGGTGCTTAATTTTGAGTTTTGAGAATTCGGATGGGGAAAATGTGCATCTAGAGAGTGGCAAATCCAAGGCAAAACCTCCCATGCATAAATGGCTTATGTCTCACCTACTTTTCAACCCACATTTGCTACATGATTTCACCTTGGTGGGGAGCGAGAAGGGAAAAGTCTCTGCCGAAGAGAAGGGAAAACTGCAAGGAGAGTCTCTGTCCTTTCCCATTCAAACGTTTTGTCTGAATGGGAACGAGATAGAAAGTGTTCCTGTAGCCCCTGAATGTGAAGTGACCCGGGTTAAAATTGACCCAGGCTATGACAAAAAGGATACCTGTGGAAACCCCACCAGCTGCATTCATTGGACCCTTCCTTCCCAGTAACCGCTAGTCCAAAACCCATTGATTGCTGCCGGGTGTTAGCCTAAAATCAAACCACTGTAATCTTTAACCACACTTACTGGGGAGTAAATCCCGTTGAACTCAATGGGATTGGTTTCCGTTTAGGGTTTCGACTGTTTGATAATATAGTAGGGTGCAGCTGGAATTGACCCTGCAGTCCTAAAAACTAGTTTGTTGCCTAACAATGTAATCAAATTATGGGGTGAGCTGTAATAATGAATAAAATTATCTAAAAATAATCTCCAAGAAATTGTGCAGGAATTTTTTTAAAAAACGACGTGTCTTGATCTGTTTTTATTCATGGAATACCGACGTGTTTGCTTTAGCTGGGCTAGTGGCACAGTTTTGCCGGGGGGGACAGGCGGGCTTTCGCGCCGAGGGCAGGCAGAGACACAACCGTCGGGCCCCTCTCTGGTCTTGACCCAGGCGACTCCTTGGAAAGGGCTCCTCTTTCCTTTGCAGCCCGATCCACACCATTCCCTGGGAAGGCCCATTGGTCTGAGGGGCCTTCACGTGCACATAGGATCAGGTTGAAGACCGGGTGGGCTGCCACCGGAGACGATGGGAAAGAGCTCCTGAAGACCTGTAGCCCTGGCTTCGAAGGTGATGCGTGGCAGGTCATTGGAGCCCAACCGCTTTGGAGTTTGCAGGAGGGTCGAGGCGCTGCTGAGACCAGCAAAGAGAAAATGGCTCACAGGTTACGGCGCTGTGGCTGACCGGGGGTGGGGTGGGGGGACACGACCATTTCCTCTTCGGCAGCCGCAGCTGCTTTGATAGAGGTGCAAACTTTTTTCCCCCTTTTTTTTGGGGGGGGGGTGCAGATTTGCATAAAACAGCCGCGCTCCATCCCACTGGCGGCAATTCACATCACAGGCTTCCCTGCCCCGGGCAACGTTCTGATATGGCCGCGGGGAGCCAATCAGGTGGGCGGGCCGAGCACATCAAAGGGACTCGTCTCCAATCGGGGGTGGGGGAGCCCCCTGCCGGCATTGTGATGTCACCGGGAGGATACTTATAGGGGGGGAACGTAATTGCGCCCCGCTTGACCAGTTCCAAGGGGCGCTGTCCGGGGAGGTCAAGTGGAATTAACCCGTCAGCGGCCAACGCTAGAGCCCCCCCCCCGGTATGTCTCTATCCCCTCTTGCTGCTCAGAGTGGTATTTATTAACCCAGGGGAAATTCTCCCAGGGGGAAGCCGTGGGGTGCGATCAAACTGGAGGCGGCTCCCGGCCGGTAAGGGGCTTGGGTGCCAAGGATGACCTCGCCGGGCGCGGACAGCTCGGGCAAGAGCCTGCAGTACCGGGTGGACCACCTGCTGAGCGCCGTCGAGAACGAGCTGCAGGCGGGCAGCGAGAAGGGAGACCCCACCGAGAGGGAGCTGCGGGTCACCTTGGAGGACGGCGAGCTCTGGCTGCGCTTCAAGGAGCTCACCAACGAGATGATCGTGACCAAGAACGGCAGGTAGGGAGGCTGGGGGCGCCCAGGGCCTCGGGGATGCTCGACGGGGCCCGTCCCGGCACGCCTTCAAGGGTCTTCCCAACGCATTCACACGCACCCTGCATCATTCTTGCAGTGCCTCAGATCGCTGCTGCAGGGAATTGCCTCCTCCTATATAGGCTACTTCTGCAACCTCCTTTCCCCCCCTTCTCCTTGGTGTCCCCATCTCTCCCTCCTGACCACCTGCTCGCCTGGTGTGACTTGCTCTCTCTTCTGCCCTTTTCCTTTTCTTGCCTGCTCAAAGCTCCCCAGTGTTTCCCCTTGTGGCTGTGTTAATCTACAGGGATTCCCAGTCTGCCCGCTTCCACCCTCACGGTCTTTAGGCTAACTTTAAAGTCACAACCTGCACTGGGAATCCATTAACTGGATGGAAGGGAGGGATATGAATCTTTTAACAAGCGACTCTTCAATCGTTTTCTCTAGTCGTCTTCCAGAGAGCTCAGCCAAATTTCATAGAATCCTAGAGTTGGAAGGGACCACCAGGGTCATCTAGTCCAACGCTCTGCACAATGCAGGAAATTCACAACTACCTCCCCACACACACACACAGTGTCCCCTACTACATGCCCAGAAGATGGCCAAGGTGCCTTCCCTCTCACATTTCTAAAATCCTTTAATGCCAGAATAAATATGTTAATCTTTAAAGTGCAAGACGCTTCCTCTTTTTCTTTCAGTGGGATGCTTGCAGTGGCACATTTCCAAACTGGACTCTGCATGCACATTTTGGGATAGCACCCTTTCCTTTATTTGTGCATAAGTAAAACATACCCTGCAGTAAAATCAACTCCCCTCCTTTTTGAATCGGAGGCAATTTGCACTGGGAGAGGGGGGGGGAAAGAGTCCTCAGAGCTCTACGTTAGGCTTTGCATGCATCTTATTCCACTTAGAATCAATGGGATTTTACAGGGTTTGCCAGAAATGAGATTATACAGCTTGATTCCAAACAAAAAGGAGACGTAGGCACCTCAGAGACAAATTTATGCAAATCTATTAGTCTTTAAGATGCCACAAGACTTCCTTTTGTTTTTTCTGCAAAGGTAGGGTAAAAACTCTTGGAGCTTTAGAAGGCTCCAGGCGTTTTCTTTTAAAAAATATTATACATTTATTATTTCGAAGATCCCAGACACACATACTTTAGTGCAAATGTATATTGCATTCTTAATTGTAAGAAGTCTTAGGGATTGCAAGAGAATTTGCTTCCCAGTCAACTTCCTAATCATTATTGCCTTTAAAAAGCCTTTAATTCTCCATATCAGTTGCATTCTGATGACTCCTTACAATTATCAATGTGATTTATTCAGTTGTAAATGTTGTTCTCAGATATAAGAGTGATTTGCTGCATATATGGCTGTTTTTAAAAAACTGATAGAACCTGAGATAACCAAGCCTGTATGCTTGGTTAAATGCTAAATCAGGGAACACAAGAAGGTGCCTTACACTGAAGCAAACCCTTGGTCCATCAAGGTCAGTATTGTCTACCCAGACTGGCAGTGGCTCTCCATGGTCTCAGGTACAGGCCTTTCACATCACCTATTGTTTTTTTTTTATTTTAACTGGAGATGCCGGGGATTGAACCTGGTGCCTTCTGTGTGCCAAACAGATGCTCTACCACTGAGCCACAGCCTCTCACCACAAGACACAAACATTTCCTTTTCCTGAGTCCGAAGGCTAAGATCCTTTGCACTCCTCTTGCAGTTACACTTCATTGAAATCTGAGCCTTCCACATAAAAAGATACAGGGCATAAAGGCCGAAATGCAAATTGCAGTCCCTTCAATGGAACGACCTTCCATCATTTGTGGTCAATGGATTTTATCAGTGGGTTTACACCTCAGTGGTAATTTCCTAAAGATCTTCGCACCTCACTCCTAATACTGTTTATTTGTGAGAAAGTGAGATTGATTTCAATGAAATTTACTTTTTATTTATGTATCTATTATTATTCTATATTATTAAGTATACAGAAGGTAAAAAGGGGTTGGGAAAGGCAAGGTATTGGCAAAACAAAGAAAAACATACATTCTTGCTCATACAAAAAAAAAAAAAAATTAACCGAGCAGGCTACATAAAAATTATAGTATCTCTTGGATTGGCTATCATCTAGGTATGAGTATACAAGTACAAATATAGGTTCATTCTAATAATAAATGTCATGTGTTTCTTATGACTGTTCAGGGAGTTTACTACTCTACTTAAAAAAAAACTAACTAGCAATTATACAACATTAGGTTTTTACTGTTATTTCAAATAGCCTCAAGATAACTATAAAAAAGTTTCCACTTTTTATTATGCTGAAATTTTCTTTCAAGAAAAAGCTTTATAGTACAATGCTATGCATGATCTCGTCAGATCTCCGAAGCTAAGCAGCATCAGCCCTGGTTAGTATTTGGATGGGAGACCACCAAGGAAGTCCAGGGTTGCTGTGCAGAGGAAGGCACTGGCAAACCACCTCTGTTAGTCTCTTGCCATGAAAACCCCAAAAATGGGGTCGCCATAAATCGGCTGCGACTTGACGGCACTTTACACACACAAACCTAACATGAGTTTAGACCAGTGGTTCCCAACCTTTTTTGGGCCATGCCCCACCTAAGCTTCTCTAAAATCCTGATGCCCCCCCCCCGCCCGACATATAATTCTTATTATTCAAAAAGTGAACTCCTATTCACCACTCCTCTCTATTAGCAGGCTTCCCCCCTCTCCATTGTCCCCAGCTGACCGCCGTGTACATTCTGATTTAAATTTTTAAAATGTTGTATGTCACAATATATATTTATATACTGTATATGAGGCCCCTAGAACCATAAGAAATGCAAAGATTTCACTGTTAATAACTCATTCTCGAATTGCCCCCCTTAAAAATCAAATTGCCCCCCTGTGGGGCGTGTGCCCCACGTTGAGAACCACCGCCCTAGAGCCTTGGAGCTCCGCCATAAATGAAACCCCAACGCAGGCTGCAGGCTGTGCGCTACAGCAGGCTGGGTATCCCTGTAAACATGTGTAGAAGTAGAATTTGGGCTGCACAACTCTGGTTACATGAAAGGAGGCCTCACTGAGTTCAGTAGTTCTTACTTCCCAGTAAAACCACCCCAAGGGCCAGGTCGTTTAGCCGTCTGCGACAGTTGTGAAGACGTCATCTTAACCCTTAAAAGCCTTGAAACGAAGACCAAGCGCTTGCACGGGAAGCCCAACCAAATTAGCTGGAGATATAACTGGGATAATAGAAAAGGGCAAGAGTCCAGTAGCACCTTAAAGACTAACAAAAATATTTTCTGGTAGGGTATGAGCTTTCGTGAGCCACAGCTCACTTCTTCAGATACCAAGAAGAAGGTGTCTGAAGAAGTGAGCTGTGGCTCACGAAAGCTCATACCCTACCAGAAAATATTTTTGTTAGTCTTTAAGATGCTACTGGACTCTTGCCCTTTTCTACTACTGCAGGCAGACTAACACGGCTACCCACTGTGATATAACTGGGAGGTAGGGTTTTCTCTGTCGGGTTGGGCTATGATCCTTGCAAGAGCATTCCTATGCAGCTGTGTGTGTGTGTGTGTTGAGTGCCGTCAAGTCGCTTTCTACTCATGGCGACCCTATGAACGAAAGTCCTCCAAAATGTCCTGTCTTTGACAGCCTTGCTCAGATCTTGCAAACTGAAGGCTGTGGCTTCCTTTATTGAGTCCATCCATCTCTTGTTGGGTCTTCCTCTTTTCCTGCTGCCCTCAACCCTATGCAGTGACTTCAGTCTCAACCAGTGGTTCCCAACCTTTTTCGGGCCACCTAAGCGTGGGGGGCTTGTTGTGGAAGCCTGAGATTTGGGAGGGGCAAAATGTGCATCTAGAGAGCGGGGAATCCCAGGCCAAAGAGACCCAGCAGAGGAGGCCCGGCCTGCTCGCCTCTCCTTGCCTCTTCCTCCCTCCCGCAGGCGGATGTTCCCGGTGCTCAAGGCCAGCGTGTCGGGCCTGGACCCCAACGCCATGTACTCCTTCCTGCTGGACTTCGTGGCCGCCGACAACCACCGCTGGAAGTACGTGAACGGGGAGTGGGTGCCGGGCGGCAAGCCCGAGCCGCAGGCGCCCAGCTGCGTCTACATCCACCCAGACTCGCCCAACTTTGGTGCGCACTGGATGAAGGCGCCCGTGTCCTTCAGCAAGGTCAAGCTCACCAATAAGCTCAACGGAGGAGGGCAGGTGAGGAAGGGGCGGGCGGGCGGTGGGGGGGTGTCTGTGTTTGGAGGGATTTTAAGAGGAGAGTGGACATGTCCATGGAGGAAAAGGGCTAGCCTGATCTCGTCAGATCTCAGCAGCTAAGCGGGGTCAGCCCTGGTTAGTATTTGGATGGGGGACCACCAAGGAAGACCAGGGTTGCTGTGCAGAGGAAGGCACTGGCAAACCACCTCTGTTAGTCTCTTGCCATGAACACCCCAAAAGGGGTCGCCATAAGTCTGCTGTGACTTGACGGCACTTCACACACACACACACAGAGATGGCAAATCCAAGGCAAAACCTCCCGTGCATAAATAGCCATGACCTGGATGGCCCAGGCTAGCCTGATCTCATCCGAAGCTAAGCAGGGTCAGCCCTGGTTAGTATTTGGATGGGAGGCCACCAAGGAAGACCAGGGTTGCTGTGTAGAGGAAGGCACTGGCAAACCATCTCTGTTCGTCTCTTGCCATGAAGCCCCCCAAAAGGGGTCGCCATAAGTCGGCTGCGACTTGACGGCACTTTACACACACACACAGCTTGGAAAGAAGGCGGCTAAGGGGTGACATGATAGAGGTCTATGCAATTATGCATGGTTTGGAGAGAGGGGACAGGGAGAAGCTTTTCTCCCTCTCCCATAATGCTAGGACGCGGGGTCATCTGCTGAAGCTGGAGGCTGAGAGATTCAAAACAGATAAAAGGAAGCATTTTTTCACACAACGCATAGTTAAATTGTGGAACTCCCTGCCCCAGGATGTGGTGACGGCTGCCAGCTTGGAGGGCTTTAAGAGGGGAGTGGACATATTCATGGAGGAAAGGGTATTCATGGCTGTTAGTTAGAATGGATACTAGTCATGCTGCATACCTATTCTCTCTAGTATCAGAGGAGCATGCCTATTATTTTGGGTGCGGTGGAACACAGGCAGGATGGTGCTACTACAGTCGTCTTGTTTGTGGCTTCCTAGAGGCACCTGGTTGGCCACTGTGTGAACAGACTGATGGACTTGATGGGCCTTGGTCTGATCCAGCAGGGCCTTTCTTATGTTCTTATGTTTGGCGGGAGAGGAAAATAGCAGTCCCTTCGACCTCACTTAGCTGGGTAGATGGAGAAGGTGTGTGTTTGGTGTTCAAGTGACAATTCCCAGGCTAGGGCGGTGGAAGGTGTGGCAGCTGCTTGCAGCCAGTGGCGGGCTGGGTCTAAAAACATGGGTTGCCAGGAGACGAAGGGGCCCCACCCACAACTATAAGGCTATCATTTAATTTTATAAGAAATAAATACCATTTTCAAAAAATACATAAGGGGGAAAAGGTGCAACTAAAATTCCCAGCTAAGCTTCATTGTGCAGTCGCAATAGTAAAGATCTGAGCCTATTTAACACATGCGTCAGCCTCACATAACCCAAATCAGAATTATTTTTCCAGAGTTATTTATTATATTCTTAAATATAAAGTATCCTTGAAAAATGATTGTATTTTTAAAAATGATTAAAATAGTAACACAACATAAATTTTAGTTGCATACAGTAATAATATTGGAACTTCTATTATATTTTCAAGCTACTAAAAGGTCATTAACATTTTTAACATATTGTCTAATGTTTAAGGGGCCCCACTTTATCAGGGATCCACAGGGCCCACTTGCCATTGGGCAAGCTGACACAATGGCCAGTCCGCCACTGCTTGCAGGCCGCAGGGACTGGTGGCGTAGTCCCTGGACTTCCAGACACAGGCTCTAACCACCACCCCTTATTCATGCCACTGTGTACACACCATCGCCTGTATGCATGTTCTTGCGGTGACTTTCCTTCTGGACTCATAAATTGACTTCTGAAGCCGGATGTGTTGGGAAACCTACAGTCAGTCAGAGGTTGCAGGTACCCACATTGGTCTGAATCAAAATACAGACACAAAAGCCAGATGTAATTCCATTTATTATATCCAATATAAACAAGACAGTGTGCATGAACACATGAACATATGAAGCTGCCTCATACTGAATCAGGCCCTTGGTCCATCAAAGTCAGTATTGTCTGCTCCAACAAGTAGCGGCTCTCCAGGGTCTCAGGCAGAGGTCTTTCACATCACCTACTTGCCTAGTGCCTTTAACTGGAGAGGCCGGGGATTGAACCTGAGACCTTCTACATGACAAGCAGATGCTCTACCACTGAGCTGCAGTGTTAATCTGGCCTTTGTACTCTGATTTAAGTTAACCATAACCATGTCATTCTTAAATGTTTTGACGTTACTATGTTTTACTAGAATTTGAATCTATAGTTTGGATCTGGCTGTACTTATGGAATAGCTGTAACTCAACAACATGCATGCTGTAGCAACATATACGGGCAGTGTGTGGCTACATGCAATGTACACTAGAGTAAGGTGCATTCATTCCACACAGATAAAGGCAGATGTGTAGCATATATACAGGCTCACTGACACATTTTTAAAAAGGTATCTCTAGCATCTTTCCAAAAGGCAAAATAGGAACAGTCAACAACCACAGGCATGTACCAGGGAACTGAGACTGTCTTTGGTCAATGGGGACAACTGGAGCACATGCATACCTGTCTGCCTGGTAATTGTGAGGTATAAAGGCAGAATTAAATAGGCAGCAGATTTTGGGAGGAATTGCTCAATTATTTAATGTATTATGTTTTGTAAGGGAAGGGGGTGTCATTCAAATTTTCCTTCTCAGGCACCAAAATGCCTTGAATCTGCCCAGCACGTACCCATTGCTGCCAGTTGAAAAGATAGCCAGGGTTGTGGCAGGATTGCTGTAGATAAAATGGGGCCCGGGGCACAAAATGTCTGTGTGAAGCTTGTACCTCTTCCTTGGGGTTCTTTTCCTCTTTCATCTGGTTTATTATGCAGGGCTAAATCATCCATGAGGGAGTTTTACTATCTGGATGTAGTTTAAAGTATTGCATAGGTGGCACGTACTCCCCAACCCCAGTTGGCAGCATTAAAGTGGATAGACAGAAAATCACCAAAGCGGGGAAATGCAGTGATTATGTACAGCAGTCTCTCTTTCTGAAGATGTCACTAGGGCTAATTCTACTAGTATTTGGTCTGCCAATTTGCTTGCATTGATCAGTCTTTATATGGCCTGCAGGTGTCAGGTAGATGACATTCAGAACTACTCTCAAAGAGAATTAGTTGCTTTTTCTTAGTGTCTGTCAGATTTTGGAAAGTTTGGAATAGATGTTGAATATCTAGAAAACACATATTTAACCCAAAGACATTTTCACATATGATTTATATTACACTGTAGGGTTGACGACTTTGGGTTGGGAAAATCCTGGAGATTTGGGGAGGGGAGGGACCTCAGCATGGTGTAATGTCATCGGGTCCACTCTCCAAAGCCCCGATTTCTCCAGGGAAACTGATCTCTGTGATCTGGAGATCAGCTTGAATTCCAGAAGGGATCTCCAGGCCCCACCTGGAGAATGGCAATCCTATATAGTACTGTGCCAGAGCATGCTACGTGGGAGGGTACAGTAGCAGCTGTGAGGTTAAAGACATGTGAATCTGGCCTGAGTGAATGTCTGTATGGCTGCTGCCTGCCTCCTATTTGGCCAATGTAGGATGCGCTAAGAAATGTGGCATGTGCCCTACAAAACAGCATGTGTATCTTCCCAGGTGTATCTTCTGATGAGAATTATCTTGGCAAATTGCATTGCTTAGATGACACAATTATCATACTGGCCTTTGTTAGCCATGTAGATTGGGTAGACATACTGGGCTTAAATGTCATGTGGATCTAGTTTCCAAACACCACTTAGATCACTTAATATGTATTAACGTAGTTGTTAAAACTGGTACCAAAAAGAAAACTATCATGTGAGTCCATAAGGGATGCTTCAGTATTGAGAACATATTTCACTTGCTAGTGTGTACTAACAGTGGGAAAAACAGACCCTTGCCTCTTATTGGGTACAGATGGAAAATATGAATGCATCTACTTGATTGAAGGAAAGCCTCGCAGAAGCAGACAGCTATTGTTTTCCAAACAGTGCTGACTGTTTGCAATCATCTAGTGACTGCATGCTAACTTTTAAAAGCATCCTCAGTCTTATGAAGCAAAAAAATAACCAGTTTGATCCTATGTAAAGGTGTATGCTCCTAAGACCATTGATCTCAGTGGAAAGGTTGTGCAGTGGAGTGAGCTGAAAGTGATTTGGGGGTGGGAGTTAAGTTTGTGTCCTAGGATAGGGCATCTTGGCAAGCCGTTCTGGTGACAGCTTGTCAAAATTCTGACATGTTTCACTGAGCAGTTGTTTTTCCCATCACATTGTGGTGTGCATCAGCTAAACTAAATGGGATGCTCTTGCTAAACTTTATATAGGGAAAACTTTGAATTTGGTCAATGGGTTCTGTGGGTCATAATTCCCACTTTCAGATTTAAATTGTTAGGCAAATGATAATTCTGTTTATGGTGTGTTACTACATACTATGCAGTGGTAGCATCTGAAATAAATGCTGTGTCTCTTGAGAAAACAGGATAGAAATAGGTAAATTCAGTTATTTGGCTCTCCTGATCTTTTGTTTGTTAGGTTTGGGTAGTCTAATGTCTGCTGCCTTAATCTTCCTACCGCGATAGCTTTGCTGGTATTGCAAATCGATGTCAGAATTTCTGTACCCCTGTGTAAATGCTTACTTCTGTTTATCCTTATATTAACAGATCATGTTGAATTCCTTGCACAAATATGAGCCTAGGATTCATATAGTGAGAGTTGGTGGCCCTCAGCGCATGATCACCAGCCATTCTTTCCCGGAGACTCAGTTTATAGCTGTGACAGCTTACCAAAATGAGGAGGTAGGCATAAAATAGAGGGCAGACCAAATAACAAAGGGATAATTCTTGAAGTTGTTCATGAATGTGTTGAATAGGGGGTATGTCTAATGTTTGCAAGAACCTAAAAGGATGCTTGAAAAGAGATGTAACAATTGTTCACTTCTACTGAGGACTGGACAAAAAGCAATGGAATTGCTGGAAGACAGATACATATTTAACAGTGGAAGGAATGTCCTAAATATAAGAAGACCCAGTAAGGAAATAAGCTGCCTGGTGAGCTTTGTGTGATTTCCTTCTTTGGAGGTTTTAGATAGGCATTTGTCAGGGATATTGAGTTATAAAAACCTATTTTAGGGCAAAGGAGTTTGGACTAAATGATTTGTTGAATCCCTTCAGCTATAATTCTATGCAAAATGTTTATTTTATGTTACTTTAAAACCCCTCTACTGTTACATTTTCAGATGAATATAATTATTATATGAGATTAAGATTGTCCAACTTTTTAAATTAAGGAACTTCCCCCTCATAATTTAGTACTTTCGCATTATTTTCATTGCAGTACCAACTTTCTTTGTTGAATGTTCCAATTAAACACTAGCATTTCAGGCATGTATTCTCCATACACCCCCGCCCAGTTTTCTCATACTTGTTAGCACAAATAAATGCCTATGGACAGTTTGGGTTTATTTGGAAGTAAGGTTTGTTTAGAATCAGAGTGATGGTTACATTGTTATCTTTTGCTCAGTGAATTACCGGTAACTGGATTAAGAGATAATTAAAATAAACTTTACATATTTTGAATACTGGCAATATTTTAATGAAAAATAGTTTCATCTAATTAGCACCTTCAAACATCAACTTTTTGGAAAATTCAATGTAAACCTTTTGTTTGAATCAGGATGAGCAGATTGTTTATGGTCAACCCTGGATAACTTCCACAGGCAACAAATTAACAGATACATTTCAAAATATGGATTTTAAAGTGATGCCTGACATTTTTTTCTGTTCATCATTTACCCAGTTACTCATATGAGAATGTTTTTCACAAAGTGTAAGTGCATAAATGATTGAGAGTAGCTTTGTAATGGTCAGTGTTCCTAATGTGCTTTTAAAATAGGACACAATAAATTAAAAAGTAACAGTGTACAGAAACCATCATTCCTATTCAAATCTAAAATTCCACTAATTGTTCAGAATAATAGAAATAAGTATGTAAAGAGAGCTTCAGTGACCAATGAAGGACAAACAATATTACTTGAATTAAAATTAAATTAAAACCAGATCAGTTATGTCTTTACGCTTATTAAGTTTTGTCCAGTGTAACTCCCCTAAAAATAAATTGTCATCGTCTGTAAAATATTTTTTTTCTGTCCCATTGAGTCTGAATCTGTTGCAAAGGGTTTTTTTTAATTGTTATTGTACTCCAAACTTCTTATATCTAGCTAAGCTTGAAAAGTAGTGTGGAATTTTTGCATTTTTGTGCTATGCAAACTGAAGTAAGTTTTGGATCACTTTTTAATGATTCTTTGTCACTGGCTAAACAAATATTGCCTAACAGCATGGTGCATGAGTCATTATACTTTTCCTTTATTTTGTATTATTTTCCAAAGTTGTTGTTTATGAGGATTGGCCCATCAAAGGCCAATTTATTTGGAATGCTGATATCCCACAAATTTGTCTAAAAATGTGGTCTTCAAGCCGGTTAAAGCCCTTTTCCATTTTCAGAACTGCATAAACGACAGATGCCAATTAATAACTTTAAAATTCTGTTTAGTATTGGTTTTAATATCTGTTGAAAACTCCAAGCCAAAGTGCTGATTAGTCTTCCATTAATTCTTGACCCCAAAACACTTCACCTTTTTTATATAGGAAGTTTAAATTTTTGTGTGTGTTTCTTTCAATAGCAGTTTTTAAAGGTGTGATGCGAGGCATTTGCCGACATGTTCTGCGTTCTTTCCTGTTAACTCCCGTAGATGTTAACAACCTGTCAGACAACTTTGTTTATAAAGTGACCATGATATTCTGATTAAGGAATTGTTTGCTGCATTCTATTGTCCCTTTTGTTTTATCCAGAAACCTGAAACTTTTTATAACTCTTTGGAGTGTATTCCCGCCATCCCTTCATGAACTTCCTTAATAGGATCATAAAACCAGGCCACTAAGTTGGGCCAAGGGGGTTGGTTGTAGTGGAGAGAATGATTTCAAAGTGTGCTATTGCAGTTTGAGTAGTCTGAGTGCTTCATTCCGGGGCATTTTCCCACTAGCATCAGTTGTAAAATTGATAGAAATGTTGCTTTGTTGTTTTCATGTCAAATGTGCAAAATGACATTTGGGCTTTTCTTTTTTAGATAACAGCTTTAAAAATTAAGTATAATCCCTTTGCAAAAGCTTTTCTTGATGCAAAAGAAAGGTAAGAGCTTTTGGCTGCATTTACAAAATACATTTATTTCCTGTTATCTAATCTTGGGCCTAATAGAATATGTGGTTTCTTTGGCAGAAGTGATCACAAAGACATGATGGATGAAGTGGGAGACGGTCAACAGTCAGGGTATTCACAATGTATGTTCTTTCTGTAATATTTACTTTATAATTTACCATCAATATTGTGTTTTGCTGAGATGTCTGCCCCCACCCCCCCAGTATCAAAGGGTATGGTATGTGAGTTTAATGCAGGTAAAAGTGTGGACTTGCAAATGTGCCCTTTTTGACTAGCATAGATAATTTATGTCCTTAAAACTCTTTGGCTGCAGTTTGTCAGATTATACTCCCCCCCCCCAACTGAACAGTCTCAATCACCAAGGTTAATAATTTATTTTACAATTTCTACATCTTGACTGGAAGAAGCACTTTCCCCCTGCTGAACAAGAGGGCGAATGAGTATCTGCACTGTTTCCCCCAAAATACATACCAAGGGAGGAAGGGGTGGGGAGGCCTTCTCGGTGATCCATAGATTAACATTTAAAGTAGGATTTCCTTGTGAAAATACCTCGTCCTGTTGAAGTCAGCAGCAAAATACTGGCTGCCTTTAATGGCACTGGTCAGCTCCTAAAATTTGTTTTAGAAAACTAGCTGTGTGTGTGTGTGAGAGAGAAACATTCATATTCTCAATTCCCAAACAGAATAAAAATCCAGAGTGCATTGTGCAGTTTTACTATATCAAATGAGTAAAATGCGAACAGTAGGGAGATCATTCCACAGATTTTGAAATAGCCCTGTTGAAACTGATAAGGTTTTTCCAGTGTTTAAGGATTGCTGACGATGGTGCACAGTTCTGAAATATTTTAAAAGCATGCTTGGTTCAGGCTAGCCTGATCTCATCAGATCTCAGAAGCTAAGCAGGGTCAGCCCTGGTTAGTATTTGGATGGGAGACCACCAAGGAATACCAGGGTTGCTGTGCAGAGGAAGGCACTGGCAAACCACCTCTGTTAGTCTCTTGCCATGAAAACCCCAAAAAAGGTTTTTCTTGCCATGAAAACCCCATAAGTCTCTTGCCATGAAAACCCCATAAGTCGTCTGCAACTTGACGGCACTTAACACACACAGATTATGGGTAAACAGGTCACTTTAAATACAGTACTGTACAACCTCCATTATCCAAAACTCACAAGTGATTACACAGATGAATCCTATTTGTTCACATTTTATCTTTATCTTGAACATCTTTACTGCCTGCCCCCCTGTCAAAAATAAGAGATTTCACTGTGTTTTATTTGATACTTTCAATTTTGTGTGGGAGAAAAAAGAAGAGGTCACAGGGGTCCCATGACATGGCGGTGTTACCAGTAGCCCTGTGTTGGCTTCTTCCCTTTCTCCTTTCTAATTCGTAAGAACACCCTCGCTGCATTTCTTTTACAGCGAATTTCAGAACTTGCCTTGATTAAGGCTAGGGATAATTACATGGGATTGAGAAAAAAATCCAAGCATTTATATAAATACTTTCAGTATTTAAAGTGTTTTCATACACATTTATTTATTTTGTAATCCATGCAGTTATACCCTGGCAGGGCTGGGTTTGATTTGGAAATTGGCAAAGGGGGAATAATTAAAAACACCAAAGAAACTTGCTTTTCCAACTGCACAATCTCAATCTGAATCTGACCAGTCCACGGCTGCAATTAAGAGTTTAAAAATAAAACATTAAAGATTTGATCACAGATCTCAACTGTACTTTTGGCCTTTTCTGGATTCATGGGAGGGTAACATTTGAACTGGTGACCTTGTGATTCTGGCTCATTCCAGTAGCTGCTATATTATAACAATGGTCTGAGTTACCATCCTACCTTACAGGTTAATTGTAAGGATTAAAAATAATGTATGTAAGACTTCAAAGTGCTATTCAAGCGCAACATATTTCTTTAAAAAGGGGGTGGCAGGAGATATTGACTCAGGAATTTCTTCCCTATCTAAAACGTTACTACAGAGTTGCATGCAAAGGGCTCAGTATCATCTTAGACAAGATTGTTGTACGATGTACTGGTATAGTGAAATATTTCTCTTTCTCTCCCTTCCCCTCTTCTCATAGTAGGTGGTTGGCTGATTCCTGGAACTGGTACTCTGTGCCCTCCTGCCAATCCTCACTCTCAGTTCGGGGCATCTCTGTCACTCACACCTGCTCACAGTTGCGAAAGGTACTCATCGCTGAGGAACCACCGTCCAGCTCCTTACCCAAATCCCTACACTCACAGGAACAATTCTCCAAGTACGTGATCTTTGGTTCTTGTAGGTTACCCGGGCTGTGTGACCGTGGTCTTGGTATTTTCTTTCCTGACGTTTCGCCAGCAGCTGTGATCTTTATTGCCCACTGACTGTTGACTAAGATGGGGAACTAACTAGTGGATCAAATTTTGAGTGTAAATGTTGAGGCTGCATCAAAATCTGGTTTTGGTGGGCTTCATGTTTGATGACTGCTGACAGGAAACAGCAAAACGATTGCCTTATGAATCCCATGCCAGGAATTTGTTAGGCTGGATATGGTCATGCTAGCATCTGTTCATGGTTGTGCCTGTTTTTAGGCAAATAATTTGTCGATTTTAATTCATTTCAGCTTTGAGTATTGGATCTAAAACAGGCTAACACCGCATAAAACCTGTGTGCTGATTGCAACCCCCTTCCTGTGTTTAGGATTTGTGGCTCCCTAGCAGGAATTCCAAGTAGCCATTGTATTCAGGCTTCCCCCCCTTTTTTTATGGGAACATCTAAGGCTTGTCCAAGCCAATCCCAAGTTATGCATCATAAACATTCCTCAATCAGATTTGAGATAAAAGTTACTTTAAAAAAGGTAAAGTTCCCTGTGCAAGCACCGGGTCATTCCTGACCCATGGGGTGATGTCACATACCGACATTTACTAGGCAGACTTTGTTTACGGGGTGGTTTGCCAGTGCCTTCCTCAGTCATTTTCCCTTTACCCCCAGCAAGCTGGGTACTCATTTAATTGTCCTCAGAAGGATGGAAGGCTGAGTAAACCTTGAGCCGGCTACCTGAAACCAACTTCCATTGGGATCGAACTCAGGTCGTGAGCAGAGCTTGGACTGCAGTACTGCCGCTTACCACTCTGCGCCACGGGGCTCTAAAAGTTGCTTAGC
The DNA here is from genome assembly GCF_029931775.1 of Euleptes europaea. Classification (NCBI taxonomy): domain Eukaryota; kingdom Metazoa; phylum Chordata; class Lepidosauria; order Squamata; family Sphaerodactylidae; genus Euleptes; species Euleptes europaea. The sequence goes on along the minus strand of NC_079318.1, from coordinate 20,185,686 downwards.
TGTAATAAAATGGGTGTAGGAGGAATAGTTGATATCTGAAGTTGTGTGTGTAAAGTGCTGTCAGGTTGCAACCAACTTATGGCGACCCCAGCAAGGGACTTTCAAGGCAAGTGAGAAGTGTAGTTGGTTTGCCATTGCCTTCTTCTGCAGAGTCTTCCTTTGGTCTCCCTTTGAAGTACTGACCCTGCTTAGCTTCTGAAATCTGATGAGATCAGGCTATACCACACTGCCTTCCCTCCCTATATCTAGAGTTAAGCATTATTGTCAGGCCTTTGCTCGGCAGTGGTAAAGGCTCTTGACATGAGTAGGCCAGTCTCTGGCTACACGTCAAGGTTTTGGTTCTCATGCCTGTAAACTCTGTGTACAGTTTCGCTCATCCTGTTGTTCCCCAGCTGCGCCGATGTTTAGTCTTCGCTTTCTGGGAATCGCTTATCTCGGGGTTGCTTAGCTTTGTTTACTTTTATAGTCTGAAATGCTTTTAAACATGTACTCGGCTAATGTACCGCCATTCCGAGCCTCACCTGTCTGTAGACAGTCAGTTCTGAAATCTATCTTTTTGCTCCTAATAAAGTATTACTGCTTCAGAGCTACCAGCCTGGATGAGTTTGCTTTCGGGATGCTAGGGACAGATGCCTTATCCTGACAATTATAAATGGTGCAAGAAATCATTCACTGTAGTTGTTGACTTCCTATTGGTCCTAAGGGCTGGGAAGTCAAAATGATTGAAGAAGGCTGAGAACTGGGGTTGTACAGAAACCTGTTGTGGGGTGGGGGGAGGTATTTAGGTGGTAAGAGAATGCCCTAACAAAAGTGTAGAGAGATATTTGGTGACACAGAGTTTCTGTCAGTGTAGAGAGGAAAAAAGGATCAATATGAGCTGTAAAGTATAACTTTTCTAAATAAATTTTTAAAAAGTCAGTTGTTGAGAGACTGAGGATGGTAACAGATGGGCTTGCAGAGAAGGAATGAACAGAGAGGATTTTTTTTAAAGGTATAATGCTGCAACAATTACTTTTCGATAGCTAGCACAATGCTAGGGGTCCTCTTGGATTCTTGTACATACTGAGCACAATCCAGCAAAAGTCACTGCTAATGTGCTCTGTGGAAAACAATGAAATGGTACTTAAATGCAACTAATTTTTGCAGGATTATTTGTACCCATTATAGCTGCATGGCATTCATCTTCTGGTTGTTGCTTTCTGTCTAACCGTTCTGCTCTAGAGGAAGAGAGCAATGACCTATGGTATATATGGGATGGCCCAGGCTAGCCTGATCTCGTCAGATCCCAGAAGCTAAGCAGGGTCAGCCCTGGTTAGTACTTGGATGGGAGACCACCAAGGAATACCAGGGTTGCTGTGCAGAGGAAGGCACTGGCAAACCACCTCTGTTAGTCTCTTGCCATGAAAACCCCAAAAGGGGTCGCCATAAGTCAGCTGTGACTTGAAGGCATTTTACACACACACACACACACACACACACACACACACACACACACACACACACACACACACACACACATATGGGTATCATATGGGTATATGATGTCTAAATGCAGCAGTTATCTGTTGTTGCAGCCCGATTGGCTATTTATTCTTCGCGTATGCTTTTTGACAATACCGTGGCCTTTATGTTTCTGCTGCCCTGATCCAAGTGAAACGCATCTGTGGAGCCATGATTCCGCTTGTAGGTCTTCCACCTAGAAAAATGGTTGGGGTTGGGGATACTTGTGGCTCACTGTGACACTCGTGTTTTGAGGTGTATTCTTCAAAACATATGGCTCATGTTGTTTTCATGACATTGACTTCTTGAGAGTGGGTTAGGGGTTGAATTCAAGTATGTTATTGCTGGTCATCTTTTGGAGGGGGTGTACTTACATGAAGAAGCAGGTGTACCATCATCTGCTGTTCTGGATTGGGAAGAATAATTTATGTCAGTAAAACTGAGGAGCCCCGTGGCGCAGAGTGTTAAGCTGCAGTACTGCAGTCAAAAGCTCTGCTCACGACCTGAGTTCAATCCCGACAGAAGTTGGTTTCAGGTAGCCGGCTCAAGGTTGACTCAGCCTTCCATCCTTCCGAGGTCGGTCAAATGAGTACCCAGCTTGCTGGGGGTAAAGGGAAAATGACTGGGGAAGGCACTGGCAAACCACCCCGTAAACAAAGTCTGCCTAGGAAACGTCAGGATGTGACGTCACCCCATGGGTCAGGAATGACCCGGTGCTTGCACAGGGGACCTTTACCTTTAAAAAAAAAAAAACTGAGTGGAGGAGATAATATAGTTCCTTTACTGGAACTGACCGTGTTGGCTCCAGATAGTGCCAGATAGTGCCATAGAACTGTTTGTAAGAGCATCCTTGTCCACTTGTTTTCATGGCTCTGCAAAGAGTTATCACCTTGGGATCTTGTTAAGGGTGAATTTTGTAGCTGAAAGGAGTAACTTGGTTCATCTTGGCATCCAAATGTGAACATTTTACAGGCATTCTGCCGCTTCCCATCAAGTGAATGCTATAGTATTTTAAATAAATAGGAATATTTTAAATGGCTTGATCATTAGATCTGCAGTGCCACCAAAATGCTTAGGGTAGGACTGCTGAGGGCAACACCAGTTCAGTATTTCAAGCTATACTGTTGTGTTGATCTTGAGGGTTTTTTGCCATTTTTTTTTAGGGCAAGTATTCTGGTGCAAGTGTTTAGGAAGCGGAAGTGGTTGAAGAAGTGCAATAGGGCTAATAAATGCTGTCTTTACAGTTGCTTAGTGGCGTCTGCAACCATTGAATAAAATACCGTACTGGTAGGGTTGCCAACCTCCAGATAGTGGCTGGAGATCTCCCGCTATTACAACTGATCTCCAGGAGATAGAGATCAGTTCACCTGGAGAAAATAGCTGCTTTGGAAGGTGGATTTGATGGCATTATACCCAACTGAAGTCCCTCCTCTCCTCAAACCCCACCTTCCTCAGGCGCCAACCCCATAATCTCCAGGTATTTCCCAACCCAGGGCTGGCAACTCTGCATACAGGTGAACATTTTCTTGTCAGATTTTTATATAAAACTGAAATAGCTACATGCATTTTAAAACCCAATTTGAGAAGGCAATTTGTTCTGATAGCACTGCTGGTAATTCCCCCCCCCCCAACAAGAGGGACATCCCCCCCCCAAGGTGGGAAGGGGTAGGGAACAGGGTAGGAACAATAGGGTAAACAGCATGCCTGGTCTTATCCCTGATTCACATCCCCCATGACTCATGCTTCTCCCTACAATTAAAGGCCATTTTTGAAACTGGATCTGGAGAGAGCTCGGCCTCTGTACACAGGCTTGAGAAACAGAGTCCCCAGTGCTGTGCCAGGAGTTTAAAAAAGGGAAACCCTTAAATTTAAAAAGAGTCCAAAGTAGACTAAAATGCCTGTTGGGGCTAATTAAAGCAGTGAATAAGGCATCTGGTCCCATCCTCCCTTGTCTGTACCTCCTCAGAAACGTGAGCTAGGGATTAAAAGAACATGAGTCAGGGGTTACATGTTTGAATACTTGTTCATATTAGCATTTCTCTGTATGACGAAAGACCAGGGAAGCAGTGTCAGGCTTCTCCCAGAATGTGGCACCCTGACATGCAATTCCCTACATGCATATGTCTGTTATGCCTGCCTCTCTGCTTGAATTAGTTGTAAGGGTTAACACTGTTGACTTAGATGCAGATATGAGAACATGACCTCTTCAGAATGTTACTTTGAGTTTTGTTGGTTTGTTTCCCTTCTCTCCTCCTTAAACTGGGGCTTTTGGGTCTTCAGCAGAGTCTTGTTCTGACTCTAGAGCAGTCACGCCTTTGCCTTTTTAATCCTGCAAGACCTTTGCATCGCAGGAAAGAGCTCCCCTTTGGTGATAGTCACCACTGCTTCATAGAGTACCTCTGCCCACTGGTGTGCCAGCCTGTTGAAGCATACTCACAATGCAATTGAAGAGGGGAGAGGAGGCTGTTGATGTGCAAAGAGAGCAGGGACTTTCTCCTCAATAATAGTTCTTCCAGTATAACGGTGAGGAGGGAAGGCAGCATGGTACAGCCCGATCTCATCAGATCTCGGAAGCTAAGCAGGGTCAGCCCTGGTTAGTATTTGGATGGGAGACCACCAAGGAAGTCCAGGGTTGCTATACAGAGGAAGGCACTGGCAAACCACCTCTGTTAGTCTCTTGTCATGAAAACCCCAAAAAGGGGTTGCCATAAGTTGGCTGTGACTTGACAGCTCTTTACACACACACACACACAGAGAGAGAGAGAGAGTATGACAGTGGCCAAATTCTTGCAGAGTGTTATAAAAGTGTGCTTTGATAAAACTCAGAGGTGAAGGCTGTTCTATAACTGTAATAGTTTGGTTTATGCATTTATTTATTTTTACTGTTCGACGTGTATATTTTATGCCATTAAAGGTTCTGGTATTGGTATTGGAGAGCAGGGAACACCAGGCAAATCTGGTCAAAGCGATGCATTACACTCTTATTTATATAGAGCTATCGATATTCATGGTGCTTTACAGAGTTCTATAAGACATGGCTCTGCCCTGAGGAGCTTTTTGCTGAAAATCTGAAATAAGGGAGGGCGGGAGGTGAAATAGGGGATTAATGGTGGGGGGATATTCATTAATTTGTGTGACATATCAGGCCTATTTTCAGTAGGGTATGGGGAAAAGGTGGGCTTGGAGGAAATGTCTGAAGAAAGTAATATCACACAGGTCTTCCTAAAGGCAGGTGTAGGCATAAGGGGCAGCAAGGGAGAAGAGTGGAGTCTGACTTACTTTCAGTTTTCCAGAACTGTATTTTCTGCACAGGAAATGGAGATGGCTCTTCTCATGAATGCTTGTCTTTTACAGCAGCCTATGGTGACAATTCTTCAGCCTGCCTCTCTATGCTCCAGTCCCATGACAATTGGTCCCCTTTAGGAGTTCCGCCCCCAACAAGTATGCTGCCCATGGGTCACAGCACCGGCCCGCCAACTAGTTCCAGGTAGGCGTTATTCTGTAGACAAGAACGCTCCCCAATTTCGACCAACTGAAGTATGGCTGTTGAATGGAATTTGTTGTCCAAAGGCAGAGCTTCCTGGAAACCAGTGCTTTGCTGGCTTGTAGCGAACGAAATGTTGAAGCAATTAGGAACATTGTGGGGGAGGGAAGTAATTGCCTACACACCTCAAACCATGTTAACTCAAGGACATGGTGCCGTGGAGGAGCTGTGTCTCTTTTGCAGTAGTGCCTAGTTAGTCTGAACCTCTGAAGTTCTGTTGCCTCTGCCTGCTGTCTATTGGATTGGGCTGACTTTGGGTAGTGGATATTGAAAATACTGCTGGCTACCAGTAATGAGGACTGGGGCACAGTTTGCCCCAGCTTGGATGCTGTTGGGAAGTTGTATTTTTTTTTCTGCTTCCCCACAGCATTGGGGTACTTCTGTGTCCCTCTCAGGTTTTCCCCGTCTTTCTGTGATCTTTCCCACACTTGCTTTGTGGCTGGGTTTTGGGAAAGCTCACTGCAAAGCTGGAGTGGTCCCAGTGGGAATGGGAAAAGCCAGATCTTCCTGGTCATGAACATGTTGGCACCATTTTCCCTGCTTCAGTCCTCTGAGGTGGCCGCTCGCTTATATCACCACCAGGGTGGGAAGGGGTTCCTTTTTAAAAAATCAGAAATTGACATTGTTATAATGCTAACAATCTGTCTTTGAGATTCTCCAAATTCCCAGCTTTCTTTTTTTTTTAAAGTAAGTTGTTGCAGACATGTGCCTTTCCAGTAATATCTCTACAACAAAGGGGTTCTTATAATGTTATAACATTGTCGATCTTCAGGAGGCAGTTGAAGACAGTTTTATTTAGGACCACATTTTGATTTAGCTTTTATTATTGGCAGTCCTAATTGGAGTTTCTAAACTATGACTTTTATGGTTTTTACAACAGTTGTTTTTATTGTGTTTTTTAAATAATGCTTTATTTATATTGTAAGCTACCTTGAGTTCTGCAAGGGAGAAAGGCAGCTAGTAAATGAAATATGAAATAAATAAATGAAATATGCCAATTTCTGATTTAAAAAATAGCAACATACCCCCCCATGATGTGAGGGTGTGTGTGAACGGCCACCGCTGGGGATTGGGGCAGGGAAAATAAAGGGAAACATGCCCCGTGGAAATGCTTTTGCCACTGTGCTGTATTACCAGCAGCATCAGGGAATCTACACAAGCCTGTCCCTGTGTGGAAGTTACCAGCATTTCAGACAGGCAGGATAATGCTGCTGCAGTCGTCTTGTTTGGGGGCTTCCTAGAGGCACCTGGTTGACCACTGTATGAACAGACTGCTAGACCTGATGGACCTTGGTCTGATCCATCATGGCCTTTCTTATGTTCTTATAATCTAACTCATGGGAGCAGCCAAGTTCAGGACTTTGATGTTCTGTGGTCATTACAAGCAGGCTTCTATAGGAATTGTGTGTGTGTATGTGTGTGTGTGAGTTTGTGTCATCACATAGGAAGTGTGCACCATAAAAGGTATAGAATTGGGGTTCATTAATAATGTGTTGTCCATATCTATGATGCTTTACAAAATCCTGCCAAAGGTTGCATATCATACTTTAAGCCAAGTGCTTAAAGTTGTTCCCAGAGCCCCCTGAGGCAATGCCCCCCTTTCCCACTTTTGTCAGTGGGGCATGGAGTCTCAGATACTAACTCGATCTAAGCAATGCATCTATGGCTAGAGAGGGACTTCTGTCTGCACTCCAGCCTTTTCTTGTGCTGGACGGCACTGGGTCCCAAAGTCGTGTTTGGATTCTAAAACCTGCTTTTCTTTCTTTTACAGCCAGTATCCCAACTTGTGGTCTGTGAGCAACAGCACCATCTCACCTGTGTCTCAGTCAGGTGGGATGTCCAATGGGATAGGATCCCAGTTTTTGCGAGGTTCTACAACCCACTACCCCACCCTTCCTCATTCAGTCACCACCACTTCCTCCGGCTCTCCGCTGTACGACGGTGGGACACCAACAGACATTGTTGACAATCAGTATGACACTTCTGTGCATGCTAGACTTGCATCCACGTGGACTCCAGTCACAACTCCTTCTATGTAGACCAAAGACTTTCTCATTGCTTTAAATTGGGAATTCAAAAAATTTCCACGGGAATAGTGAAATGGGAGGAGGCATGAAGTAGATCACGGCAAACGAACTGTAGAACTGCACTGATTTCCTTACACTCCTTTCAGTATTAGCGTGTATCATTAGTGGCACAGACACCTTATGAAATGGCTAGGTGGCTTCTTTGGTATGCTGGAAATGTTTGCAGATCACTTTTCCTCTTCCTTTTTAGATCAGTTGGTCTCAGTTTGCAAACAACTAGAAATGTGTCGGCTGTTAGGCCAAATGCACCAAATGGGAGATCTTGGATTTTGTTTTCTGCCTCTGGGCAGTTCTGTACACATTGTTTTACTGTGGGTTCGATGTACTTCACTAAATAACATCATAGGCTGATTCCACACAGTGGCAAGCATCCTTATGGCAGTTTTCTATCTTCTTTGCCTCAGCCTCCTGCAATCATTTCCCCACCACCACCCCACCCCCTTCCATCAGAGGACTTTTTTGGACTTAAAGGCAATTGACATATTGCTAATATTATAACTACTAGCTCTTCTGAATCCCCAGATTTCATTTTTTTAAAACTAATCCCTCTAGCCCCTTTCACTGCAGATATATAAGGCTCCACAGTGAATAGCTCCACAACAAAAAGGGTTATAGAATTGTGTGTGTGCGTTAAATGCCTTCAAATTGCTTCCGACTTATGGTGACCCTATGAATTAATGACCTCCAAAGCTTCGTATCGTTAACAGGCTTGCTCATGTCTTGCAAACTGAGGCTGTGGCTTCCTTGATTGAGTCAATCCATCTCTTGTTGGGTCTTCCTCTTTTCCTGCTGCCTTCAACTTTTCCTAGCGTTATTGACTTTTCTAGTGACTCTTTTCTTAATGTGACCAAAGTACGATACTCTCCATTTACTCATCTTAGTTTCTAGGGAGAGTTCAGGCTTGATTTGATCTGGAACCCACTGATATGTCTTTTTTGGTGGTCCACGGTGTCCGTAAAACTCTCCTCCAATACCACATTTCAAATGAATCAGCTTTTGTGCTCTTTAAAAAAAAAAAAGGAAAAGAAAGCTGAGAATTCAGAGGAATTAGCAGATTGCTGTAAAGTTATAATTCTACACTGATCTATCAATTGCTGATTTTTTTTAACAAAAAAGGCCCCTGGTGGCAAGACCGAATGACAGTTTGGGGGAAGGGGTGATGTAAGGAAAATGATGCCAATGTAGGCGGGACCTGCAAAAATGCACACCTTCCCATCCACTTACAAGCATGTTTTGACTGTGATCTTTCCAAAAAGAATGTACCAAACCAGGTTTGGGAAAGCTTGCAGCAAAGGGGGGGCACGGAAAGTGGGCAATTCAGGGATGACATTGTGGGGGAACTCCCAAAAAAGCTTAGTCCAGTTTGGATGTGAAACCAGAACAAAACTGTGTGGAAGCAGCCACAGATGAATGTGTGAATGCTTCGCTTTTTCGAAGATACTGTGGACATGATCTGATGGGTGTCTGTGACGGTTGTTCACACGTGCAAGACATTGCTTGCTTGTTCATCACCTGATGATTGCAACATCATGTGAAGAATTCACACTGTGACACCTTAATACCTGCTATGGTTTCAGTTCACACATTGTTATGTGTAGCCAGATTCCACCTTTTCCAGCCCAGGTTGCTCCAGGCATGTGATGAATGGGTTAGTTGAGTAGTTTGTCATGAGTATAAACTGCAGTTTCTTTCATGCTTAACAGCTCAATATTTTGGCTGGTGGGCAAAACTGGGACTGCAGCTTGTGATGAATGCTACAGATGACACTTTAACCACATTAAATCTGGAGAAAAGGATCTTGTCACATAAAGAAGTGGTTGTGTGAACTGTTCTAAACTAAGGAATTTTCCTTGTTTCGGTTCTCTAAATATAATCTGCCTTTAAGGCTGATTACTGAAAAGATCTGTGCACTAATAGAATTGATGTGCCTTGACTACATATTTTTCTGCCCATTTGCAGATTTGTGCACAATTGTATGCCTTTTTCCTTGTGACTAAGTTGAAATGACAATCAACAAGAGCTCTTTCCTGTTTACCGAATACAAAGTTCTCATTTCCTTAAGTGCCTGTTTATATAATATGTTGTAGGGCTGATTTATATGCAGCAGTTTCCTATGCAGATATTTGTTTTGCCACTTTTACATATTGTGTACATTCATTAAGAAGCCATGAGCAATTTTATCTTCCTGTTATGTGTACAGATATTGAAGGGTATGCATTTATCACAAATGATAATGTACGTGCAATCTGTGTGTGGCTTTCCTACATGGAAGGGTTATCTGTAGAGGAAATAGTTAAATGTGTGCAGCCCTGTTTAATGAAGCCATGTTTAATGAATACTGCAAATGATTTTCAGGTTAGATAAGTTCGGTATTACAAAGGGCTGTTGTACAATACAGGGTGCTACTCAAAGACCCTTGATTTTAATGGGCTTGAAACCAGGCCCTAAGTAGAAAGTGCACGTCTGAAGTTCCTTTCTAACTTATTTTATTTCAGTATTGTCTTTCAGTGAGCTATATTTATTTGTTAGGGTATGCTTTTGTACATGTGTATATGCTTTGTCTATTTACTGTATATCTTAAGACAATCACCTGGGGGGCATGTCTGCAAGCACACAGAATTTTTCTAGAGCATGTTAGAATGACAAGGCTTGTTAAAGACTACCCTTGTTGCTTTCCTCAGGTGCCATTCCTGTAATCTCATTTGCACGAGCATCCTTTGCATCCACAGCAATCTAGGGCCAAGTTCCATTTCAGGGCTGGGGGTGGCATTTTAGATTTTTTTCTTGACCAGGAACAACAAGAACAAGTAGTTAATGGGATTAAGTGGCCATTAAGGACATGTCCCCTTCCAATGTTGTAAATAAGTTCTCTTGCTTTTGTTGTTGCAATTCAATCATGTATATTAAATATGTGGATTATTATTTAGCATCTTATGTTAGGAATTAGCAGATGTGTGTGTTTAATCATTTCTAATGTACTCAGTTGAACTGTGAAAACAAGGCAGTATTAATAAACCAAATGCTTAGCTACCAGTTGATGAAAATACTCTTACTTGACTGTGAATATTAAAAAGAAGATGATAACTGCACGGGGCAGAAATGTTCGGACTGGAATAACTGGGGGATACATACAATGACTCTGCGTATAACAGAAGCCAAAGGCCGATCTCTGGATGGAACTTCATGTTACACCTTGTTACATGCTTATTTTTGCTGAAGGCTTTTTCCTCTTTAAAAAATTGGCATCATGAGGCCTGCTTTTAAAATGGAGCAGAACTGGGTTACTTAACTCTTTCCTCTTGTAGAGTTTTCCAGCTTAAAATCACCACCCTAAGATCATTTTTATGCATGGGCACTTGGACTCACATTCGGCCCCAGTTTGACTCGGTTGTTCCTTGGAGCGCTGCACAAGTTCTCCGTCCATTAGAAATGACTTCACTGCCAGCCCTTGCAATGTCCGGGTCTTCCCATTCCTCTGTTAATCTGACTTTTCCCTCTAACCTGAGCTCAACCTGGCTGAAATCTCCATGCAGATGGCAAAACCGGGCACAAAAAGATGGACTTCTCTCACGGCCAATCACAAAGCAGCGTGTGAAGAGGTGGAGATTCAAATCCTGCTTCCTCAAAGCTCGCTCTGAGCAAAAGAAAGGCGTTTTAAAACGGAGGTTTGGATTTCTCCCCCTCCCCTTTCTTTCAGATTGCTCCGTTTTTTGGTTTTTTGTTCTTAAAATGCTTCTTTATGCGGCAATTGGGTTTTGTGGGGGGGAATCTTCTCTCACAGTGAGCATTGCAATTACAAAGCAGCATTTAAAGGGGCGGGACTTGATTTGAGCTTGGAGGATGCTGGTGCAGAGATTTCCAACAGGAAAATGTGGGTCCAGCCAGCAACGAACCTCAGGCAAAACTCCCATGCATACATGACCTAAGCTGATTAGACCCAGGAGCAAGAGGGGGGGAATTCTAGGAGGGAGGGATGACACTGGGAAAGAGTTAAATATCTATTCTTAACATGCTGTTCTGCTCTTTGAAATTGCAACTCCAGTAGCTGCAATTTGTTTTTAAAAGCTCCAGTAATAATAATTCTGACCCTGCAGGTAACATAATCTATGCCACTAAGAGTGCGTTACTAAAGTCAGGGTTGTGGAACTGGAATGAATTAAACTGAATAAGTTTGCATAATTTTCAGTATTTTCCAGTTTGGTGGAAAAGAAGAATGAAAGATTGGAAGAGTACTTTTATATTTCATCTCTTACTAATTAAGAGTTATGTGAGAGCTTAGAGGAGATTTCTTCTGAGACCGAGGATAATCTTGTTACTGTGATAGTTGTGCAGTTAAATTAACAAAGAGAATTCTCTAGAGCATTTCCTCTTCTTGATTAGCTGCCTGGGTTCTGACTATTGTATGTTGGGTAGCTTCGTAAAAATAAATAGCTGGTAATAGTCCATGTATAATAGAGATCTACATATGGTGAGAAAATTGGGACAGCTTGTGAGAAGTGGCTGTTTAAGAATGGTATTTACTACCCAAAGCCAAATTTCAGCGTGTATCAAGGGAAAATATGTCTCCTCCCCCCCACCAATCTGGTTTTAGTGGCCAAAGTGAATATGTTTTGCAATCTCCAGCCTGTTTCAGACAGCCAAAGCCTTGATATACACTTTTACATGAGGTAGGTTTTTTTGGTTTGGATTGTGCTGCCCGCCTGCCCCACATATTTAATAATTTACCGGTACTGTGGAAAGTTACCAGGTCATCTTTTAGTGAAAGGAGGAAGGAGCTGTATATCTCCTGAACACTTAAACAGTAATTCCCTGGATTGGTGTTTCCTGGAAAATCTAATAGGGTAAGAAACCACTCCAACTGGAAAAAAAATCACTTGATTTTAAAAAGGGGGAAAAGAAATCCCAAACAGTTATCACCCAGTCATCAAAGGGTGCTCATTAACGGCACAACTTCATCCTGGAGAGGAGTGATCGGTGGAGTGCCACAGGGGTCTGTCTTGGGACCGGTGCTATTTAACATTGTTATAAATGACTTGGAGGATGGAATAGAGGACATGATAATTAAATTTGCAGATGACACCAAGTTGGGAGGGGTAAGTAATACCCCAGAGGACAGGGTCAGAGTTCAGAATGACCTTGATAGACTGGAGAGCTGGGCCATAAACAATAAAATTGATTTCAATAGGGAGAAGTGTAAGGTACTTCACCTAGGCAGAAACAACTTAAGGCACAGGTACAGGATGGGGGATAGTTGGCTTAACAACAGTACATGTGAAAGAGATCTGGGAGTCTTAGTGGACCACAAACTGAATATGAGTCAACAGTGTGATATGGTGGCTAAGAAGGCCAATGCAATTCTGGGCTGCATCAAAAAAAGTATTGTGTCTAGATCAAGGGAAGTAATACTACCACTGTATTCTGCATTGGTCAGACCTCACTTGGAATACTGTGCCCAGTTTTGGGCTCCGCAATTTAAGAAGGATGTTGACAAGTTGGAGCGGGTCCAGAGGAATGGTCAAAGGTCTGTAATCTATGCCCTATGAGGAGAGACTTAAGGAGTTGGGTTTGTTTAGTCTGGAGAAGAGAAGGTTAAGGGGTGACATGATGGCCATGTTTAAATATTTGAGGGGATGCCATGTTAATGAGGGAACTAGCTTGCTTCAGAGACTAGAACACAGAGTAATGGATTTAAACTAAGAGAAAAGCGATTCCACCTAAATATTAGGAAGAACTTTCTGACAGTGAGGGCGGTTCGACGGTGGAATGCCCTGCCTCGGGGGGGGGGGGTGCAGTCCCCATCTTTGGAGGTCTTTAAGCAGAGGTTGGATGGCCATCTGTCGGGAGCGCTTTGATTTTGCGATCCTGCATGGCAGGGGGTTGGACTGGATGGCCCTTGTGGTCTCTTCCAACCTTGTGTGATTTTGTGATTTCTCTGGAGTTGTTTAATACACGAGGTCTTTCGTGAACAGAAAAAAACCTTTTAAACAGTAAGTGGGTGTGTGTGGAACAACTCAAGATGGATCTGTTTCCATTTTAAACCAAGAACAAGAAACAATACCCAAAGTTTCAGGGATGTTTTCTAGCAGAAGAAGGGACAAACATTGGAGGGAGAGGTTCTCTCACCGATGAATCTGGGGATACTGTTGATGTTTCTCTAATATGCTGTATTACCAAAGTACCTTCCCTAGTACCTTCCCTGGATTAAAGTCTAATGGAAACATCAGAACCAAGCCTGCTATTTCTCCATCATTTTGAAATGAACACTGAGATTGTTCCCAAAGAGTGCCTTCTATGTGTGAGCCAAAATGATCAAGTGAAAGACAAGCTATCCCTGCAGAATGCTGTATACACCACTCTTCCTCTGATCTTGTCACTGACTCAGCAACATGAGGGTCATGGCAGAAGATCTGCCAAACTAGAAGTCTTGTCATGAACAACTATCCACCTGCATATCTGCTTTGTTAAAGGAAAGCAATTTCCTGCAAGATGGGTTTGTGTTTTACATATAAATGTTCTTCAGATCTCGCTCCAGTAAGCATGAATATGCATGGAAAAGGGTTATAGATATTACTACAGCTAAAAGGCAATACAGCGTGGTGTAGTGGTTAGGAGTGGAGGACTAATCTGGAGAACTGGGCTTGATTCCCCACTCCTCTACCTGAGCGGCAGACTGTAATCTGGTGAACTGGGTTTGTTTCTCCACTCCTACACATGAAGTCTTGGGCTAGTCACAGTTCCTTCAGAACTCTCTCAGCCCCACTTGCCTCACAAGGTGTCTGATGGTGGGAGAGGAAGGGGAGGCAATTGTAAGCCGGTTTGAGACTCCTTAAAGGTAGAGAAAATTGGGGAATAAAAACCAATTCCTACTTCTCCTCCTTTACTTTTTAAAAAAAATATCCCACTTTTCTTCCAATTGGGTACCCAAAGTGGCTTACATCATTCTCCACTTTATCATCACAACAATCCTGTGAGGTAGGTTAGGCTGAGAGCATGCGACTGGCCCAAGGTCACCCAGCAAGCTTCCATGGCAGAGTGGGGATTTGAACTATGGTCTTCCAGTTCCTAGTCTGACACTTTTACTACCCCACCAGGAGCTTCGAACCACTCCCTTTTGGAAGTGTGTTCATTTGTCTCCTGTAGAGCTTTTGCCTGCAGGAATGACTAGCAGGAGTACTCCTGTGCAAAAAGAGCTTGTGGCAAAGGGCCCTAAATACTTATTCTAACTAGTTTGGGCTCTTGCATCCAGGTCATCTGCTTTTCCTATGCCAACGTAACCCTTTTGAGGTCCAGAGTATGTATCAGCAACCAGAGCCATGAAAATATTCCTTGTTTAGTTTTAACAAGCAGGGGACTTGAGTGGGGTATCCCATTTCCCCTCTTCTCACTATTTCCTCTTTCCCTTCCCTGGCAGCCTCCATAGCCTCTCCCTTTTCTTTTGCTTCTCTCCTTCCCACCACCAGCCAGCCTAATGTTATCTCCCCTTTGTCTTCAGCTTTCCTTCCTTCTCCACTTTATCCTCAGCATGGTGTAGTGGTTAAGAGCGGTGGACTCTAATCTGGAGAACTGGGTTTGAGTCCCCACTCCTACACATGAGCAGCAGACACTAATCTGGAGAACCAGGTTGGTTTCCCCATTCCTCCACATGAAGCTTGCTGGGTGACCCTGAGCTCGTCACAGTTCTCTCGGAACTCTCTCAGCCCCATCTACCTCACAAGGTGTCTGTTGTGGGGAAGGGAAGGCGATTGTAAGCCGCTTTGAGACTCCTTAAAGGTAGAGAAAATTGGGGTATAAAAACCAACTCTTCTTCTCTCATCCTGGGAAAACTCTGGCCCAGTAACCATGTGTCCTCCTTCCTACAATGTTTCCTCTTGCCCTCCTCCTGGCAGCCCCCATATTCTTACCTTTCCCAGGGTTCTTCTCTCTTTCACACCCACCACTCCCCCTGGCATTTATCTGCTTCCCATCTTCAGCTATGTTTATTATGTATTCATTTATACCCTACTTGATTCCTCAGTGGCAACACAAAGCAGCTTACATCATGCCTCCCCTCCATTTTATCCTAACAACCCTGTGAGGTAGATTAGGCAGAGAATGTGTGACTGGCCCAGGGTCCGAGGGAGGCAAAGGCAAACTATTTCTGCATGTCTCTTGCCTTGAAAACCCCATGAGGTCCAGCAGCAACCACCAGGTAATTTGATACCATGCAATTGACTGCTTGCCACTGTTCAACAGTAGCCACCTCACAACAGCCTGTGTGGTGTAGTGGTTACAGTTTCAGATTAGGATCTGGGACACCCAGGTTCGAATCTCCACTCTGCTGTGGAAGCTCACTGAATGACCTTGGGCCAGCCAGACCCACACTGACATCCTAACCAATCTCACATGTTTGTGAGGATAAAATGAAGCAAAGGAGAATGACGTATGCTGCCATTGTGTAGAAAGATAGGATATAAATGAAATAAGTAAATGTAGTTAAAAATGGGGGGGGGTCAGATAATGGTGGGTGGGAAGAAGAAACAGAAACAGAGCTGAGAGGGGTCTCAAGGGTCATCTACGCAGGAAATTCATGTATAACCTCCCCCACCCCAAGAGAAGGAAGCAGGCAATGTTTGAAGGCTGCCAGGAGGAGGGAACAGGAAATAGTGCGAGGGTGGGGATAAAAGGGAAAGTGAGGTGCCCCCACAAAAAAGGTGCCCCTACAAGTCCTTGCAGGTTCCATACTGTGAAACTGGGCCTGGCCTGGTTAGCACCATGCTAATGGGCCAGAGTTATCCCAGGTATAGACTGCTGGGGAGGGGCAGCTGAAGATGAGTGGGCAGGTAAAGGTAAATTGGCTGGTGGATGGGAAGAAGGAAAGAAAACAGGGAGAGAGGGAAAGGCTATGGGGGGTTTCAGGAAAAGGAAATGCTACTGGAGGGGGAAATAAGATGTCTCCTGCAAGTACTTGCAGATCCCCCACAAGTAAAATATATAACTTGGTCAACATTCCAGATTAAACCATAAGCTAGCAGTTTTCTGTTTGTTCTTCCCTAAGCAGGGTTGGTACTTGGATGGGAGGCCACCAAGGAAGACTCTGCAGAGGAAGGCAATGGCTTCTCACTTGCCTTGAAAGCCCCTTGCTGGGGTCTCCATAAACTGGATGAAACTTGTTGGCACTTGTGTACATACTATCCTCCTGTTTATCCAGAGAGATGCTCATCTCTGTCTCTTGTTTTCTCTTAGTTCTAGTGTAGCAGAAGCTTGGTCGTAGAGGACCAGTGAGACAAAATGTGACTGTTAATGGTGCCTACTGCTTCCCATTGCCAGTGCCTGCTCTGTTTGTTGAGTTAGAAGCTCAGAGGACCTCTGAGGTCAGAGCTGGCAACTCAGCAAATAGCTAAACAAGCACAAGACTCTCCTGTGGCATAACAATCTATCCAGTAGTGCTTGCTCCCCATCCCAAACCTTATCTTATCTCTTATACAATTTAAATTAATACGTAAGAAATAACAAATATCTTCATTCCTATTACTGAATTAATATAGTTGACCAGAAATATTAATTTTAATAATCTTGATAATTAACCAACTGACCATCTATATTGAAATATTGGACTTGTCAAAAGTGATACTGTTGAATGTGCCTGATTTTTGTTAATTTTGAGTCATTGTGGCTATCAATTGAAATCTGATTTATTATTGCGGCTATTAACTGAAATTTTATTTATTGTAACTAACATTGTGATTATTGGTGCTATCAACTGATATAATTTATATTTAAGTATTTGGGGATATACTAATGAATTGACAGTGTTGATTGTGTCTGATTTCTGTTAATCTTAGGTTATTGTGATAGTTAAATGAAAATTGACCTACAATAACTAGTATTGTGGCTATTGGGTTATTGTGGTCATCAATTGAAATCTGATCTATTTTAATTAGCAAGGTAGCTATTGGAGCTACTAATTGAAAGTTGAAATTATATTATTTGTTTTTAAGTACTTGGGGGAAAGTGGGCAAGAATAATTGGTGATTAAGATTAATATGAGTTTAATGAATGGAAAATCTCTATAAACATATGCAACTAAGAAGAAAGAAGCGAAGACACCAGCAACTGACAAAGAAAAGAGGCAGAGGCTGAAAAAAAGAGAAATCATCCAGTGACGAAGATTCCCAAGGAGAAAATACAGAAACAATGACAAATGCGGCAATAAAAGCAGTGGCAGATCGAATTTCTGCCCAACTAGCAGGAGTAGAGAGCAGATTACGAGAAGAATTACAGTCACTTAAACTGGAGACAAGAACTTCATTTTCAGAAATTAAAGTCCAAATAGCAGAGAATGCTAAATAAATTAAGGAACTAAAGACAGCTAATCAACAAGTTGCAGAAAAAGTGCAAGAACATGAAAGGTGGAAGGAAGTAACAGATCCAAGAATTTAAATTTTAGAGATTCAAAACAGAAAAGCTAATCTGAGATTTTGTGGTGTGGAGGAGGAACTTGGCAAGGACAATTTGCTACAAAGTTTCACAGACTTGATTCAAGATTATCTCCAAACAGAAGATGAACCATGTCTAATCTATAATATTTATAGAATCTACTCAAGCTACGCAAGGAGAAACAAAGTACCAAGAGATATTTTAGTAAAGTTCACACGGAAGATAACCAAAGACTCAATTCTACGTCCTCAAAGAGAAAAACCTCTGGTGTACAACGGCAAGAAAATACAGATTTTTCAAGACCTACCTAGTTCAGTAGTGGCAAAGAGAAAAGAATTCAAACAGCTAACACAATTACTACTTAGCAGAGAAATTAGATATCACTGGATCATACCAACAGGATTGGAGGTGTTTTTAAGATCTGGGAGAAGAACAGTTATCAACCAAGAACAAGCTAATCGATTAATAAAGGACTTGCAGGACTCAGATAAAGACGGAAATAAAGCATCAACAGAAGAAGAGGGAGGCACATCAGTAGTTAACTTGAAGAAGAAACCAATGGATAAGGACAAAGAGAAGGACAAAGCAGATCAAGAGGAAGCTAACAA
The DNA here is from genome assembly GCF_029931775.1 of Euleptes europaea. Classification (NCBI taxonomy): domain Eukaryota; kingdom Metazoa; phylum Chordata; class Lepidosauria; order Squamata; family Sphaerodactylidae; genus Euleptes; species Euleptes europaea. The sequence continues at coordinate 20,167,531 of NC_079318.1, read as the reverse complement.
ACTAGACGAAGCAGCTGCATTTTAATATTTAGCAAGCATGGACAAGATGAAGATAATCTCTTTGAATATCAATGGACTTAATTCACCAGCCAAGAGAAGCAAATTATTTCATCAATTGTTGAAACAAAAGTCAGACAAAATAATCGTGGACGGGAAGAATTGCAGTGATTAAAATGAATGTGCTTCTGAGGCTAAATTTCCTATTTCAAATGTTACCGATATATATAGAAGAAAAAGTAATAGCTACTTGGCAAAGATTAATCAACAAATTTGTTTAGAACAGAAAGAAATCAAGAATTAACTTCAAAGTCATGCAAGCTGATAAAAAAGGGGAGGAATGGCATTACCAAACCTGAAACTTCACTATCAAGCGGCGGGACTAACTTGGATTGCAGATTGGTTTAAAGATCCTGAACAGAAAGCATTGAAGATAGAAAAAGGTCTGTGGGACTGGGGACTACATTTTTGAGTCCATTTCCACCATTAATAATGTCCCCAACTGATGTGTATTTAAATAAGGGAGAGATTGAGTAATAGCCTAAGAGAGAACTGGTATAAGCAATTTTTCAGATGGTATATAACCCCAGTAGACATCAATAAAATGAATGGATCATATGACAAACGTTGCTGGAAGTGTAAAGATGGGACCTATTATCATTTGTGGTGGACATGTACAAAAGTAAAGAAATTCTGGTTACAGATACATCAAGAAAGGCAGAAAATTTTAAAAATTAAATTTCCACTACATCCAGAAATAATGTTGTTGGGAATAGAACCAGGAAATCTAGATAAAAACTCAAGAAATTTATTCAGCTATATGTTAACGGCGGCAAGGGTCATCTGTGCAACGATGTGGAAACAAGAGGAGATTCTTGAAATAGAAAAATGGCAACAAAAAATGTCAGAATATGCAGTGATGGCGAAATTAACCACCATGTTGAGAGGAAGAACGATAAACGAATTTCAAAAGAACTGGAACTGTTACTTTGAATATGCAAATTTGAAGTTTTAAAGTTAGACATCAGTATGTAATAGCAGTGATTAGACATAGTTATTTTGGAAAGTAAGATTGCAAAAGCTGGAATTGTAAAGATTAAATGTTATGTTAAGAAATCATAGTTTATAACAGAAAAGATAGGCACTATACCGATTAATAGGATTCTAGAAATATCAAATATTAATGTATTACAAGTAAGGTGATTGGTGATGGTAACAATGATAAATATTAATCCTGGAAAGAGCACAAGTGATATGTGAATGGGAATGTATGTTGTTTATGTTGTGTTAAAAAACAATAAAATATTATTTTTTAAAAAAGACTCTCCTTTGGCTTTGACTCAAGTGGAGGAAATGTTCTCATCATTAGAACTACAGTAGCAGAGCTGTGCCTCAGCACTGGTTTCCCGAAATCTCAGTTCCATTTGGAAAAGCAAAAATTAAATAACAATAGTGCTGCTACATAGGATTTACAAAATCCATCCTGATGTGGGCTCCAATGCCTTTATGTTGAGAACTGTTTGTCAAAGACAGCTTATTGCTTAGTGAAGTAATAAAGGCGTTTCAGGGGGGGGGCAGCCTGGGAACAGGGACACGTGCACATCTTCTGCACATAAATAAACAGAAGATGCTGCCATCTGAATGCCCTACTGAATACTTCAGCCAAGAAGATGGGGAACATCTGCATCCTTCAGTCTCTTGGGCTCTTTGTGGAATTTGTGGGAATGTTAATTTCTTAAGTCTGCATCATTCAGGAGAACTTCTGGCTTCTACAGCCCTTCAAGGGCTTTTCCCTAGCCTCCTCTGATCAAGCACAATAGTTATTAAACTTTTAATGTACTTAGTCTCAGTCCATGAGTATGCTTCCAAATCTCATTTCCTTATATCCTCGTCTGAAGACATTGGCCACAATCTAGAGAGCTACCTAAAGTACACATAGCCATTGAGGGAGTACATGGCTGGGCTGAGTACTGTGAGGTAAGAATGAGAAAGAACCAGCCAGTCAACCCACTGAGACCCAGCCTTTGTCTTTGCAGTAAGAATCTTCCCTGTACTATACCAAAACCAGCTTTTAAAACTCCCCTGAAGTTTTAAAGCATATCTCATGCCCAGTGGGGAAGCTACTGGTTAAGGAAAACAATTGGCTGGGTGAACAGAGCTATTCTTGCAGTTTTACTGCGGCATTATTTTAAGGCAAGTTCCACGGGAGCCTTCCTTCCAAGTATGGGTTTAGGGTTGGGGATGTAATCAGATCAGTAGGATTTCTTTCATTTGTTTCAAACAAACCCCCTTCCAGTGGAAATTATTACACGGAGGAACTATTAGTAGAATGAAGCGGACTGGTATGTGGGAATTCAGAAGCAAAGTGGTTGCTCTGGCGTTAGGTTTTATGTACAGTTATTTACAAACCTTTCCACAAAACGTGCTGCTCCAATTCCTTGCCAGTACACCTCAGCCAAATGCCATCATGACCAACATTGGTTCTGTGGTGGGATCTTGGCATCGGAGCCAGCCAAGCAAGACAGAGCTGCCATGTTCTGAGGCTTAGGAGCCCGGTTTTCTGCCAATGCTGAACAGCCAGTAGCAAACAACGAAAACAGAACCGAAGGAATCTAGACAGACACTTTAGGCACAAGGTTGGCTTGGGCAACTGGACAATCCGATGGTCTGAGTTCAGTAACCACTTCTCTATGTATTTTTCCTTATGAGCAAATTCTTCCTACATAGGTGAGGAATGGTATTCATCTTTTAACTGCCTGCGTCTGAGAACACAAACAACCAGAGAATGCCTGCTAGTGCCTGACCCTCCTCAGTCTTTGGCTGTCACAAACCAGTTCCAATTAAACATTCTTAGAGAAATGGCCTGTCAGAAGATGAAATGGGTGTTTGTCTGAGCGCTGCCCAAATCTTTTAAAAGTCACACATTCGCTTTCGTGAACAGTCCGCAGGAGATGGATGTTAACAGGCTATGAAAAGCAAATTGGGATACCCGTTAAAGCTAAAAGAATAATTCATACTGAGCCAGCTGTTGAATGTTAACTCTTCTTCTGTTTGTGAACAGCCTGGGAAATACTGTGCAGCAAATTCACTCTTCTGTATTTGATGCCCTAGTACTTTGAAATGAAAATTCTTTCATTGTAAGTTTACACATTACATGCAAATCCATATAAACAGAGGGTTAGATCTCACTAGCTTTTCTTCAGCTAAAACAATATGGCATACTGATTATTGTTGGCCTAGGATCTGAGAGTCCTGTGTTCAGATCTCTGTTCTGTTATTGGGGGACCTTGGAGCTGCCTCTTCACACAGTACACAGGTTGGGGCCAGGGCCCCAACCCTGTGTAACAGTCACATGTGAGTTACAGGTTTTTCTCAATTGTGTAATGCCCAATTCAGATCATTACTAGCATGCGTAAACAAACATTAGCACCCCTTCCCCCATTTTCCCAACCTTCAACTATCCTGTAGGTGCATTATTTGGCCCATTGGGAAAACCCACATTTTCCCTTGTGGGTTATTTGAACAGGCCAAATGGCGCCCCCAGACTGTTTCAGGTCAGGAACATGGTGAAGGAAAGGCTGATCTCCTTCTCTGTGTACATCACAGTCATGATCTCAATAAAGCACCTCACATGTGGGAACCCGCAGCTCATGTGTGACTGGCAAACAGGGTAGGGACCCAGACTCACCATGTGTACTCCACAATGTGTATATCAGGCCTTAGCCTAATGAACCTCAGGGTTGTTGTGAAGATAATGAAGAGATAAATGTGTATGCGCTCCTTGGAGGATGGGTAGCATAAAAATCCACTCAATGAACAGGAAAAAAAGTAAGAGGGAACCCTTTTGATTACTGAAAAGGCTATGTTGGTGATTGTGGGAACTTCATGGACAAAAGCCACAGGCTGCAGTGGGGAGGAGAATGAGGCAAAATCAAGAAGAAAACCTGATCCTACCTAACTGAGAGCCTTGATTTTTAAATTGGGGGGGGGCAAGGGATGAAGAAGCAGTGTTTGTCTATGAATACTTAATTCTTTTGTTATCAGCCATTCCTCCACTCCATATTCTACCATGTGGTTTTTCCACTCTATGACGCACCCCCCTTTCAACCGCTTCAATCCCACTCTCTCAGCCCGGCCATATATGCTGAGGGAAAAGCGTTGGCCTGAGTATATTTGTGAGGAGATTATTGTCCTTCTCCTCCAGTCCCACACCAGTATTTACCTCCGAGAGAAATAGGAGACAAGAGGCTTTTTAACTCAAACAGACAAAACAGGGAAGTTTATTGAACAGAACTCACAGAGATTGATTTTCAAGGAAAAGGCAGAATTGGAGGGAAAACTCAAAGTCAGATTTATATGCACAAGATTACTTAAGGGAGATAGCTTAGATATTTTCTTCAATCAAGTTCCTTTCGTTCTTAGTTTCACGCTTAGTTCTGTCCCTCAGAACTGTTACTCAGATACAGACTCTCGGACTCTGTCCCCAGCCGAGCTCTCAGGAGCGAAGGAAGTTTGAGTTCCTTTCCCTCCTCAGAGAACTCACAGAAGTTTGGGGAAATATCCAAAATCCCTCTTCCACTTCTCTCCCTGACTACCCCACCTGAGTGGCTGTAATCCTCCACACCTCCCTGCTACCGGAATAGCTCTACCTCAGAGACTAATTCCCCTTCGTGACCTGAGAATGGGCCCTCTCTAACCCAATCCTCACTCCTGTCGCTACCACAGGTTGTGTGTGTCAATAGCTTCAGCTTTAACAGAACCCCTCAGGTTCACAGAGTACAGTCTGGCTTCCGCTCAGTCTTGCTACCAAGCTCAGAATCTATCACAGCCTTCTCTGGCTGGTTCCAATCTTAGGACTCCTTTCACAGCCTCCTCTCAGGCTGGTTTCTAAGCTCCCAGTCTATCACAGCCTTCTCTCAGGCTGGGTACCAACCTTCGAATGCTTTCTGTCTCTCAGAGCTCAGAGTGTCAGCTCTCTGGCTCCACCCACTCTTGGTCTGTCAGCTCTTGCTGCAGATCAACCCCTTATCCGTCACACACACATAGGCCTTTTATACATGGGTTGTTTCAGTCACTGTCAAGCCTGACTACTTTGGGGATTTGTTTTCATTATGCATGTATTTTTACCTTTAGAAGTCGCCTCGCTCTCCCCTTGTGTTTTGACCGCGTTTTGTGGATGCTGTTTTACCCCAAGTTTAATGTCTGCCTTGATCCCAAATCAAAAGCTGGTGCTGTGCATACTTGTCATTTCAGGGTTTTCTCCCCACACTCAGTCTCACTTCTTCCTCCCACTTGTCTTTATCCAATTCCTCCCCTCAAAGCTGGAATGCTATGAGGCTGCTTATTTGGTCAGTTTCACAGCGCGTGTGGTCAGTTTCAGAACTCAGCCTGATCAAACAGGGTTTTTTTTGTTTGTTTTTTTGCGACTAGAGAGAAGTTCTGAAGCTCTGCTTTTTCCCTGGCTATTAGGGTTGTGCATATCAATAAACCTGAACTGAAAATAAACCTGAAATTAGACATTTCGGTAAATTTTGGGATTTGGGTTTACTGAATGCAAAAACTTGGGGATAAAGGTGAAGCCAAATAGGAGCTTCTCAAAAAAGCTGAAAAGATATTTGGCTTTTTTGGGTTTGGCTATTCGCCTTTGCTCAGGGGTGCCTTCTTCCCTTTTTCTTTCTTTTTTTGACTGGTTTTGTTAGGGCCCCATAGTTAGGGCCCTAGCTAGCTGATCTGCAGTTTAAAAGATGGGGCTCACCCAGTCCAGATAATGTTAGTTTCCGTCAGCTACTCATGGCCCTTCTGAAGAAGACTCCCTCACCCACGTGAATGAGCAATCTCCTTAACATGAGCTGCCTCTGTCATGACTTCGGCTGGCTCCTATATCATTTCCCCACACTGTGACCATCTCTTGGAATCTGATTTTTCATGACCACAATAAAGGACTGCTCACAGGATGTCATTTGCCACCAAAATAAATGTTTTCTGTGCCTTATTTCTCTTGCATTTAAGCCTTTTCCCTCCATTTGGAAGCTCATTTGGGCGGACATCATGCAAAGTGACCCAGAAATGAAGGCAGCACCCAGACTTTGAGGCACCAGCCTGGAATTGCCTCTTTTTGCCAGTCCTTAGCAATGCTGTACTTTTTAACCTGATGGACAGCTCAGCTCACAAATGCCTGGGGGATGAGGGTGACCCTTTTGTGAGCCCATAAACTTGCACCCCCTGTCCCAAAGTTCACCAAACTTTGGTGACCGTCCAAGGAGAGTCCCTTGCAGCCATGCTGCAAATTTGCAGACTCTACCTCCAAAAACACCCCCCAGGAGCTTTGAAAAAAATCCCCATTGACTATAATGGGCCTGAATTTTTCGGGAACCCGAAAATGAGCCAAATACCCATATTTACCAGTGTTGTGTATTCGGTTTATTTCGGGTTTAGCAAAAAAAAAGAAAAAAAGAAAAAAAATCTGGCCAAAAAATCCCAAACCTGAAATGTACTGTTTTTTTTTTTTTTTTAGTTTTTTCCCCCCCACAACCATACTGGTGATGCATAAATTTAACTTCAAGTACTCTGGGAATTTCTTCAGGGGAAAACCCCCCTGGGCACAGTGCTTTGAAAATTTGAATTCAAATACTGTGCATTGCGAGAGCAGCATATCCAATGAATTTACCCAAGCATAGAAAGCCATCGAGTACAATCATGCAGGTACATGTGTATTTTGGACCCTCAGGGAAGGGTTAAGGACCCCTGTCCCAGTCTCTTCTCCATCCAACCCATTATTTTTCATCTTTCTTTAAAAAGGCATTGGGGTACTAGTAAATGTGTGTGTAAATTAGCCTGTTCTGTCAAATGCTTGCACGGCAGTGAGAGACTGGCAAAAAAGATCATGTTTTGGGGGGGGGGCAGCATGAAAGGAGTGGAAAAGAAAGTTTGTTGGCATTGTACTCTAATGTAAGATAAAATCTCACAAAAATATGTGGTGAAATTCTGTTAAACCGCCACATTTTGTAACCTAGAAAAATCCAAAGGGGGGGGGGTGCCAGTAAAACTCTCCTTTTTGGAAATTGGCATCTTTCGTAGTTTATTCTCTTTTTAAGCCAATATTGTAACACTTATGGTAGATAAAAATAATTAATGGCTAGTGTTTGAGCCTGGGAAAAGCAATTCATTGCTTAGAGGATGTCACCTACTTGTGAAAAGTCCAAAATAGCTCTTGCTAATAGATCTATCTGTTTCAGAGATGAGCATGTCCACTAGTAGGAGCGTTCTAATTTGTCACTTTTAAAAAGTGGTTGACAAGAAAATCTTTTTAAAAGGAGCTTCCAAAAAAATCCCTATAGACTATAATGGACCTGATTTTTTTGGAGATGCAAACACTAAGGATTTGTGGGGAGTGGCACATATGCAAGGAAATATTAACTTGTGAGTAAGTACAAACAAAATCCTCAGAGCATATAAACCATGGATTCCGATGTCTCTGCGCTAATGCTCAGGGTATGGGAAACAAGCAGGAGGAACTTGAAGTCCTAAAACAGGAAGGGGACATTACTGAAACTTGGTGGGATGACACTCACAATTGGAATATTAGGATTGAGGGGTACAACTTGTTTAAAAGGGATACACAAGGCAGGAGAGAGGAGAAGCATATGTCAAGGATGTGTATACATGTGAGGAAATACATGGATCTGAGCTTGGAAGTTCAGTCAAGAGTCTCTAGGTAAAAATAAAAGGTGTAAGAAATAATTGTGATATTGTGGTGGGGTTCTGCTATAGACCACCAAACCAGGCAGAGGACTTGGATGAGACACTCCTAGACCAGATTACAAAGTTCTGAAAGAGACAGGGCACAGTGGTCATGAGAGATATCTGTTGGAAGTCCAACTCTGCTAAAAGTGAAAGGTCAAATAAATTCCTGACTTGCCTTGCTGACAACTTCATTGTCCAGAAAGTGGAGAGGGAAACAAGGGGGTCTGCTATCTTGGACTTGATTCATACCAATAGGGAAGAACTGGTTGATGAAGTGAAAGTAGTGGGCACCCTGGGTAGCAGTGACCAGGTAATTCTGGAATTTACAATCTTGGGCAAAGGACATAGTTTATCTTGATTTCAATTAGGCTTTTGATAAGGTTCCACATAATATTCTTGTTGACAAGTTAGTAAAATCTGGTTAAGATCCTATTACTCTTAGGTGGGATCTGTAACTGGTTGACAGATCATACCCAAAGAGTGCTTGGAAATAATTACCTCTTGGAGATAATGACAAGCGGAGTGCCTCAGGGATTTGTCCTGGGCCCTGTGTTGTTCAACATCTTTATAAATGATTTGGATGAAGGAATAGAGGGGATGCTTATTAAATTAGCAAATGATACTAAATTGGGGAGGGGTGAGTAGCAAATACAGTAGAAGGCAGAACCAGGATACAGGATGATCTGGACAGGCTGGAGAACTGGACTAAAACTAATAAAATGCATTTCAACAGAGATAAATGTAAAGTTCTGCATTTGGGTAGGAAAAATCAAATGTATAATTATAGGATGGGGGAGACTTGTCTTGGCAGTAGTGTGTGCGAAAAGGAGCTAGGGGTCTTAGTAGATCAAACACTGAACATGAGTCAGCAGTGTGATGCGGTAGCTAAAAAGGCAAATGAGATCTTGGGCTGTATCAATAGAAGTATAGTGTCCAGATCACGTGAAGTGATGGTATCACTTTACTCTGCTCTGGTTAGACCTCTCCTAGAGTATTGTGTTCAGTTTTGAGTACCGCAGTTTAAGAAGGATGTAGACAAGCTGGAACGTGTCCAGAGGAGGGAAACAAAGATGGTGAGGGGTCTGGAGACCAAGTCCTATGAGGAAAGATTGAAAGAGCTGGGTATGTTTAGCCTGGAGAGGAGAAGACTGAGAGATGATATGATAACCATCTTCAAGTACTTGATGGCCTGTCTTATAGAGGATGGTGTGGAGTTGTATTCTGTTGCCCCAGAAGGTCGGACCGGAATCAACAGGTTGAAAATAAATCGAAAGACTATTTTGGCTAAACATCAGGAAGAACTTTCTGACAGAGTGGTTCATCAGTGGAACAGGCTTCCTTGGGAGGTGGTGGGCTCTCCTTCTTTGGAGGTTTTTAAGCAGAGGCTAGATGGCCATCTGACAGCAATGCTGATTCTGTGAACTTAGGCAGATCATGAGAGGGAGGGCAGGAAGGGTTGCATCAAGTGCTTGGCTCTTGTGGCCCTTCTTACATGCCCAGGGAAATGCCAGTCTCCACTTTTGGGTGAGGAAGCAATTTTCCTCCAGGCCAGATTGGCCAGGGATCCTAGAGGGTCTTTTTTTTTTGCCATCTTCTGGGCATGGAGAAGGAGTCACTGGGGTGTGTGGGGGGAGGTAGTTGTGAATTTCCAGCATTGTGCAGGGGCTGGACTAGATGACCCTGGGGTACCTTCCAACTCTATGATTCTATGCCTGTATACTTGTACCTTGTGGAATGGCCTACCCAAGGTGGTCAGGAGGGCATCCATGCTTTTGTCATTCCACATACTATGTAAAGCCTTGTTTAAAAAAACACTTTCTATATGAAGCAGAATTGTTCAGGTGGGAATTTTTATAAAGGTAATAGGGCTAGGTAGAGCCAGCGTGGTGTAGTGGTTAAGAGCGATGGTTTGGAGTGGTGGACTCTGATCTGGTGAACCGGGTTTGTTTCCCCACTCCTCCACATGAAGCCAGCTGGGTGACCTTGGGCTAGTCACACTCTCTCAGCCGCACCTACCTCACAGTGTGTCTGTTGTAGGGAGTGGAGGGGAAGGTGATTGTAAGCTGGTTTGATTCTTCCTTAAGTGGTAGAGAAAGTTGGCATATGACAACCTCCTCCTCCTCCTCCTCCTCCTCCTTCTCCTTCTTCTCAACAAAATGGTTCAGTAAGGTGCTTTTATAAGGGAATGGAACTGGGAACAATACCAGTGTTTATAGTAGCCATTTGCTGTGCGCATTACTCTCACTGCTTTGTTTTTCTGCCTTTAAAATATCGTTTTCTGCATTGTTTAACGTATAATGTCTAATACTTTTTGCTTTGTTTAAAATTTCTGTAATCCTACTCAATCCAATTCAGTCATCCTATTAACTGCATTGACTTACACTATGCAACACACCTGGAGTCTCAGTGAGAAAAGGGGACTATAAATTAGGTAAATAATTAAATTAAATAAACCATCTTTCATCCCAGACCCAGTAAACTTGGCATCTAGATATCAGATAAAGAAATTAGTTCATTAAGAAAATAGCATTGCTTTTTATTGGGTATATGAAATGTATGGTGTATATGAAATACAGCATCATATATCAGTATTTCATAATACTGCAGATGATCTGTAAAGTATTTTTACTTTACATTTTTACTGCTGGGCTATGCTTTTTTATTTCTGGAACCTCTTCCTAATGAATGATTTTATCTTCATTTAAGCTTTATTGTCTACATTTTGAAATTTTTCTGTCTGGAACTAAGGATGAAGAGTGAATGCTGGTAAAACTTTACTGTTTGTGAAAGGAGTTGCCTCTGGGGAAAAATTATGGAGCAATTACAGATTCACCGGTCTAAGTGCTCCCCCTAGCGGATATCACATTTCATTTCAAGTGAATGTACAAAAACAGAGGAAAGCTTGCAATTTCAAAACAAGGTATTTGATACTTAGATAGGTACGTTAGATATGAGTCATGTGTAACAACTAGTTGTATTGAATTTGGATGGGCATGCTCAACCATGTCAAAAATTCACCCAGTCACTTCCTGGTAATATGGATGAAGATATGCATTCCAATATCTATTTGGGGGCTTCCTAGAGGCACCTGTTTGGCCACTGTGTGAACAGACTGCTAGACTTGATGGGCCTTGGTCTGATCCAGCAGGGCTTTTCTTATGTTCTTATGTTCTTATATCTACATTCTTTTCTGGAGAAGGCAGATATTTTAGAAGAAGAAGAAGAGTTGGTTTTTATATGCTGACTTTCTCTGCCACTTAAGGGAGAATCAAACCGGCTTACAATCACCTTCCCTTCCCTTCCCCTCCCCACAACAGACACCCGGTGAGGTAGGTGAGGCTGAGAGAGTGTGACTTGCCCAAGGTCAACCAGCGGGCTTCGGGTGTAGGAGTGGGGAAACAAATCCAGTTCACCAGATTAGCCTCTGCAGCTCATGTGGAGGAGTGGGGAATCTAACCCGGTACTCCAGATCAGACTCCACCGCTCCAATTTTAACTCTGTTTTAAATGTATTTTAGCTCTTTTTAAAATTGTTTTAATGATATGAGTTTGGGAGGGAGGTTGATTTTAATGGTTTTAAAATGTAATTTTATCATGCATGTTTTAGATTGTTAGCTGCCTTGGTGGCCCTTGCAAGGGCAGAAAGGCAGGATAAAAATTCTGCAAATAAATAAACAAATGCTAAAAATAAATTGAGGTACAATTCCCCTTTTCCTCCAGATAGGCATTAGTCTGAATTCAGTAGACCTGCTTAGTGTAGTGATTAGTTAGTGGGTCTTACAAATGGACTGTAGGGACCATTCCACTCTAATCTTGGCCCATCTACATTGGCTCCCAATCTGTTTCCAGGCACAGTTCAAGTTGCTGACCTTTATAACCCTATAAGGCGTGGAACCTGAAGGACCACCTACTCCTTTATGAACCAACCCAACCCAACCACTTCTTCTGACACTTTCTGAGATTAGGTGGGTGGCAACCTGGGAGAGGGCCTTCTTGGTTGTGGCACCAAAACTGCTCTCCCCAGGGAGACTCATATGTTGCGGTCTTCTTCCAGTAGATGACTATTTTTGTTTTGTCTGGCACTCCCTCAGTGATCCCTTCTTCCTACCCTATTTTTAAGTTTTTTAAAAAAAAATGTTTTAAATTGTATTTAAACCTTGGTTTTATTGCTTTAATTATATTTTTTGTTTGGGTTAATGACTTTTACCTGGAGATTTTGGGGCAGAGCCTGAGGAGGGCGGGGTTTGGGGAGGGGCTTCAATGCCGTAGAGTCCAATTGCCAAAGCAGCCATTTTCTCCAGGTGAATTGATCTCTATCGGCTGGAGATCAGTTGTAATAGTGAGAGATCTCCAGCAACTACCTGGAAGTTGGCAACCCTACCCTCATGCCGTGTTTCTGATCTGAATAAGGCCCCTGTGTTGTATCAGAATTGAGTTCTCACTGAGAAACTGCAGTTGCTGTATGACTGCGTGTTCCTTTGGGGGCCATGAGTTTGATGTAACATGTGGCCCTGATTAAAGTTAGCTAATGAGTTCATGGCAAACAAGAGGTATGAACTAGGGAATTTTTGGTTAATAGCTTACAGTACAATCCCAAGCACAGAGTTACATGCTTCTAAGCTCATTTACCTCAATGGACTTCTTAGAGTGTAACTCGTTTTAGGATCACACTGTTAGCCTCCTAGAACCAAAGTAAACAAAACACTGGGAAATCCATGAATGGATCTGCCCGGCATTTTTCATGAGTAAACTTCAGCCATGGAGCTCTCCAATTCAGATAAGGAAGAGATGTGGGGGAGACAGGATTTAACCCTCCCCCCTTCCAGTTAGAAACAGATTCCCCTTGCTGTTATTAACTCTTGAGGTATGGGGGGTACAAGCTCTTGAGGTATGGGGGGTACAAGCAGCACTCTCTCTGATCCACTCCAGCAATATTCCAGGGCGTGAGTGTGTTTAAACTGGTGACAGTTCTGTTCATAGCATCTGGTTTTGTCTGGCCATTTGCTATTAAACTACACTAGCACATAATTGTCATATATATATATATATAATATTTAGGAATACAGAAAAAAGAAGGGGAGCAGTTAAATTGGGAAGTTACAATATTGGGTCGGTATCCAAGCCAAGCCCTCTTCAGCTTTAACAATTAATCTTAACTTTTATCAAAATTGATAATTGTAATCTCATTTATAATACCTATCTCAAACTAAACAAAAAGCTTGATTCTAACACTTTCAATAAGTGTCACTAGTATCTTATCTTTTATCTAACTTTATAATTATTTCTCTAGTTGCATATATTACAAATTTAAAGCATTTCTATTGTAAAAAGGTTGCCATTTGTGTTCACGCTCCTCCATCATTTTCTTTCGGAGCAAGTTGGTTAGGCTTGCCATGTCAGCATAGCCATACATTTTTGTAATCCACTCTCTTATTGTTGGTGTCTTTTTATCCTTCCAATACTTTGCATACAGTGTTCTCGCCACCGCCATCCCACATCAGTATAATTCTTCAGTTGCAGGTTTGATTCGTGGCAGAACTATGCCTAACAGAAAATATTTAGCTCGTAGTTCAAAGGGCGAAGGATATTCTTATAAAATTAATGTTTCATTAAAAACATTACTCATTTAAAGCCAGGGAAAATCTTATCAGGCACATTTGATTCCTGGATGGTTCATTCAATAATCCTGTTTCTGAAGCAAACTTTTTCTTGTTCGACTGCATGCCATCTCACGGGCCTGTAGGTGGCCTCGTGTATTAACCTGATATATTTCTGGAATCTTTACATGCATTTACTTATTTCTAGCGGCCAATTAGGAGCTCACCCACAATGCTCAGATTGTGATAATTTTTTAACTACAGACCCAGATGTGGCCACAGGTGAGCAAATACCATAACAGATGGAATCTGAAAGTAGTGTTCCAGTCCTTTCGTTGTTCAGCAAATTCAACACATGTTAATAGCAATAGCATGTTCTAGACACAATTTTTGAAAATAAAAAAAAGATTGGTAAAGGAAACGTTAGCCAAATAAATGCTCCCACTCAGTGAGGAACAATCCGCACATCAGGTTTCCCCATGTGGATTGAGCCTACCATGTGTGCAAGAATGAACAAATCCACCACACTCAACAGCAAAGAATTACATGAAGTTCTGTCACCAATGCAGAGGTCTGTGAGTTCAGCAGCAGCGCATGTACCAGTGTATGCATTCATGGAATCCTCTCAGTACAACCCCCCTTGTTCCTTCTGTAACTCCCTTACATTACAGTAAAGAAGAGAAAACTTGTTGAGTACATGGTGAGAGCTGGACAATGAAGAAAGCTGATAGGAAGAAAGTAGATTCCTTTGAAATGTGGTGTTGGAGGAGAGTGTTACGGATCCCCTGGACTGCCAAAAAAAAACAAATCAGTGGGTTATATCAAATTAAGCCTGAACTGACCCTAGAAGCTAAAATGACTAAACTGAGGCTGTCATACTTTGGACATATTATGAGAAGACAAGAGTCACTGGAAAAGACAATCATGCTAGGAAAAGCTGAAGGCAGCAGGAAAAGAGGAAGACCCAACAAGGGATGGATTGACTCAATAAAGGAATCCACAGCCCTCAGTTTGCAAGACCTGAGCAAGGCTGTCAAAGATAGGACACTTTGGAGGACATTGATTCATAGGGTCGCCATGAGTCGGAAACGAGAACACACACACAGCACATTGTACAAATAATATAGAGAAGTGATAGTCAGCGGCTTGCGAGCCACCTGTGGCTCTTCTGGGAACTGCCCCCCCATGTTCCATGAACTTGTTGTTACTTTTATCTTCTACTTTTATCTTCTTGTGTTGATGCTTTATCTATTACAGATTGTCTTGGGGTACAACTGTACCAAAAGGCAGGGTAGAAATGTTTTAAATAAATAAATATCTTCCTACAAAGAAAGAAACACCTTTTAAAAAAGGTATATACCAGGGGTCCCAACATGGTGCTGGTGAACACCATAGCACCCACTAGCACCTTCCCTTGGGCTCCCCAAGTGTATTTAGAAAGTGGGTAGGGCTGGATGGTGCTTTCACCCAGCAGGGCTTCTGATTGGCTGTTGGAGATGTGATTGTATAGGTTTTTTTTTAATGTTCCTTTGGGAGCAGCTGCCACCATAGAACAAGGATTTTTGCCGTGGGACTGAAGGTAAGCTATGTGGATGCAATAAAATATTTTACAACAATATGTTCATTTTTAAAAGGCCTCCTGTTAAACAGAGCTTTAACCTGAAATGGTGAAGAGTTACTGTTAGAGTTATGTATAATCTCACTCCCTGACATTTTGTGGTTGGCTCCGCCTCTGCGGGCAGTCATTTTGTGGCTGTGCCCACCACCCTTTGTAGGAATTCCAAAGGTGTCCATAGGCTCAAAAAGACTGGAGACCCCTAGTCTATACTTATACATAATTTTTTGAGCATTATGGGCATCCTTCAAGTTATCCGTCAAGTTAAAAAGAAGTATGAAAAGTACTTCTTTGATTTAGATGATTAGGGTTGCCAGCTCTGGGTTGGGAAATTCCTGGAGACTTTGGTGTGGAGCCTTGGGAGGGACCTCATCCAGGTATAATGTCAAGAGTGCACACTCCAAAGCAGCAGTTTTCTTGGGGGGGGGGACGACTGATATCCATCATCTGGAGCTCAGTTCAAATTTTTGGAGAATTCCAGCCCCCCCCCCCCCCGGAGGTTGACAGCCCTGGTTGTAAACCATTGTGATAACTGTTTAAAAGGTTGAATACACATGGTAAATAATGTCTGAATTAATTAAGTAAAATAACATAGGTTGGGCTGGAGGGTCTCAACATTTTGAGCGCTCAGGCATCCCAGTTGTAGTCTTTCTTAAAGGGTTTGTCCAGCCCAATAAAATGGCTGTACTGAAAAAACACCTTGCTGCAGAAACATTTCACTACTTCTAAGTCATACCTTGAGAGATCCTGGATCAGCTTGTAAACGTCTGAATCTGGGATGTAAAGATCAGCATTTTCTGTATTCTAAATCCTTAAAGAAGACGACGAGTAGGCTTTTATACCCCGCTTTTCTCTACCTCAAGGAGTCTAAAAGCGGGTACAATCACCATCCCTTCCTCTCCCCGCAACAGGCGCCTTGTGAGGTAGAGGTGAGTCTGAGAGAGTTCTGAGAGAACAGCGACTGGCCCAAGGTCATCCAGCAAGCTTCATGTGGAAGAGTGGGGAATCAAACCATGTTCTCCAGATTAGAGAATGCCTCTCTTGACCATTACACCATGCTGGCTTTCTCCCAAAACCGCAAGTCATGCCGAAAACATTTGCAATCTCCTCCCCCACAGTGAAATGTAAGTGCATGGTGTTTTTCAAAACACAGCAAATCTGACGCCAGAGATTTGTGCATTAATCTTTATACTGCTTCTTGAGGACTTCTTAGCCTGAATCTCTTACATAATCAGGTATTTCTAAGAAACTGCACCTCAAACACAGGTCAACTTTGTTTCGAAAAGGTTGCAGAAATACTAACTGGAAATATAAACAGTACATATCAATAGATCTAATTCTCATCATGGCTAAATCTGTGGATTCTTAATTCCAGAGACTGGGGCCATGAACAGACAAGACAGATCTTTCTACAAAGCTGAAATACTCCTTGGTTTCCAGGAAAATATGAAATAAAAAAGGGGGGGTTAGCCTCCCCAATAATAGAAACGGTGCCTATAGCTTTAAGAAATTAATGCCCCCTGTGGCCATTGCTAAGCAACCACAACAAGCCTTCGAGTCTTGGTTTGGTTTCTCTCACTAAAAGGTAGGGTTGCCAACCTCCAGGTGGTGACTAGAAATCTCCCGCTATTACAACAGATCTCCAGGCGACAAAGATCAGTTCACCTGAAGAAAATGGCTACATCTGAAGGTGGACTATGGCATTATACCCCAAACCCCACCCTCCTCAGGCTCCACCCCTAAAATCTCCAGGTATTTCCCAACCTGGAGCTGGCAACCGTAGTGAGAGGGCTGAGTGGGGTTGCCAACCTTCAGGTGGTGGCTGGAGTTCTCCCGCTATTACAACTGATCTCTAGGTAAAAAAGGTCAGTTCACCTGGAGAAAATGGCCACTTTTGGAAGGTGGACTCTATGACATTATACCTTATTGAAATCCCTCGCTTCTCCAAACCCCACCCTCCTCAGGCTCCCCCCAATTGTAATATCTCTACTCTTGCCCCTTGTTACTTGAGCAAGAGTAGAGATGTATTGCTTTCTGTTTCTGAAGATCTCCTAAACCTCAAAACCTTTGTTCATAGATTACAGGCAGCTAGATGGCTCCATTCCCTTGCAATTGTGCCATTGTATTGATGCACTACTATTCAGTGAAGAGTTTTTCTTTAACTATCTCTTTGCCTAATCTAGTGTGATACCTGTTTGGGATCACATTAACCAACATGCTAGGTAAGCTATACAGTGGATTTGTGGGATAGTTGGACTACTGATGTGATTGTCAATAACAACTCATTATCTTACTAAGAAAAGTATTTATGTTTTACTGGTTAGTACTGGTTAAATAAAACTAGCTCAGGATAAAGTAGCTATTTCCTTACCCATAATAGAACTGGATAGCATCAGCTCCAGTCAAATTTCCATTAGCAGGAAAAGCAACATACTTACAACATGGTGGTTTCACCCTACTGAGCCCAGTGACTTCAGCGGTCTTAGAAGGTTGTAACTCTGTTTGTGTGTGTGTTAAGTGCCATCAAGTCGCTTCCGACTCATGGCGACCCTAGTCCTCCAAAATGTCCTATCTTTGACAGCCTTGCTCAGATCTTGCAAACTGAAGGCTGTGGCTTCCTTTATTGAGTCAATCCATCTCTTGTTAGGTCTCCCTCTTTTCCTGCTGCCCT
This sequence comes from Euleptes europaea, assembly GCF_029931775.1. NCBI lineage: Eukaryota > Metazoa > Chordata > Lepidosauria > Squamata > Sphaerodactylidae > Euleptes > Euleptes europaea. The sequence continues at coordinate 20,149,909 of NC_079318.1, read as the reverse complement.
CAGTTTTTCCTAGCATGACTTTTCCATGTCTTTTCCAGTTACTCTTGTCGTCTCATGACGTGACCAAAATACGATAGCCTCAGTTTAGTCATTTTAGCTTCTAGGGTCAGTTCAGGCTTGATTTGATCTATAACCCACTGATTTGTTTTTTTGGCAGTCCACGGAATCTGTAACACTCTCCTCCAACACCACATTTCAAAGGAATCTATTTTCTTCCTATCAGCTTTCTTCACTGTTCAGCTTTCACACCCATACATAGTAATAGGGAATACGATGGCATGAATTAATCTAGTCTTGGTGGCCAGTGACACATCCTTACACTTCAAAATATTTTCTAGCTGCTTCATGGCTGCCCTTCCCAGCCTCAATCTCCTTCTGATTTCTTGGCTGCAGTCTCCCTTTTGGTTGATGGTGGAGCCAAGGAATAGAAAGTCTTGAATAATTTCAATTTCATTGGTTCTTGTAGGTTATCCGGGCTGTGTGACCGTGGTCTTGGTATTTTCTTTCCTGACATTTCGCCAGCAGCTGTGGCAGGCATCTTCAGAGGAGTAAAACTGAAGGACAGTGTCTCTCAGTGTCAAGTGTGTAGGAAGAGAAATATATAGTCAGAAAGGGGTTGGGTTTGAGCTGAATCATTGTCCTGCAAAAATTATCAAAGGTAATGTGCTAATCATTGTCCTGTAAGTATCAAGATAATGTGCTAATGAGGGTGTGGTATGTTAATATGGAACCATAGTATCCTGAAGTGATCTGTTAATGTGTGAAATCCAAAGCTAATCCGCATGGCTATTGTGGACTGTAGTCTGTTAGTCTGGAGGTTTTCAGGACAGGAAGCCAAGCCAGTGGTGCTTTTCCAGGTGAGGAAGCTTTCTCTGAAATGCTACCTGTTCCATGTGCAGGACCAGCTAGGCAGGCACAGTTGGGAGTCTCGATGCGTAGATGAGATGGTGGTATAGGGAGGAGGGCTTTAGATTTGCTAGGAACTGGGCAACATTTTGGGACAAGCCGGGCCTGTACAAAAAGGACAGGCTCCACCTGAACCAGAATGGAAACAGACTGCTGGCACATAACATAAAAAAGGTGGCAGAGCAGCTTTTAAACTGAACCTGGGGGGAAAGCTGACAGGAGCTGAGAAGCATCCGGTTCGGGCAGACTCAATGCAAATGGACAAAGGGAAAAATTGCTTTTGCCCACATGGGAATGGGGTAGACATGAAAAGGGATGGTCAAGTAAAGTGGGATAGCCACTTAAGCATGCCCAAGGGCACATGCCAGGCAAGCCAAAAGAGAGAGACAGTGTGGAGGTGTTTCTATGCTAGTGCTCGAAGCCTCCAAGTGAAAATTGGGGAGTTAGAGTGCATGGTTTTAAGGGAAAACATAGATATAGTGAGCAATACAGAAACCTGGTGGAAGGGAGAGAACCAGCGGGATATGGTTATACCTGGATATAAATTCTAATGATAGGGAAGGCAGTATTGGAGGGGGTGTTGCTATGTATATCAAGGAAGGCATAGTGTCTAATAAACTAGAAACCATAAAAAGGGCAGACTCGTCTCTTCCGGGCCCCAAAGATAATTCAGTATTGGGGACGTTCTATCGGCTCCCTGACCAAAAGGCTCAGGATGATCTAGAGATGGAAAATGAAATCAGGGAAGCATGCAAAGGTGATGAAGTAGTAATAATGGGAGACTTTAATTACCCTCATATTGACTGGATAAATGCATGCTCCAGTCAAGCGAAAGAGATAAAATTTCTAGACACCCTCAATGACTGTGCCCTTAAACAGTTGGTCTTGGACCCAACCAGAGGGAGTTGATCCTGGAATTTACTCTGTGGTGCTGCCAGAGACTTAGTGCGGGATGGGGATGTAGTTGAGCCAACTGGCAATAGTGACCACAATGGCATCAAATTTAATTATATGTATGTGCCTGGGAAATCTCACACAATTACCTTTGACTTTAAAAGAGGGAACTTCTCTAAAATGAGAAACCTGGTAAAAAGGAAGTTTAAAGGACAGTTAAGAGGGTTAAATATCTGGAAAAGGCTTGGGGGTTACTCAAGAGGTCCAAGAGGTCACCACCATGGCTAATGGGTAAGGTGAAGGAAGCTATTAGAAAAAAAAGGCTTCCTTCAGAAACTGGAAGGATTGGCCAGACGAGGCAAACAAAAGCAAACACAAACTTGCACACAGGAAATGCAAGCAAACAATTAGAGATGCAAAAAATGATTTTGAGGAACATATCGCTAAACACATCAAGACCATCAATAAGAAATTCTTTAAGTATATTAGGAGTAGGAAACCAGCTAGGGAAGCAGTTGGACCATTGGATGACAATGGGAGTAAAGGAACACTAAGGGAGGATAAAGCGATTGCTGAGAACTAAATGAATTCTTCTCATCTGTCTTCACTGTTGAAGATATAGGGCAGATTCCTTCTCCTGAACAGAGGTTTTGGGGAGGGGAGAATAAGGAACTGGGGCGAATAGTGGTAACAAGGCAGGAAGTCCTAGAATGTCTAGACAAACTGCAAACTAACAAGTCACAGGGACCTGACAGTATTCATCCTAGAGTTCTTCAAGAACTCAAATGGAAAATTGCTAAATTTCTAACAGTGATATGTAACATGTCCCTTAGACCAACCTCTATACCAGAGGACTGGAGAATGGCCAATGTAACACCCATATATAAAAAGTTCCAGGGGGGACCCAGGAAATTACAGGCCAGTTAGCATAGCATCTGTTCCAGGTCAATTAATGGAAAACATTATTAAAGATAGAATTGTCAAGCATATAGAAGGGCAAGGCCTGCTGAGCAAAACCCAACATGGCTTCTGTAAAGATAGGTCCTGTCTCACTAACCTATTAGAGTTTTTTGAAAGTGTCAGTAAGCATGTAGACAGGAATGAGCCTGTGGACATTGTGTATTTGGATTTCCATTGTGTATTTGGATTTCCAAAAGGCCCCCACCAAAGTCTGTTAAGCAAACTTCATAGTCTTAGGATAAGAGGGCAAGTCTTCTTATGGATTAAGAGGTGGCTAAACAATAGGAAGCAGAAATCAATGGTCAGTTCTCCCAGTGGAGGGATGTGAGCAGTGGGGTCCCTCAGGGATCTGTGTTGGGATCAGTGTTTTTCAACCTGTTCATCAATGACCAGGAGTTGGGGGTGAACAGCGAGGTGGACAGGTTTACAGATGACACCAAATTATTTAGGGTGGTTAAAACAAATTCGGACTTGGAAGAGCTCCAAAAGAATCTCTTCAAACTGGAGGAATGGGCATTAAAATGTCAAATGAGATTCAATGTGAGCAAGTGTAAAATAATGCATACTGGGGCAAAAAATCCCAACTTCACATATACACTGATGGGATCTGTGCTGGCAGTGACAGACCAAGAAAGTGATCTTGGGGTTGTAGTGGATCGTTCAATGAAGATGTCAACCCAGTGTGCAGCTGCTGAAAAAGGCAAATTCCATGCTGGCCATAATTAGACAAAGAATAGAGTATAAAACTGCTGCTATCATACTGCCCTTATACAAATCTATGGTGAGACCACACTTGGAAGTTCTACAGTTGGTAGAACTGTACAGTTGTACACTTGGAAGTGTACAGTTCTGGTCAGCACACCTAAAAAGGGATACTGCAGAGCTTGAGAAGGTGCAGAAAAGAGCAACCAAAATGGTTAGTGGGCTAGAGCAACTGCCCTATGAGGAGTGGTTAAAACTCTTAGGGCTGTTTAGCTTAGAAAGAAGGCGGCTGAGGGGAGATATGATAGAGGTCTATACAATTATGCATGGTATGGAGAGAGTGGACAGAGAGAAGCTTTTCTCCCTCTCTCATAATGCTAGAACGCGGGGTCATCTGCTGAAGCTGGAGGTTGAGAGATTCAAAACAGATAAAAGGATGTATTTTTTTCACACAACGCATAGTTAAATTGTGGAACTCCCTGCCCCAGGGTGTGGTGATGGCTGCCAACTTGGAAGGCTTTAGGAGGGAAATGGACATGTTCATGGAAGAGAGGAGTATTCATGGCTACTAGTAAAAATGGATGCTAGTCATGATGCATACCTATTATCTCCAGGATCAGAGGAGCATGCCTATTATATTAGGTGCTGTGGAACACAGGCAGGATGGTGCTGCTGCAGTTGTCTTGTTTGTGGGCTTCCTAGAGGCACCTGGTTGGCTGCTGTGTGAACAGACTGCTGGACTTGATGGGCCTTGGTCTGAACCAGCATGGCTTTTCTTATGTTCTTATGAAAGGGCCTTGTGAATATCGAGACACAAAGTGATAATGTTTGTTAAGTACTTTGGGACAAAATTGCTTGTATCCATTTCAGGTTTAATACAGTGCAAATGCAGGAAATCCTATTTGCTCACTTTCCTCTTTTTCTTTGGCTCATCTTCATTAGTGGCAGTCTGAGGATGCTGACAGGTTATTTGGAGAGAAAAGAACTGCCACCTGCATGCTCAACTCATGCCCATTTTGGCTGATAACATCTCACCTACTGACTGACAGTGACTGATTGGCTCGACCTCTGACAGGTGAGTCTTCAGTGCTGGGTGGCTGCAGACATAGGGAGGACTCATCTGCCTGAGGCTGCTCAGCCTGCTGCTGCTCCTCTCTTTCATACCCTTCAGTTTCAAGGTCTTCCTCATCTGAGGAAGCCCCAGCAGGCTGACCCATGACATAAGTATTGAAAAGCATCAGGAACAGCACAGAACCCCATAGGAAATATGAAGCGCTCAGTAGCGGTTGGTACTCATTGGGACTGGTAGGGCAGAAGGCAGAGCAGTCAATGGTAGATAGAGCCAGAAACAACAAAACCATTGGTGGAGCCAATCAATTCTGTTTTGGTCCTTACACTCCTCCTTTGCAACACTGCAGAAGAAGACAAGTGTATGTAGAAGACATTCGAGAAACACTTCTCCAGCTGTACACTATGATCTCTAAGTAGGATTAATGTAAACACACTAAGCAGCCACACCTCTTCACTGATACAACCTCCCCCCCCAATAGGTATTAGCTCCAGCAAGGGGGAAAGACAGGAAACCCCTCCCATTCACATTTAAAGAAAGAGATGGGGTGGGATGAATTTTTAAACAAAACCAAAATGTGGGGGCCAGAGTAGCTATTCCCTGCCCCATACTGCAGTTTACTCCAGTGTGTGAATCATATTTTATTTTTGTCAGGCTCTAATATGGAAAGTCATATGACAGGGAGAACAATTCTGAAAGGAATGGAGTGCAGCTTGGTAAGATGAGGCAGGGTTTGGGCCCTGGTGCCTGCATACTGTTTTTGTAAATAAAAAACAAGCAAACCCACCCTCCTCATCACTTGCCTGGGAACAGGAAGAAAGACACTCTTATGCCAACAGATGCCTTCAGTTGTCTCCCCTGAAAGTGAGAATGTTAATTCCCTGTGGAACAGGGGTGCTTTCTGTCTAAAATTCGGAAGGGAGCCCCCTTGCCTGGGAAGTGCAATCTGTGAAAATTTCATCTTGGCGTGTGTGGGAATTACAGCCCACAATTTAATTATATTTGAAACCAATGAAAGTGACTATGAGACTGATTTTCTAGATGCAACTCAAGTTTTTGACATGACGTGTGTCCTGACTGTGAATCTGACGCTGTTTGCATCCTGGAGGCTCCTGGAACCCCGCGTTTTCATCTTCAAAACAAGGCCTTAGCTCATCTTTCTCACTAGGAAGGTTAAGCAGGGGGGGGGGGCATGGCTCAGCTTGGCATGCAGAAGGTCCCAGGTTCAATCCCCGGCATCTCCAGTTAAAGGAACCAGGCAAGTAGGTGACGTGAAAGACCTCCACCTGAGACCCTGGAGAGCCGCTGCTGGTCTGAATAGACAATACTGACTTCAATGGACCAAGGGTCTGATTCAGTGTAAGTCAGCTTCATGGGTTCAAAACAGTCACATTTTCACTTTGAGCTTCCATTGGGAAACCTTTGACTAATTCACAAACTACAAAAACTCCTCTAATGCTATTGTGTAGTGGTTAGAATGTCATACTAGAATACTCTGCAATGGAAGCTTGCTGGGTGACCTTGGGCCAATCACACAGTCTCAGCTTAACCTAGCTTGTTGTGAGGATAAAATGAAGGAGAGAAGAATGATATAAGCAGCTTTGGGACCCCATTGGGGAGAAATGTGGGCATAAATGAGGTAAATAAATAAAGGTGTGTGAGTGTATAGATGCTGTAAACTTAAACACATATGTGACTATTCTTTGAATTTTGTGTAAATGAATGACTTTTACACATGAGTCAAGCTCCTCACTGGATCACCTTGATGTTTTCCCTCAAAACTTGAATTGAACTCAATGTCGAACAGCTTTGTGCCTGCACCGTAGCCTCTTCTACAGGCTTTCCTGCTTAAGGGTCATGGTCTGGTAAATCAGCTCCCATGAGGTAGTGCTAGAATGTGCAAATTATTCTCAATCCTTCTCAATACACTTGCCTTTCCTGTTAGCAAAGACTGGATCACAAAGTAATGATTGATCACAAAGTAATGATCACAAAGTAATGATAACGGAAATCATGCAGCCACCAAACATCTCTTTTGTTTGTGGAATAAATGTTAACAGTAATGATGTGGTGATGTACACTCCCCCTACAATTATCATTAGGCCTTGTGATAATGCACACACTTGAATTGCTCCAGATTTGGGCAGTTCCCCTACTTTTGCCATTAGCAAAGGAACATATCAGGTAGCACAAGGGACAGAGAGAGACAACTCACACCTCAAAATAACTCAAGTCTGAAATGTTGATGTTCTGTGTTCTTACAGAAATTGGCAGACAAGTAGGTGGCTGAAGTAGGGGGAGAAGCACAACCAAACATAGGCAAACAGTCGGTTGAATGTTCAATGGGGCTGCCTGCAACTTGCAGATGGGCTGCAAACTGAGCCAGTGGGTGACTGAGAATTTTGGATAAGAATAGTTAGTTCACAAGCAATTGACTAGTTCTTTAATTTTCTAGTTACCCTTTATCCCATATAAGCACTTCCAAGCTTGTGACACAGTAGCTAAAGGACATTCTTTCCCTCCAGCATAATTTAAAGGTGATAGTGATTGTGAAAAATCTACTCTGAGTTGGAGAAGGCCTCTGCAGATTTTTAAAATGCTATTCTGCACAGCTACTGGGTGGCTGTGGGAAATGAGTCCTGGACACAACTCGTTAGAAAGCATAACATACAGTTTGGCCCTGGGCCAATGGGAGTCTTGGCTGAGTAGAGCTGGGATGTAGGTGAAGTTTGGAGTATTACCACTGTTGGGGGGACATAGTTTAACCAGTGGTCCCATCTGTGGATACTTAAATCCATGGACTGGGGACACACTGACAAATGACAAATTTCCAGCAAATTTGGGGGACCTCTCAGGTTTGCAGAAAAATCTAAAAACTGAAAAAAGGAAGGGGATTTAAATCTCCCCTAACACAACAGCATTGTTTGTGCAAGCACTGACAAAGCTCCTCTACTGTGGCCAAGCCATTCAGGTGGTGAAGCTAGGGTTGGGTGGACTGGGGCTGTGCAGGATAGGGGGAGATGCTGACAAGGTGAAGCTGGGGTCAGGCAGATTTGGGATAGTCACCGCAGCCCCGTTGAAGTGGTGAAGCATGGGTTGAGTGGGCTTGGGGATGAATCCCCCCACAACTCTTGTGGGTCCCTGCTTGTAAATATTCTAAAAACATGCTTCTGTATTTTTTTTCAGTGGAAGCCCTCATGTCCCAAAAAGCATTTTAAAATGCTGGAGTGAGTCAAAACAATGCTCTTCATACTTCTAGTCTTCATACTTTATTTCATTATTTATTTAATTCATTCATTTGTACATCCCCAAAGCAGCTTACATCGTTCTTCTGTTTTCCATTTTATCCTCACAACAACCCTGTGAGGTAGGTGTGATTGAGAGAATGTGACTGGCCCAGTGAGCTTCCATGGCACAAGTGGGGATTCAAACCCGGGTCTCCCAGATACTAGTCCGACACTCTTGACCACTGCACCACACTGGCTCTTGTGCTTCAATTAGGTAGAAAATGTGAAAACATGGGCTGAATTTAAAGATGCTTAGGTTCAAAGGTTGTTTTCTATTAATGGGAGACATGGCCACCAACGAAAGGGGCGGATTTTGCCATTTACTCCTTCCCCCCAACTATAGACACTCATTTTGTCATCATGTTATTCTTGAGAGTCTTGTCCCTCCTCCCCTGGAACAACATTTCAGGGAGCTGAGTAGGCTGCAGTGGGAAGAGGGAGGCACGAAATTCCAGTCCATTAGTGGTTCTGCTGAGGATGTTTTGTACTCAACCTAAAGTGTGCACATATACCCCAGGTGGAATGCACCTGACACCATAAACCCCTACCATTTGAATAAACAGCATGAAAGCAAAGTGTGACCGAGTCTTCTTTTTATCTGTTAGCTGACCCTTTTTTAATTTACCTTGCAACTAACATACATAGGCAAAGAAGAAAAATGCCTTTTCTGGGAAAGCTAATGTTCACCTGTAAACAATCTCAGTTTGGTTTTGGGAGGTAGGATCAATGTTACCAGAGTAATTTCACTTAGAAAATCTATCAGGCCCTACAATGTCAGATCTCTACACCTTTGCTAGATCAGAGCTTTACAAGCTCGGCTTTGTTTGCTTTTTCTGGTTTCAATGACACACAAGCCCAATATGACCGCCCTCATCTTGTAAGGGTTTTCCCCAGTTAATCAGCTGGGTATATATAGAGGTTATCTGGAGTCCTCCCAGTACTAGGGGTCTTTTCTGACCAGCAGTACATTTGTAGTTAAATGAGTGCGGCATTTGGACTGTAGTCATTTTGATTTATAGCAGCAGGAATGAAGCAAGAGAGTACAGACGTCAGCAGTGCTGTTGCTGAACTGGCAACGGAGACTTCCTAATGTACAAATTATGTCTTTCAACACACAGTCCCCTCTGTTCACTAATTCAGGGCAAGGAGGCATGGCTATTGAGTGTAAAGTGCAGCGTGTACTCTGTGGGTAAAGAATAATCACAACAATACATATCTGATCATTTCTGTAGACCTTTTAGATTTCATTTTTAATTTCTGTGTGATAATGTGAAGCTAGAGATGAGAGACAATGGTTACAAACTGGACAGCTGAAGTGCCTGGGGATTTTTTTTTTTTACCTGCAAGACTGTGGGTAGCAGCAGAACAAGCACCCCCACAGTGATTTGCTAATATACTCCGATGTCAAAGCCAAGGGATCACCATTATGCCTGTTTCTTCTATTGATACCAGGTTGCTGAGCTGTGGGGAAGCCATTTGCTGCCCAGAGCAGAGTAAATGAAATGTGCCCTCAGATGCCATGGGTGTGACATAACCTTCCACAGTATTTTCAGCTTCTGGGAAGATGGCGTGTATCAGTGATTGCAATGATTCACAAAAGTTGTTGGTAGCTTCCCCCCCCCCAATCTTTTTCTGGGCCCTCTTTTAAGAGGTGTTTCCCCTTTGCCTCCAGATCTAAAAGATGTCTCCCTGCTGTTTTATAGAAAAGGACAAAAGAAGGAAGACCACAATTACAAAAGAGCACCAGGAAACACAAATGTGCTGCTCTGGGGGTTGTACTCAGAATAAGGGGAAAAAAAATGAACGTATTGAGGCTGCAGCTCAAATCGTAAATGTTAATTACAGAGCAGCAATCTATGGAGCCAAAGATGCAAGAAGATTTGGAGGCTAGATAGACTATGTCAATAAGAATGTGTCTAACAAGCATCCTGTTGAAAGGGGGGGAAAACAGCAAAAATGTTGTCAAGAAGTTGAGGTCCCTCAGTTTCTTGGATGGCAGGATTTCTTTTGGTTCAGGCCCAGAGGCCTATGAATTCTGTGTTATTGGGATTTTAGACCAGCAAAATAAGTTTCCTTTTGAAAACTGCTTCTGTAGAGGGAGTAAGGTAAGCCCCAGCTGGTGCGCGTTAAAGCCTTCTCTCCCCTTTTTGGAATGCAAGACCGTGCATTGCCATAGTAACAGATTGGTCAGCCATCATGACAATGTCCAGGTGCAGGTAGTTCTGTAAGCTTCCTCACCTGAACACATCAATTAAGGAGTCAGCATTTCTGACCAAGCGATTAATTACCAGCTAATTGCTTTCGTTTTCTCAATTGGCTTCTATGAGCTCATCCCTTTGAGAAAACGGATATAAGGACAGACCAATCCTGAGCAAATCATGCACGCTTTGGGGTACAGCAGGAGAGCTGTGCTGGCGGCATCACAACCCATTTTATTTTGGCCCTTGAGGGGGGGAAACTGGTCAAGCTGACCTGCTTGGAGAAAACTTTGGACAACCTTTTGAAACTTTTGAATGCTGGAAGCATCTTTGGAACTTGGTAACTATAAATCTGATGCAAGAAACCTTTGCCAATCCTTCTGAATCAAAAAGGCTTTTGAATGTATTAGGTAGCTATGCTAAATAGTTTATTATTTTCTTGCTTAAAACTTCATGACTTTTTCTTTCCTGTAAACCAGCATAAACCTTATAAATAAATTGTTAGCCTTTAAATGGATTGTGTCTTTTGATTTTGGGATTCCAAGCCTAAATTCTAAGTGCCTTGTGTGAGTGTAAAAACCACCTACCAAAAACCTGAGACAGTTTTGGGAAGTGTGCACAGTCCTGGCTAGGTCTCCGCCTGGCAGGAAAAGTGTTACACTGAATTTGGAGCTTGGCTGGAGGTACCCTGGACTCTTTGCCTGGAGGCTCACCCTTTGGACCCCAGGGTTGGTGGCAGCTATCCATTAAACTTGGGATGAAAGCCTGGAGTTTAATGTTTTGTCCGTCTTGGGAAACTTTTGACTAAACCAAAGCAGCTCCAGCTGGTGGAGGCTGGTTGGAGCTCTTTGACAAAGATGGCAACTGAAAGTGCTGGTTGGAGAAACCCTGGCTCAAAATGAGAACATTTTGCACTCTTGACAATGGGCTCTATTAGGAAACTGTTTCTGGGAAGCTGTAATGACGTCTGTGCCTTCTGTGCTTATGGCTGTGGCCATAGCCTCACTATAGCCCTGCCAAGTTGTGTGTGTTCTTTTCCAGGGCTGGGATACAAAGAGAAGTTGCCTTTGTAGCCTCAAAGGAACTAGCCTTATATCTCATGGCAAAGTGGTTCCTTGGACAGGCAATATACAACCAGCAGGGGGTGGCTTAATGAGATGTACATCGACTAGCACACAGTCCTGCAGGACCAAGGACAGCAACTAAACAGCTTAGAAGTTGCTCCAGCAGTGGTTAGAGCTCAGCCAAGCCTATAAACACTGATGCAGTCTCTCATAGCATTTCTAGCCTAGTGAAATGAAGAGAAATGAAAGGCACTGACCCCGGGCTGCAGATTTGTACTCTGGCAGCACTGGATAGCCTGGTGAGTAAGCTTATGTTGCCGCAGACTGGTTTTCACTGTGACATGAGAGGTACTGTGTTGTTGATGAGTTTCAGAGTCTGGGAACATGGGATCCCAGTTTGGGTTAATCACCTTAACCTTAGGTGCAGGGCTGTGATGTCTGGACTATATCTTTAAGGAGTTGTGTCAGGGACCTGGACTGGTGCACCTTCCATCTCCTTCCCATAAGCCCCTTCAGCTAGCTACAGCCATACAGTAAGGTAGGGGGTTCCCTCTCACCCTTGGCCTCCTCCTTCTTAGCTTTCTTCAGTCTCTTCCTCACTGTTTTGGAGGAGAGGCTTCCTGGCCAGCGTCTAGAGCAGGGGTGTCAAACTCATTTGTTACAAGGGCTGGGTATGACATAAACGTCACTTGGTCGGGCCAGGCTATGCCTCGCTAGGTCTGATCGAGAGTGGGGGGTGGGGGTAGCTGCCTTGGCTGGCCTGTGGGCTGGATAAGAGCTCTCAAGGGGCCAGATTTGGCTCGTGGGCCATATGTTTGACACCCCTGATCTAGACCCTTTCTGTGAGAGACCGTCAGTGTCCCCCTGCCTAGTAGAGCTTGCTGCTCCTCACAAGAGGCTTGAAGGGTGTGTGGCGTGATATCACAAATGCCAAGTGGGTGATGTCGAAGGCTTCTGCCTGAGACCCTGGAGAGTCCCTGCCAGTCTGAGTAGACAATACTGACTTTGATGGACCAAGGGTTTGATTCAGTATTAGGCTTCATGTGTTCATGTGACTGCCCCTAATACTCAAAACAGAAAAACTTTCACTTACAAAAGAGGTGCTTTCTTTGGTAGTCTGGAACCTGCAGAAGTAGAGGCAAATGTCTCTCTCACATTCCAGCCCTGCTTGTTTTGCTTGTCTGACTACCAGGTCTCATTTGACCCAGTGAGTTCTAAGCATGTGGCAACATGAACACCTCTGATTGATGTATGTCATCAGCTGTGCAGGTGCGAAAGGGACAGGTGTGGATTTTAAACAATGACATGCACAGGATGACCCTGGGGTACCTATAATCCAAGCAAGCAAATACATTGTGAGCATGCTGCAATTGCGGCCACCCAGCCCCTGATTTGTTGGTTGCCACCACTGTACAGATGCCGAACTGCTCACAATGCTGTTCTGTTTGAAATTGCGAGCAGATGATTGATGCAAACATATGACTTGACAGAAAACAGGCGCTGCAGATCATGTCTGTCTGAATTCCGAACACCTGTTTTGCAAACATCAAAGCATCCCTGTCAAGCATTGGTTGTCACCCAAAGGTGCCAATCAAATCGCAGCGGGACTGGGGGCCCTTGCTAAATTCTGCATCAAGTCCCAGCAGCAGTGTGCACCTCTCCCAGGCCAGCTGCATGGCAGCTAAAACATCACTTCAGGAGCACGTGGCTAGGGACTATACCTGTGAGAATACACATAAAGGACAGAATGGGGGACATAAGGCACAATGGTGTGGGAATCAACCACTATTGAGAATACTCCTCTTCAGCACTATACCCATGACCTAGTCCTGGCAAATGATTTTTTCCTTGCCATTTTCTGCCCAAGGGGCACCATGATGGATAGGATTGCCAGGTCCCTCTTTGCCATCGGTGGGAGGTTTTTGGGGCAGAGCCTGAGGAGGGCAGGGTTTGGGGAGGGGAGGGACTTCAATGCCATAGAGTTCAATTGCCAAAGCGGCCATTTTCTCCAAGGGAACTGATATCTATCAGCTGGAGACCAGTTGTAATAGAGGGGATCACCAGCTAGTACCTGGAGGTTGGCAACCCTAATGATTGATAGGGTTGCCAGGTCCCTCTTTTGCCATTGGCGGGAGGTTTTTGGGGCAGAGCCTGAGGAGGGCAGGGTTTGGGTTCTCCAGGTGAACTTATCTCTATTGGCTGGAGATCAGTTGTAATAGCAGGAGATCTCCAGCTACTACCTGTTGGCAACCCTACTCTACACTTGCAGACAGGAAGGAAATAGAATGTAGCTGGCAAGATGTTCCCCCAACACTTCCCCTTAAGGTTGACAGGTCCCTCTTCGCCACTGGCGGGAGGTTTTAGGGGTGGAGCTTGAGGAGGGCGGGGTTTGGGGAGGGGAGGGACTTCAATGCCATAGAGTTCATTGCCAAAGTGGCCATTTTCTCCAGGGGAACTGATCTCTATCAGCTGGAGATCAGTTGTAATAGCAGGAGATCTCCCACTAGTACCTGGAGGTTGGCAACCCTAATGATGGAGGCTCACTCAAGCTTACAGGGTTGGGCTGCTACTGAGTATCTACTAGAATCAAAGCCCCATTCCTTAGTCAATTACACTTGATATTTGAGCCTAAATAAACACCAGTTTTACCCACCCACTGTAGTGGAATTAGGGTTTTTCCACGCTGGGCCTGAGCATCTGCACCAACTGAACTGCAATCAGACCCCAAATTCACACAACCACTGCAGACACACTGCAGACACCACAGTCTCCTCCTCTACTTGGCCTTCCATACAGGCCTGCAGGACAGGTTTGGGTGGAGCAAGGAGGGCTAGCCCAGCTAGGTCCACCTCAGAACGCACCCCATGCCCATCTGGTGTCTGAGGTTGCTCCGATGCGGATGTGTCCCTAGACTCAAATTCTATTGACATCTGCAAGATTTAGGGGGGGGGGTTCTCAGAGGCCCTCCCATTGCTTCTGGTGGATGCAGGTACATAGCGAAGCTCATGCCCTGTTGCTGCTTGCCCTTGAAGCCCATGTAGACCCCCCCCACCCTGCAACACTGCTCCCTAAAACGACATTTGCTTGAAGAATATGCAAAGAGGGCAGTTGGCGGGACAAAGCCAGCCCAACATGAGGCTTCTTGAAATCAGCATTAAGGAAGATTGCTTATTCTATTAGCTCGCCAGGTGGGGTTTTGTTCCTGAGTGGGCAGGCGAAAATCGAGCCAAAAGCCTTCACCCCACAAAAAGCGGGGGCCTTTCAGAGGACGCCCGGGAGAGAGGGCTGTATTTTTATCCTGCATAAATATAGACACAGGGTTGCTGCGTGGCAGCCACCAGAGTACACAACCAAGGCACATTGGTGAGTGTGTGTGTGTGTACGTGCGCGCGTGCCTTCTGGATCCGCATGGAAATGTGCAGGGCTAAAAGAAGAAAAGACAAAGGGGGTGGGGAAGGGGAGAGAGAGAAAGAATAGACCTGGGGGTGCGGGTGGGGGATCATCATTAATTGCAAACGTGCCAGGAGCAGCGAGTCGCCCAAATGGTTTGATTTATAAGCAGGACCATAAAAACCCCATTAGGTTTCTCATTGAGAAAAAAAGAAGTCAGGAGGAGGAGGAGGAGGGGGGGGAGAGAGAGAAAGCCCGCACGTGTGTCACTGAGGCAAGCATTGACGCAGGAGGCTCTGACGTCAGCCGCCTCGGCAGCAGGGATGGGGCTGGGTGAATGGAGAGGGGAGGGGGGGGCGAGGGGGCGCCTCTCCATTCACTCCTGCGGCTCGGAGCGAATTCGCCTCCCCTCCCCCCAGCCTATGATTGCTGCAGCCTTCATCAATGGGCCAAGCACGCAGCAAGGGGCAAGTGCAGCTGCTCCTAGCCTGTCCCATGGGTGGGTGGGTGGGTAGGGGGCTGCCTGTGTGGAGGAGAGGGGAATAAAGGTGGGGGAGGGCATATGGCAGCCTGCCGCTCTGATGCCGGCGTGGGCTTGAATGAATGAATGAAGGCAGGCTGATCCGCCAGTCTAGCGCTGGGCGGAAGGCATTGGCAGGCTTGCTGCTGGCCTTTCAGCTACCCAATGTAAACCTCCTGTTTCTCTTGCTGGTGAGAGCTGCATCACACAGGGCAGACTTAGGGGCATCTTTACATCGGGCGCCCAAACTCTTTTTGTGTGTGTGTGTGTGTGTGTGTGTGCATTTCTCAGAGCTACGAAACCAATGGCACGGTGGACCCGCACCGGCAGCCCCAGTCCGTTTCAGAACTGCCCCGCCTGCTTTCTGCGTTATCCACACAACTTTCTCACGTGCCGTTTGTGACATGTGTGAATTACGGCGGAATACAGGTGAGAAATCAAATGTACATTCTCCCCAGCAGATTTTATATTTGCATAACAGGCTGAAGCACCTCCTGGGTGAAAACCCTGGTGGGTGAAAACATGAGCACATAAAGCACAAATGGCATAAAGAGAGGCTCAGAGGTACTTGCTAATGCCACGTGTGAAAATGGCCACAGGAGCTGTTCTTCAGACTGGGCTACAACATAAAGCCTACACTGAAAAGCATGTTCATTCAAGTTCTCTTGTGCATTTTTCTTCTCACATCATCAGTTTCCAAATGTGGCACACAAAAAAGCACTTGGAGGTGCTTTAAAATGCCATGTGTGACAACGGTCACACTATTCCAGAGGTAAAAAAGCAGAAGTAAAGGAGGAACACTTCATCAGAGATGTTTGTGGCTGAGGAATAGTGCAGGCAATCAGAATGGGTTTGAAAGGAAATCTGTTTCGGTTCCATGCATGGTGAGTTGGGGTGTGTGTGTGTGTGTGCATGGTCTCAGCACATGTGATCCCCATAGGCTGCAGCGCATCTGTTCTGCTCGCATGCACTACAAGGTATTTGAAGTAGTTGTGACAGCATGCTTGGCTGGAGTGGAGCCGGTGGTGCGTGCCGGGCAGAAGTGATCAGGAACCCATATGTCAGGGACTTCATCGTGTGCTTGGAGCTGACACTCAGGACTGTGAATTCAGAGATGTGTTCAAACCTCAGGCCAGCTGAGATCAAAAATCACAAAATGCTCCGATTTTGTTGAAACAGTCCTGAAAATCATCATCGGGTTATGAATAATATAAAAAAGATCTTTCATAGGAATGACCATTATATAGTTTATGCAGGAAAGCAGCCTCCTCCCCCACCCCCTGCACATCACCAGGTATATGATCAGGCTGGAGTGGTGAGGGGGCAATATAAACAGCACATCACAGCTGCTACAATTTCTGTGATCTCTTTTTCAAGTCACCATGTCCACCCACACAAATTACAGCACCTGCATATATATATATTTGCCAGCGTGGAAGCATCTGTTCATGCAGGCAATGCTTTTGCAGTGAGCACTGTGTGGCCCTGCGATGCTGGCTTATGTGGGGAATGGGGACCACTGCATGTTTGAGCCTGTCCACAGCCTTTGAGCCCTCTAGAAATAGGGCTGATAACACATGATCCATGGCTCAGAGTGGTAAGATGCAGTACTGCAGTCCAAGCTCTGCTCACGACGTGAGTTCGATCCCAACGGAAGTTGGTTTCAGGTAGCCGGCTCAAGGTTGACTCAGCGTTCCATCCTTCCGATGTCAGTAGAATGAGTACCCAGCTTGCTGGGGGTAAAGGGAAGACGACTGGGAAAGTCACTGGCAAACCACCCTGTAAACAAAGTCTGCCTAGGAAACGTTGGGATGTGACGTCACCCCATGGGTCAGATATGACCCGGTGCTTGCACAGGGGACCTTTACCTTTAACACATGATCAGACTGGTTTTGGTTGCTGCCTCTCCCCTGCTTGTGGTGGTTTACTGTTCATTGCAAACTTAGGGTTGTTCTCACATGCAACATCTGCAATTTTATACAATGTGAGTGAGTTGTGTGCCTATCCAGCACATAATACATAATACTGAAAGCCAGTGCTTGTGATGGGGAGGGGCCGTGGCTCAGTGGTAGAGCATCTGCTTGGCTTGCAGAAGGTCCCAGGCTCAATCCCCGGCATCTCCAGTTAAAGGGACTAGGCAAGTAGGTTATGTGAAAGACCTCTGCCTGAGACCCTGGAGAGCTGCTGCTGGTCTGAATTGTTAGCCAAATTGCTCTTTAAATGGGGAAAATAGCTGAGCAATCAGAAATTACAATATTTATTTATATAGCGGTATTGCAACCTATATATACCATAGCCAGTATTCTGTGACCTTTAGAATAACGACAGAGACAATGGAATCCAAATTAAGAGAGTTTGTTTTTATTCCATCAATGGTGCAACACAAACATACAGAGAATCTAAGAATTCAAAAGGTAGTAGAGTAAGGACGGATGCCAATTTGGCAGGAGATCGTTGGTGGGGTAATACTTCACCTTTCTTGTAGAGGAGTTGTCCCAAGTTCCAATAGACTAAGACAGAAGAAAATATAAAGAAGGTGAGGGCCAGGGGTTCCCGTGGGCTCGACCAGCAAGGCGGTAGGGAGCGTGGTCAGGCTGCGCAAAACCTTAACCAACAGAGTAACGGCAAAGATGCCAGGGAAAGACCTAAGGTAACCTTATGGCAGTGGGCTACCCCAGATATACTGTTTCTCTGGGGGCGGAGTGATAGGATTACCCCTCCGAGGTTCCCAGGTGACAAAAGGTGACAAAAGTCTTAATGTCCGGCTACCGGGGTGTGGAGATTGGAATTTGGAAATCTATTCTAATTCCAGTGGCTTGTGCAACCCGGGAGGAACCGGGAGATTCTTGCTGATGGGCTTAACGATCCTACAACAAAAGGCGCGATCATAATAACGTCCAGAGATCGCAATCTCGCATAGCTGGAAGAGCGAGTCATCATTATCTTAATGTCTCTGAATGGCTTAGCTTAAGCAGTTCGATGTTGCAAGGGAGGAAATGCAGATGCAGGCTACGTGCTTTTGCGCTTTCTCTGACATGGCTTCTGCTGGAATGGAGGTGACCAGGAACATGGTGTCTCTCAGGCTCTCTGGAGGTTGCTCTGGCCTCGGTCTCTCAGCTGCCGGCTACTCGAAACACACAGGAGCGGTCATGTCATTTTCACTGACGTGCGCGCTAGCCTTCCCTGTAGCGTTAAGGGCAGGCGTGCGGCTGGAACAGGGGCGCACACATAGACTGTTTGCGGGTGCCATAACCAGTCCAGGAGATTGGCACTCGTGGGCTTACAGAACAGACAATACTGACTTCGATGGACCAAGGGTCTGATTCAGTATAAGGCAGCTTCATGTGAAAGGGCCCTGCCCCTTCTCTTCCTTTCACTAACAGAAACCAAGGATTGGCAATACTGTGATGGTTACCTGGCAGCAGCCATTGAAAGTATTTGTTTCTTGAAGCTACAGGTTCTGCTTCTATTTTTTTTTTGAGGGGAGGAAGGAACTTCTCGGTTTTTTTAAGGTTTCAGATTTTTCTGCAAACCTGGAGCATTTCTGAGGTTTGTAGAAAGATCTGCCTTGTCTGTTCACAGCTCCAGTCTCTGGATTTAAGTATGCCCACATCTGGTCATGTTGAGAAATACACACACACACACACACACACACACACACTTAATTTGTATCCTACACCTTTGTGAGGAGCGAAGAATAGTGTTTTGGCCTTGCAAAAGCCTGTGAGGTATGTAAGGCTAAAGGAAAGACTCAAGGCCAGCCAGTGAACTTAATAGCTGAACATGGATGCATAAGAAGGTTTTCCACATCCACATACATCTGGCATTTTTCACTGTCTTCAAAATTACTAAAGGTAAAACGAGTGAAGAGCAGGAAAAGGCAATATCCCACCCTGATGTTCATATCGTCAGGAAAAGATAAAGATATGAACAATACTGTAGTTTTAAAATAACAGGTTAATGCAGTGCTGTAGCTGTCTTTTGAGGAGGTCACTGGGGCTTCACATCCTGCTCAAGGTTATTAAACACCCAATGATCTTTGTAATGTGTACTCTCTCATGGGGATTATTCACCTCGAGGATTAAAATTCTGAATATAAACTTCTTTGCTTCTGGGTATACAACTGGAGAGTCACTTAAGCAGGGCGTACTTACACAAACATGAGCCTTACAGTTTGATAATAAGCAGAGTTACGCTTTTCTAAGTCCATTGAAGACAACTGCCTTAGAATGGGGTGATTTTGCTTGTAAATCTTCCTGCAACTGTATTACTGTAAATGTTGCTGAATTTAACTCGGTACTGTCCCCATATTGATTCATTTGTTGTTCACATACCTTCCTTTGTTTTTGCAGTACTGATTCCCAATTTTTTTTTTGCTTTCCTTCCTAATCATATAGCAGACTAAAAGCTACCCCACACACAGGGCCGGTGCCAGTCATTTTTCCACCCTAGGCAAGGCTAACTACTTGTCCCCCCACCCCATTGCTAACCAATTTTCAAAAACAGATGTGTTTTAGAAAAAAATAAAAGCACAAATTTTTTTATAAGACATTATAATTAATTATATTCCATAGCACTGTTGTGGTACTTATCTTAAAATAAAAAAATATAAATTGTCAGTTGCCTTTTAAAAAAGAAACGAATCTGTTTAAAACTGTGCCTCTCAGGCCAGTTCTGCACCCCTCTGAGGTCTGCACCCTAGGCAACCACCTAGTTTGCCTAATGGTAGCACCGGCCTTGCCCACACCCTACATATATATTGTTTGATAGCAAACATTACAGATGAGAGAAAAGGACATGTTAGCCATGAATGTCTAGGTGGGTGGAGGGTAGAAGAATCAGTTGTAGCTTGCCTGTCTCCCTTTCCCCTAAAATATTACACTGAACGCCTACCTAATTATAGTTGAGTGATACCATAGATCTCAATCCTCATACATTTCGAAGAATTAAGGGATTGGGTCTTATGACACATTAATAAATGTGAACTTTATTCAAATCTTAAAAGTGAATCCCACAGTCGGTTCAAGCTGGAAGCCTACAGCACACACTTTGGGAAGATTTCCCAAAGAATTTATACATTTAATCTATTTATATCCTATCTTTCCCCTGGAGGGCCCAGTGCGGCTTATAATAAATGTCAAATAGCATCCAAAATTATATAAACTATCAATCTTAAAATGATCTATCAAGTTAGTTTTTTAAAAAGTAATTTATAACAGACTTGTCACAAAACACATTTCATCTTCAACAAAAAGTCCATCTAAATCAGCAGAATGTTCTCTGAAATACATACATAATAAAAACACATCTTAATAACCATTAAAACAAAAACAAAAATACATAATTCAAACAAATAAAAATACATAATTCAAACAAATAAAACTAAGTAAAAATAGACGTTCAATTAGGGTTGCCAACCTCCAGGTACTTACTAATATAAACGTCATGCAAGGAACAAAATTAACGCTACAAATTTTGCAAGGTGACAATGTCACAAAGTTACAAGGTAAGTATCAATAACAATTATATCAAATTCTTATTGCTTTTCAGAGTCCTGCTATTAAAACTGATCTCCAGCCAACATAGATCAGTTCACCTGGAGAAAATGGCCGCTTTGGCCATTGGAGTCTATGGCATTGAAGTCCCTCCCCTCCCCAAACCCTGCCCTCCTCAGGCTCTGCCCCAAAAACCACCTGCTGGTTGCAAAAAGGGACCTGGCAACCCTACATACAATAAATGGTGTGTATGTGTGTGTGTGTAAAGTGCTGTCAAGTTGCGCCGACTTACGGCGACCCATTATGGGGTTTTCAAGGCAAGGCATTAACAGAGCTGGAGGAAGTGATGTCATCAATGATGTCATCAGCCTAGGCCTCCCCCACAGCCAGTAAATCCCCTCCAACCCCCACTGGTTGCCAGGAGGCCCCTGGCAACCCTAAGCCTTGTGAAAATATTTATTTATTATTTTGTGATCTGTTTTCACTTGCATCATGGCCCCTGAGCTGGAAACATTGCCCTCTAGAGGGGCAAGAAAAGGAGGGAGTGAACTCCAAGGGAGAAGCAGAGAGGGGAAAAACTGGGGCGTTTTTCTCCTGAGCAGGTGGAGAATGTCTGAAGAAGAAGTTCCAGAGGAGAAAAGCCCA
Source organism: Euleptes europaea (assembly GCF_029931775.1). Classification (NCBI taxonomy): domain Eukaryota; kingdom Metazoa; phylum Chordata; class Lepidosauria; order Squamata; family Sphaerodactylidae; genus Euleptes; species Euleptes europaea. The sequence continues at coordinate 20,128,779 of NC_079318.1, read as the reverse complement.
TGGAGATAGAGAAAGGCAGTCATCAGAAGAGTGGCCATCTTCTGGCATGGACATTTGATCCTGAGTGTTTGTGGGATTTCTCCTGCTGTAACTGTAGGGCAGGGGTGGGGAACCTTTTTTCTGCCAAGGGCCATTTGGATATTTATAACAACATTCACGGGCCATACAAAATTATCAACTTAGAACTCACCCCCATGCATTCTGGCCCTGCCCCCTTTAACCCCTCCATTATTGCCACTTCCACCCCCAGCCCTCTTGTAGTACAGAAGGAATATGTTTCTCCATGGCCAGGGTGGGAAAGGGTTCACACATTTTCTTGGGCAGTCCTAGCAGCTCCATAACTAATGACTCTTCTGCAAGGGGGAAAGAAGGTTCCTTTTCTTGGCAAAACAAACTCACATCCACCTTGAATAGAGGCTATTCCTGTTTGTGGGAGGGGGCAGATCACCAGTCTTAGATCCTTCTCATCTTGACATCTGCCAGGACCCACAAAGGGCCAGACCAAATGATTTCGTGGGCCTTATACAGTCCCCGGGCCTGACGTTCCCCACCCCTGCTGTAGGGAGAAGTAGCCTCCTGGAGCTTGTGAAGAATAGAGACCTCACCAAGTGAATACCAAGTGACCTGTTTGCAGTTTATGAGTTAGGGCCCAGTAGGGTAGCCAACCTCCAGGCACTAATTAATATAAAGATAGACACTTCTATGTATATAGTAGTTAAACCAAAATTCACACAGAAAACAAATATTCCAAGCAATTTCAATATAATTCCAATATTACCATCATAATGCAAAAGTCATATCCAAGCACAGGTCATAAATTACAAAGTCACATGTATTGTTTGTATGCACCTACTTGTGAACAATACATGTGACGTTGTAATTTATGACCTGTGCTTGGATATGACTTGCATTATGATGGTAAAATTGGAATTATATTGAAATTGCTTGGAATATTTGTTTTCTGTGTGAATTTTGGTTTAACCTCCAGCTGGAGATCTCCTGCTATTACAACTGATCTCCAGCCGATAGAGATCAGTTCACCTGGAAAAAATGGCCGCTTTGGGAATTGGATTCTATGGCATTGAAGTTCCTCCCCTCCCCAAACCCCGCCCTCCTCAGGCTCCATCCCCAAAACCTCCCGCCAGTGGCAAAGAGGGACCTGGCAACCCTAGGGCCCAGAGACTAAAGGGACTTCCTTCTCTTTTCATCCTGATTTTGGGACTCCTCAATATAATTTATTATTCATACTCTTATTTAAAATTCCCAGTGCTAAACCCATTGTGTCGCTACATTTAAATAAAAGTTGTTTGTTGAAGTGCTGTTTAGGTTTTGAATGGGGAATCCACAATTCTATGACCACTGTACTGGCCATTTAAAGACTAAAACGGTTACAGATAGATATTTTATTTATTTATTTATAACTTTTAAAATTTATAGCATGCCCTCATTTCCAGTTGCACTGGGATCAGGGTGGGTAACAACATCTAAAATCACAGTAAATCATAAAATTTCAACGTTAAAATGCAACAGTCATAACATCCTTAAGATCACAGCAATTATAAATCAAGATGGTGCTCGCATTAAGGCATTAATAGCCACTGTAGAACCAGTCGGGCAGATTGAACCCCCACAGGCCGCAGAAGGTGGGGGGAGACAGACAGACAGACAGACAGACAGACAGATGATTGATAGATGATTGATAGACAGATAGACAGACAGATAGCTGATAGATGATTGATAGATAGATGATAGATGATAGATAGATAGATTGATAGATGATAGGTGATTGATTGATAGATGATAGATGATAGATAGACAGACAGACAGACAGACAGACACAGACAGACAGAACAAGCTGCTGAGAGGAGCACATGAGTTCATAGAAAGATCTAATTATGTTTCAGAAAATTTAATAACATTTGTTATTCGCTTCTGGTTACCAAGGCACAACCTGATCATTATCCTGTGGCACAAGCAGTTATTGCATAGGTGTAAAATTGTTCCCCAGAGCTTGATACAAATTTTGACAAAAACATGGAATCAGATTGGCGAAGGGCTTGCCTTGTGTGCAAGTGAGGAAGTTCAATAAGGTAAGCTTGCCTAGCAATCATGTTTGTGTTAAAATTCTTAGCATGGTTGATGTATAGGTGTGAATTAGTCCAACTTCTGTGTCTTACCAATACAGATAGAACTGGTCCTAATTGCATAGCATTGCCCAGTTAATGAAAAAAAAATAACAGAAATGAATTACTTTTGATTATAATTAACTTTTAATGACAGCACATGGTTCCCTTGCTGTATCAGTCAAAATCATTGTACTTGGGGAATCTGGTCTACAGATTCACTGTGGAGTGTCTAAAAATGGTACTCTTTTGCATTTTGAGTTCTGTCATGCACAAACTGATCTTTTTTTACAACGAAGCTAACGATTATTGCATAATTATGGCTAGCTATTGTGGCAAGGCACTCAGCAGATTGTGGTGACAATAAATGTTGACTAGATCAGAAAAATTGCCAAAGAAAGGAGTGGGGGTGCTTTTTAATGCATTTTTAATGAGGAAATACTTTTGTGCAAGAAACTGGCTTTATAAGCATAAAGAAATTTAAATGCCACACCTCTAGATTAGTGGCATGAATTCTTCTCCTGTTCTCTTTTGTGAGAAATTTTGATTTAATTACAGAACTTGTTTGAGACTGACATGACATTATTCTAGTTTTAAAAGAAAAGCCAGGAACATTTTTGGTTTGGAAATAGGTATGTAACAGTTCCTTGGAAATGCTAAGGTTCACATTTATCCAGAATGTTCAGAGAGCCCTCTACGAATGGTACTTCCAAGAATTAATTCATGGGAATGACCTTGGCATGTTCACCTCACTCCTTCTTTGAATCCCGTTCTTATTCACATATTTATTTATTATTATTTATTCATTTATACCCTGCCTATTAACCTTTGCTTTGTTCTTTGTTTATATTTATATTTATATATATCTAAACATACTTTAGGGTGCTTTGAATGTTCATTGTGGCAGAAAGGTAGAAAGGAGTTTTCTAAAATGATTTTATTTCTTTAAGGCCTTTTAGTTTTATTTACTCCATTTATACCCCACCTTTCTCCCAACAGGGACCCAAAGTAGCTTACATCATTCTCCTCTCCTCCATTTTATCCTCACAGCAACCCTGTAAGGTGGGTTAGGCTGAGAGTGTGCAGCTGACCCAAGGTCACCCAGCAAGCTTAAGAACATAAAGACATAAGAAGAGCATGCTGGATCAGACCACTGGTCCATCTAGTCCGGCATCCTGTTTCACACAGCAACCAGCCTCTCCTCTATGAATCTGTCTACCCCCCACCCCTTTTAAACCTATGTTGTTGGCTACTGCTGCGTCCCTGGCAGTGAATTCCATAGCTTAGTTATTTATAAGTAAATAAGTTTTTCCTTTGGACTGTTCTGAACCTATTTCCCAAAAATTTCATTGGGTGCCCCCACATTCTAGAATTATGTGGGGAGGGGGGAAGCTCCATCTATCCACTATCTCCACCCTATGCATGATTTTATAAACCTCCAGCATGTCTCTCCTTAACCTTTTATTTATAGACTGAAAAGTCCCAAGTACTCTAGCCTTTCTTAGTAGGAATAGAGCTCCAAGCCCCGGTCATTTTGGTTGCCCTTCTTTTCCAGTTCTGCAATATCCGTTTTGAGATATTGGCACCCAGAACAGCCTGCAGTATTCCAAATGATGCTGCACCACAGCTTTATACAAGGATATAACAATGTTGGCAGTTTTATTTTCAGTCCCTTCTCTCACAGTGTCTAGGATGGAGATTGCCTTTTTCCACAGCTGCCACAAACTGGGGTGACATTTTCATTGAGCTTTCTACAACAACCCCAAGATCTCTTTCAATCTCAGTCTCAGCTTCTTCAGAACCAATCAGCATATATTTAAATGAGGATTTTTTTTTGTTCCAATATGCATTACCTTACATGTACCCACACTGAACCATTTGCCACATGGTCACCCACTCAATTTAGAGAGATTCTCCTGTAGCTCTTCACCATCTTCCTTGGTGTTCGCCTTCCTGATATCATCTTCAGACTTGGCTATTACACTGATCAGCCCTCATTCCTTATCATTTATCAACAAATTAAATAGAACCATTCTCAGTACCAATCCTTGTAGGATCCCACTGCTGTCTTCCCTCCGTTGAGAGAACTGTCCATTTATTCTATGACAGAGTGGAGATTTGAACTGGATCTCCTAGACCCTTGTCTGAAGCTCTAACCACTGCTCCACTCTGGCTGTGTACAAGTTGAAACACAGAAAATTGTGAAGAGTATTTTTTTGAGGGTGGGAGTTGGGGTGAGAAAAATGTAGAATCACCAAGAAGGGGGTTTCCGTGGTCCCTGTGAAAGCTGCTGGAGATTTATCAGGGTTGGTGAGACGGAGAAACATGGTATGTTGTTGTGGCAAGGGTGAGATTCTGGGTCTCACTGGAATCTGGAGAGGACAGTCTGTGTTCTGACAGGGTATACTCATTCCCAGGGGTCAGTGATTGGGAAGTGGGATTCCCTGTCTTTGGCAGAGGATCGCTGAAGATGGTTTTCTTCAGTATTAATAAAACACCAGAGATCTTGAACCGGGCATTCTGGAAGCCAGGGAGTCACTTTACTTTGCTGCAGCATAATAGCCCAAAAGAAGACGGAGCTTCTGCCTTGCTCTTTGCTGAGCTTGATTGCTACTGGTGTACTTGGCTTGAATGTAGATCTGCAGCTTCTGTCTCACCTATTGTCATTTGGCACCATTGGCCAGTGAAATTTTCCTTGATGATGGTGGCTTTCAAATGGCCTGTTTTGCTCCATCTGGGCTCACACCTGCAGCAGATTGTTTCGAAGCTTCCACACAGCAGTGTTGCCTACCTGTTGTCCTTCCATAGTTTCTTTGTGCTTTCTCCGCACTTTCTCAAACCACCTTTGATTGGATGCGTCCTACTGGTACACAGCTGAAGCTCATTTGCCTGCCATGTAGAAGGTCTGCTATGCTTCAAAATCTGCCACTCCCTTTGGCACCATTTTCCCTGCCCTGTCAGCTCCTCCCTGACACTGGGCTTTTTCAGTTTTGTAAAAAAATTGGCAATAGCTAGATTGCTATAGCATTATAACATTATTCTGATCTAGCTACTGGATCCACTGAATTCCCAGATTTAAATTTTGTTTAAAAAGTAAGTCTCTAGCCCTTTTTGTTGCCCAGATACACCTCTCCCCTAGTATCTCTAGAAAGGAAAGTATGAGAGACTGTGAATTCAGAGTGTCTAGCAGATAGATCAACGCAACATTATAAAGCTATAACAATGCCCCAAAGCCCTCTCCTGCACACAGCATGGTGGACGAAATGACAGCTGTTGAGAAATGGGGAAGGGGAAGCACGGGAGGGGGGAAGGGTGCTAGGGCATTAAAGGGGCTGTCACAGTGGCAAGAGGAAAACTACAGAAGTATGTAACCATGTGGCCCTTCAGTTCAGACAATTACTTGGCTTGCTAATCCTGTGATATGGGGAAGGAGTGGGTTATACCCCTGCTCCTCCCCCATGCTTCTAAAGTAGTGGTTCCCAACCTTTTTTTGACCAGGGACCACTAGGACTTTTTTGTTCGGTGCAGGGACCCCAAGGTTCAAATAAAAATTCAGAGAATTTGAAAATAAACTTTAATCATAACTGTTAGTTAAACATTAAACTTAGAATAATATTTGAATATATTTTTTATAATAGAGAACTTTTAATTGAAAATATTAATTTAATATGGATTTATAACTTTGTTTCGCGGACCTTAATTTAGTTCTCGCGGACCCCTGGTGGTCCGCGGACCCCCGGTTGGGAACCAATGTTCTAAAGTAATGTCTAATGTGGGTCCTCCACACCAAGGCCCATATGTGCAAGGGTCCAATTCACATGATATCTCTCCCCCTTTAAGGGGGGATGTTTAGTATGAATACAGGCTCTGGCATGCACAGGGCCATGTGGGGTGATCCCACTTCATATGTTACATCCTGGCTTTGGTGAAAAGGAGTGGCCTATAGCAACCCTTTGCCGTTCAAAAGGATCTGCTGGATGGTTAAATGTCTGGAGCAGTGCTGAGGCTTTGAACCTGCTTCCCAATCTGAGCAGCTCATCTATGCTTTCAGATTGCCTACAACTGTTAATCTGTCAGCCCTTCAACATATCCATATGCCTAGTGTGGTATAGTGGTTAAGAGCGGTGGACTTAGGGTTGCCATCCTCCAGGTAATAGCAGAAGATCTCCTGCTATTACAACTGATCTCCAGCCGATAGAGATCAGCTCACCTGGAGAAAATGGCGACTTTGGGAATTGGACTCTATGGCATTGGTCCATCCCCTCCCCAAACCCCCCCTCCTTAGGCTCCGCCCCAAAAACCTCCCGCTGATTGCAAAGAAGGACCTGGCAGCCCTAGGTGGACTCTAATCTGGAGAACAGGGTTTGATTCCCCACTCCTCCACATGAGCGGTGGACTTTAATCTGGTGAACTGGGTTGGTTTCCCCACTCCTACACATGCAACCTGCTGGGTGACTTTGGGCTAGTCTCAGTTCCCTCCGAAATCTCTCAGCCCCACCTACTTCACAAGATGTCTGTTGTGGGGAGGGGAAGGTAATTGTAAGCCGGTTTGATTCTCCTTAAAAGGTAGAGAAAATCGGCATATAAAAACCAACTCTTCTTCTACCTATCTGTATACCTATCTGCTTTGCTTCCCCCAACTGCCTACCAAGTGACAACCAGACTTCTGTCTGCTTCAACTGGCCATGGCTGTGCGTGTTTCCAAGCCATCAGTCCTGACAGTGCCTGTATCCCAGGAAGGCCCAAAGAGGGGGTCAGGTCCCTTGAATACCCACGGTTCCTTACCTGATGAAGAGCTGCCAGAATCCACTGCCTGGGCCATGGCAGAATGAATGCACTATTAAATCCAATGTAAAAAAATAAAAATCCATGTTAACCATCCCGAGAGAAGGAAACAGGCATTCTATATATGAGGATGAAGGAAAGTGAGTACTACAATGGTGAGAAACAAGTGACATTTGATGAAGAGCACTGGCATTTGGTGCATTCTTTGTGCTGTATCTGGACGGCAGTTGTAGCACTACATGGTTTGGAGCAGTGGATTCTGATCTGGAGAACCGGGTTTGATTCCCCACTCCTCCACATGAGTGGTGGAGGTTAATCTGGTGAACTGGATTTGTTTCCCAACTCCTACACATGAAGCCAGCTGGGTGACCTTGGGCAAGTCACTGTCTCTCAGCCCCACCTATTTCACAGGGTGTCTGTTGTGGGGAGGGGAAGGGAAGGTGATTGTAAGCCGGTTTGAGTCTCCCTTAAGTGGTAGAGAAACTTGGCATATAAAAACCAACTCTTCTTCTTCTTCTTCTTCTTCTTCTTCTTCTTCTTCTTCTTCTTCTTCTTCTTCATAAACAGGAAGTAGATGAAAATTACCTGAAGGACAGCATTTTCCACATTTGGATACCTGAAAGATACTTTTTTTGGTAAGTCAAAACTGGATGCTCATTTCACTCTTATGGTGAAAAAGGTTTACTGTTGAACTGTGCAAGAGTGTGAACTACTTGTCTTCAGGGAGCCTATCAGCTATGTTCAATACAAAGAAACAATAGAATGATCAAAAAAGGATTGAGCGGTAAGCTGCCATACTGTAGTCAAAGCTCTGCTCATGACCTGAGTTCGATCCTAACAGAAGTCAGTTTCAGGTAGCTGGCTCAAGGTTGACTCAGAAGAAGAGTTGGCTTTTATACCCCGCTTTTCTCTACCTTTTAAAGATTCTCAAATTGGCTTACAATCGCCTTCCCTTCCTCTCCCCACAACTGATACCTTGTGAGGTAGGTGAGGCTGAGAGAGTTCAGAGAGAACTGTGACTAGCCCAAGGTCACCTAGCAGGCTTCATGTGGAGGAGTGGGGAATTGAACCCGGTTCTCCAGATTAGAGTCCGCCACTCTTAACCACTATGCCGCACTGGCTCTCTCAGCCTTCCATCCTTCCGAGTTCAGTAAAACTAATACCCAGCTTGCTGGGGGTAAAGTGTAGACGACTGAGGCAGGCATTGACAAACCACCCCATAAACACAGTCTGCCTAGTAAATGTCGTGATGTGACATCACCCCATGGGTCAGTAATGACCCGGTGCTTGTACAGGGGGACTACCTTTACCTTTATTAATCATGCAGAGATGCAGCAGGCAGCCTCCTCTGTGAATGGGTACTGTGGGCTTTCTTTTCATGCTTTGAACAGCTTGGGAATCAAGAAAAGAAACCAGCGGCAGGGAGGATTTAGTGTTACAGTTGTTGAGCAAAGCTGGGCACTGCACACGGATCCCATTTGTCTGTTTGGTAAGAAGCAGCTCAGGAAGCGGCCCAGTCCCTGTGTGGTTTGCGGATGTCGGGCGCACTGATTTGGTGTTCCTGAGTCTAACAAAGCCCTCCATCTGGAAGCACTCCCAGCACTCTCCGTCTCTGCGCTGGGTCTTTGTGGGAGAGGGAAAGAAACATCCCATGCTTTTTTCCCCCTACTGTTGGTCTTAAGCATTTGATCCTTTCCCCTCTCTGCCACAGGACTGAATGGTTTCTTATGCGTCTTTGTACAGTCTTAAATAGAGAACAGGGATCACCCAGCAGTGTTATTTCTCTCTCTTGTCTGCAGTTTAAATTTTATGCCTTTTAATGCATGGGGCAGCCAGTTCTGCCAAGTCAGTAAATAACATCATGAATGACCCTTTGTAAGCACAACTGACAACTTGGGCTGGCAATACTTCCTTTGATTAAAAATAAAGTGTTCGCAAATTGAGCTGTGTTTATGGAAGGTCCTTGCTTAGGAAGCAAAGAAGAAGAAGAAAACAAAGAAACATCGACGTATTCATCATGCGAAGATCAATCGCAACCTCCATGTTTTGTTGGATGAATTCAGCAAAGCCTTCGACTACAAGCTATGAGGGTAGAAACTGTTACTTAGGGCCTCGTTTGGAATGCAGGAAGTTTACAGGTGTTTTATACAGAGATTTCATGACTCTCCAATGCAATCCTTCAGAACACCAGTGAACTATAAACCACTTTGCACCCAAGTGGAACCCTTTGATTGCCTGCTTGTCTAAGAAGCAGAGACGGAAAATTCTGGGCTATGAAAACCTGAGCAGATTTGATCACAAAGCAGTTAATCAAATAGCAGACTCTGGAGGAAGGATCATGTTCCTCCTTCCGGACGGCATTGTCATATATCATATATCAATTTTATTGCATGCGTGGCAATGTCTTGGTACTTCAGTCCATCTATAGAGAGAAAGGTATGGGCAACTCGAGGATAACAGCCAACAGTTTCTTGATGAAGTTGAGCTTCATGATGTTCGCACACAAGAAACTGTTATGTAAAGGTAAAGGTCCTCTGTGCAAGTACTGGGTCATTCTTGACCCATGGGGTGACGTCACATCCCGACATTTACTAGGCAGACTTTTGTTTACGGGGTGGTTTGCCAGTGCCTTCCCCAGTCATCTTCCCTTTACCCCCAGCAAGCTGGGTACTCATTTTACCGACCTCGGAAGGATGGAAGGCTGAGTCAACCTTGAGCCAGCTACATGAAACTAACTTCCGTTGGGATCGAACTCAGGTCGTGAGCAGATCTTGGACTGCAGTACTGCAGCTTACCACCCTGTGCCATGGGGCTCTTGAAGACCCCCTCAAAATCCATCACTACCCATCCACATAACACATTCATAATTAGGGTTGCCAACCTCCAGGTACTAGCTGGCGATCTCCCATTACAACTGATCTCCAGCCGATAGAGATCAGTTCCCCTGGAGAAAATGGCCGCTCTGGCAATTGGACTCTATGGCTCTGAAGTCCCTCCCCTCCCCAAACCTCACCCTCCTCAGGCTCCACCCCCTAATCTCCAGGTATTTCCCAAGCTGGAGCTGGCAACCCTATTCATAATCAGATAGTACAAAGGGGGCATGGCCAAAAGCAATAAGTCTCCTGTACATCTAGAAAGCTTTGCACTGTACATGGCCACTCTCTTGAGCTGCTCTTGTCCAGCCATATGTTTCCTTTAAAATGTGGACTATGGATATCACATATCTACACTGAGTTCCATGAAACTGGCCACAACTCTTCTTGCTTTGTCCGCTGCCCTGTCCGTAGTAAGCTTCTAAACTCATCATTACTTCTTAATATGACTGATTGCTCTGGTAACTGATACCTGAATGGATGCCTGATAATCCTGACTCCAACACTCCTTGGTTCCCACTGCATCTTGCCACTGAACAGCCATCCAATCTATCCTCCTCCTTCCTGCTGTGTTTGTTTGGGTGTTCTCAAGTACAAAGAGACTGCAAATTTAATCACGTGGCTTTCTTAAAATACCTTCAAAGGCCAGTGGCAGCCTTCAAATGTATCAAGGCTAGGAAGCAAGTCCTTTGCGAGAAGCATTGAACCCTATGTCATGGGCCCCATTGTTCTTAAACCTCCAAACTATAACCATATCCCTTATTCCTTCACACAGCTTTCCCATGGCATTTTTTGTGCGGAGGCACACAAAGACACAGACTGGGAGAATGAAGAGGAGTTAACAATCTGGAGATTCGGGACCCTGGGAATAATTTCTTCTTCCTCTGCTTTTCTACAGAAAGGTAAACCAGCCTAGGCACATTCCTTTTCTAATGCCCAATTTGTGACAATTAATTCTCCTATTAATTTTCCTTAGGGGTGGTCTGGCTTACCTGATTTAAATCATGGAAGGGCACTTCCTAGATGGTTACAGTTTACATCAGCTGACAAGACAGTTGTGGACTACAGACCAAGAGCCCCAACCACTCACGTGTTTGTGAGTAAAAGTCACTTTCACATGGAAGATATGTTATATTACTCCCTTGACAACTGTAGTTGTTATTTGAATACATATTTTGCCTATCAGCTGTCACTGAGGCATTTATTATTTTTGGTAATTATTCCCAAAATAGATGTGTGTGAAGCCTATCACATATTGTCTGCCACTTACACTGAATTCTTGCTTACACACACACCCTTACCCGCCTGGCAGCTGCTCCACACGGGAGCCATAACGTTTGAAGACACCGTTGCTGGGTCGCAACCTGGAAGCGGCATCTATTTCTCTATTGTGTCCACAGCTCCGAAGAGGATGGAACCCGAGTTTCTCACATCCTGCTTCTTGTGGAATCAAGCTACCCACTCTTCTCTTAGGCTTGCTGTGGGGCAACAGAAGAGTCCTGTTTAGATTATGAGATCTAGCAACCCAATATCCAAGTAGTGATGCTGTGATCTTTGCGAACAACATGTTCCAAGTTAAACTAAGAGGCTTATCGCACCAACAATTTATAGCATATTATCATCGTGCTCGGTGTGTGTGTTTTGGATGCATATTCTTCATTTCCGATCGCACCGTGCCTGTTAAGACTGCTCCCAAGACGGTTTATCGTCATATCATCATATCGCAAGGAGGAGCGTGGGGGAGCACTGCGTCATGTCTATGTCGCTGATGCTTCCCTGCCTCCCCTCCCCTTTTCCCCCCACGCATGCACAATATCATTGATCTGAAGGAGCGCTGTACGCCATTAAGAATTGCCTCATTTGCATGGCAGGGAAACCCTAATCACAACCTATGCAGGCATCCCCCCCCCAAAAAAAAACCCAAAACGAGCCGTTCCCTGTACAGTGCTAATCACAGAGCTGCCATCTTTTTGGACGTTGGTCCAACGAGCTTGCATTTTTTTTGTTGGGATGAGCACATAAAAAAATTTTTTTTTGAGAGCAGGGAGGCACGCTCAACCCCGGCAGCGGGCGAAAGGAAGAAACAGGCGGGGAGAATCTTTGTGTCGGCAGGAGAGCCCTGACTTGCGTGTGTGTGTGTGTGTGTGTGTGTGTGTGTGTGGGCGCTCTCTCTATCCCTCAGTCTCTCTTCCTTCCTCCTCCTGCTGCTTCCCCCTCCCCCATCTGCCGCTTGCAGCAATTTTGCTATTTTTCCAGCCCTCGCCCTCCTCTGCATTCCTTCCCCCTCAAGCCCACGAACTACAAAACTACAAAATCCACTTCAAGGACATTCCATATGAGGGAAATGTTTGATTAGGACCCTGCACAAATAAAAATGGTTGATCTAATGTTCCAACGTTCCCGTGTTCCTTTGTAAGACCACAAGCACTTGGTGGTGGTGGGGAATTAAGTAACAATAATGATTGGTGGATGCAAACGGGAGGGGAGGGGGAAGGTGGGATGGGAGGAGAAAGGTTTTCATTGGGTGTTGCAAAAAGAGGGGAGGAGAACTGAATAGCATATGTAACTGAACGCACCCCTTGGATTGCCGGTTTTGAAACGACATAATGAAATACATCGTGGCATAGGTGTTTTGGGAAAAAACAGATAGGCGCTTCCAAAGCATTTCCAAGCTGAGATGGGAGGTCTGAGGTCCGATCTAACCTGGATAACACATTTATTTAAACGTAGTATATACTGAGTGCATTAGACCCCTAACTTGCAAGTCCCATATGCCCTTGCACTGAGCACCTCACACGCTTGAAAGGTACATTTTGAGTGAATTGGGTCCCTCTCTTTCAATGACAGAATCCACCATGACATAGGCAGCTAGCTGGTAACTACTACTGGCACATGCAGTGAATTTATCAGATTGTTGGGTAGGGTTGCCAACCTCCAGGTAATTAGTACAGGAGCGGAAAGTTTTAACAAAGTACAAAAAGATAAATCTTTTTGCACTTTGATAAATCTTTTTGTACTTTGTTAAAACTTTCTGCTCCTGTACTGATTTCCTAATCTGCATGATACTAATAGAGTGGTGCCTATTTTCTTTCCAACCTCCAGGTTGCGGCAGAAGATCTCCTGCTATTACAACTGATCTCCAGCCGATAGAGATCAGTTCACCTGGAGAAAATGGCCACTTTGGCAATTGGACTCTATGGCATTGAAGTCCCTCCCCTCCCAAACCCTGCCCTCCTCAAGCTCTGCCCCAAAAATCTGTAGAGGTTTTTTTCAGTTTTAATTTGGGGTGCTGTGAAAACTACAGTTCCCATCAATCCCAGCAGGAGGTCATTATGGGAAGACCAAGAAGAATAATTAACAGCAAAGATAAACCCTGGTTGGGGCCTAACCTCTGTTTAAAGAACCATCTCCCTTGGAAAGGTAAGGTTTGTGGTTTTGGAGCAAGGGCTGGGGTAGGGTTACCAGCCTCCAGGTGGTGACTGGTGATCCCCTGCTATTACAACTGATCTCCAGGTGACAGAGATCAGTGCCCCGGAGAATGGCCGTTGGAAGGTGGACTCTATGGCATTATAGCCCATTGAAGTCCCTTCCCTCACTATGCCCCACCCTCCTCAGGCTCCACCCCCTCCAAAAAAAATCTCCAGGCATTTCCCAACCCGGAGCTGGGAACCCTAGGCTGGTGGGAAGGAGGAACGTGTGTCCCCCTTTCCTTATGGGTACTTAAGCATGCATTTTGCAAGTGTCCAAATAGTTTTGAGACTTCAGCTGTGACAGCTGCAAAAATCTGAGCAGTGTTTGCCCATCATTATCTGCAAGTAGGGTTGCCAACCTCCAAATGGGGCCCCTGGAGATCGCCCAGAATTACAACTAATCTTCAGACTACAGAAATAAATCCCCCTGGAGAAAATGGCCGGGTTGGGATACGCTCTGTGGTATTATACCCCACTGAGTTCGCTCCACCCCCAAATCTCCAGGAATTTCCCAACCCAGAGTGGGCAGTAGGGTTGCCAAGTCCCTCTTCACCACCGACAGGAGGTTTTGGGGGTGGAGCCTGAGGAGGGTGGGTTTGGGGAGGGGATAGCCACTTAAGTTGCAGGAAGTCTCAGTAGACTGGAGGAAGGCTTCAGAGCTTGAGCTAAAAGGAAGGATGGGGTATAAATATTGTAATAAATACATAAATAAACAATCTTTGCTCATTGGAGTGGAAGGATAAACCCCAATATGAGTGTGTGTAAAGTGCCTTCAAGTCGCAGCCGACTTATGGTGACCCCCTTTTTGGGGGTTTTCAAGGCAAGAGACTAACAGGTGGTTTGCCAGTGCCTTCCTCTGCACAGCAACCCTGATATTCCTTGGTGGTCTCCCATCCAAATACTAACCAGGGCTGACCCTGCTTAGCTTCTGAGATCTGACAAGATCAGGCTAGCCTGGGCCATCCAGGTCAGGGCACTATATAAAATACTCACTGCTAAAAGAAAACTTGCGCAGAAGTGGAAAAGGCAAAAGGTTTGGAAAGAACCTTTCTGTTCTGCTTTTCTGCTGGAAAGGTTTTCTATGTTCATGTAGGGGAGACTTAAAAATGGGATTCTATACCTATAGTCTGAAGTCGTGATTTCCATTCTACCCCCTCGGCATTCTGTTACTTTACTCTGCGGAGACTTGATTGTTAGCAACCTCTGGCTGAATGTAGACAAAGGCCATGTTGCTCTGTATCTGTCTCCTTTGATACGGTGGACTATCCCATCTTGTTGAGATATTTGGAGGTAGAAGTAGGTTTCAGGGAATGTGTGTTGGATTGGCTTATATTGTTCCTCATGGATCAGACTCAGGTGGTTGCCAATAGAGACCAGTTACCATCAGTGTGGGAACTATCCTGGGGGGTTCTACAGGGCCCAATCCTATCCCCCCTGCCTTTCAATCTCTATATAAAGACCATAGGATAAATCATTTGTGGTTTGGGGGTTGGCTGCCCTCAATATGCTGATGATATGTAGCTCTGTATCTCCCTAGCTAAATCTCCTGATGATGCAGTAGAGATCCTGAATTGCTGCCTGGCTGCTGTGGTTAAATGACTAGGAGTGAAGAAAATTGAAACTAAACTCTGGGAAGACAGAGGTAATGCTGGTTGGGAAGGTGGGGGACTTGGAGGATATTGTGCTCCCCACTTTCGATGGTGTTCAGAGGACCCTTGCTGACTTTGTCAGGCGCCTGGATCCAGCACTACTGCTGGAGAAGCAAATTAATGCAGCTGCAAAAAATGCTATCTCCCAACTCAGTGGAGTCCAGAAGATGGCTCCCTACTTTGACACAGCAAATCTGGCCACCTGGATCTATGCCATGGCAACATAAAAACTAGACTACTATAATGCAGTCCACATTCTTTTCCCCTCGAAGTCATGGTAATGCTTATACTTTGTTTCAGCTGTGGTTCAGATTTTTACTTGATTTCAGATTTCTGCAATCAGAATCCATACCCTATTGCATTTCTTATTGGATGTCCCATTCTGTTGACTGTATTGACCTGTTTACTGTATAATCTGACTTGAGAATGTGAGACAGACTAAATAAATACAAAAAACCTGGCAAGACAGAGGTGATGGTTAGCCAGGTGCTTTGCAGAGGCAAAGTATCTCATTTAGATGGGGCTGTTACCTATGTAGATTGTCCCATAGCGTGGGCTGAAGCCAGACTGAAAAGAGTCTAGAGCAGATGAGTTATCCAAGAAGACTAGGAGAAGAAAAGTTGGTTTTTATAAGCCAATTTTCTCTACCCTTTAAGGAGAATCAAGCCAGTTTACAATCTCCTTCCCTTCCTCTCCCCACAGCAGACACCCTGTGAGGTAGGTGGGGCTGAGAGAGCTCTAAGGAAGCTGTCATTAGCCCAAGGTCACCTGGCTGGCTTCATGTGTAGGAGTTGGGGAACCAACATGGTTCACCAGATTAGCGTCCGCCACTCATGTGGAGGAGTGGGGAATCAAACCCCGTTCTCCAGATTAGAGTCCACCCCTCCAAACCAGTGCTCTTAACCACTACAGCACAAGGGAGCAAACTGAACAAGAACCCTTTACTCTGATATGCCAGTTTCAAAAAAAAATCTTGCAGAGAGGTTATGTGACGGTTCATTCAGCAATGGCATCTCCCCACCTGCAGTCTGGTGTGGTGCAGGCCACTACACCTTCTCAGAGTCAGGATTCAATCTCCTCTTCTGCAGGTGCCCGCCAGGTCTAACCTGTCCTAGGTGCTGGTGGCAACAAGAAGGGCTTATGAATGCGGGCTGGTCAATTTCCCTACGTCTTTCACCCAGGGATGAGCAGTCTACTATCCAGGGCTGAAGTTTTCTGTTTATTTCCCTCCTCCCAATTCGCCAGGCTAAAATATGAAATTGCAGCATTTATTTATATTCTCAGTTCTGTCTTCACAGGGAGGGTGGGGGGATGCTCCGAAGTTTCCTCCCCCCTATATTTTCTGTGTGTGTGTAAAGTGCCGTCAAGTTGCAGCAGACTTATGGCGACCCCTTTTGGGGTTTTCATGGCAAGAGACTAATAGAGGTGGTTTGCCAATGCCTTCCTCTGCACAGCAACCCTGGAATTCCTTGGTGGTCTCCCATCCAAATACTAACCAGGGCTGACCCTGCTTAGCTTCTGACGAGATCAAGCTAGCCTGGGCCATCCAGGTCATGGCTATTTATGAATGGGAGGTTTTGCCTTGGATTTGCCATCTCTAGATGCACATTTCCCCCTTCCGAATTCTCGAAACTCTGCATGGGGGGGGGCTTATTTTTGAGTTTAGGGAATTTGGATGGGGGGAAACGTGCATCTAGAGAACGGCAAATCCAAGGCAAAAAACCCCATGCATAAATGGGCATGACCTGGATGGCCCAGGCTAGCCTCAGGAAGGGATTGCGTGAACCCGGCCCAAGGTTCTCCTTTTCATTGGTGGCGGATCAGTGTGTGAACAGGCATGTAGGTCTCTTTTATATATACATATATATATATATACACATATACACACACACACATATATATATATACACACATATATACATACACACACACATATATATACATACATTATATATATATATATATATATATATATATATATATATATATATATATATATATAAAGAGACCTACATGAGAGCAATGGGAGTAAATATATTTCTCAATGAGAGCAAATATATATATATATATATGTATATATATATATATATATATAATTTTTCAATAATTACTATAGGTCTCATTTGACAATACATCCTCTATACCAATATTTGAATCGATAAAAATTTTAAAGAATTATTAGGTGTATGTCTTCAGTATTAAATATAGTTGACTTCCCCACCGACTTCCTCCCTCCCTCCAAATATCTGCCGTCTCCTTTGCATTAATATTTTCTAATCCTTACAAGTCATTATTTTAATGTTATACTTTCCCCTTATTTAATAACACAGTATTAATAATAAAGAGGGGGGGGGGAAAGAGAGAAGAAAATCATTTAAAAAAGAAAAAGGGAGACATAACAAAACCCATTCACATAATTTTCATCAGGCACGTCGGTGGCGCGGGGTCACCTGCTCCAGGAGCGGAATGTCACGGTGCCTCCGGGTTTTTTTTAAGAATGAGAGCGAAGGGGAACAAATCGCCCCCTTTTCTTTTTTTTTTTGCTCAATGGGGTGTGTGTGTGTGGGGGGGGGGCGTCACTGCGGTGGAGAACGCGTGTCTGCTTGCGTGCGTGTTTTGATTCGGCGGCGAGCAATGGGAGCGGCGGGCAGCGCTGATGCGGCCGGCCTGGCTCCTATCCTGGCGTGGCGTGCTGTTGGCAGGCAGTTTCTTGGGGCTATCGAGCAGCTTCCCGAGCGGTCGCGGCACCAGCAAGCGGCGGCGGCGCGGGCGAGGGAAGGGCGCGGCGTACTTTCCCCGGCGGTGGGTGGGTAGGTGGGTGAGACCCCCCTGGTCATCCCCCCCGCTTTCTAATCGCGGCGGGCTTGTAGCTGTTGTTGGGTGCTTTGTGTGCGTGCCTGAGGGGCAGGGAGGGGCTGTGGCTCAATGGCAGAGCCTCTGCTTGGCACGCAGGAGGTCCCAGGTTCAATCCCCGGCACCATCTCCAGTTCCAGGGAGGAGGCAAGGAGGTGATGGGAAAGACTTCTGCCTGAGACCCTGGAGAGCCATCAAGAGGGGCTGTGGCTCAGTGGCGGAGCCTCTGCTTGGCACGCAGAAGGTCCCAAGTTCAATCCCGAGCATCTCCAGTTAAAGGAGCCGGGCAAGGAGGTGATGTGAAAGACCTCTGCCTGAGACCCTGGAGAGCCATCAAGAGGTGTGGCTCAGTGGTGGAGCCTCTGCTTGGCACGCAGAAGGTCCCAGGTTCAATCCCCGGCACCATCTCCAGTTCCAGGGAGGAGGCAAGGAGGTGATGGGAAAGACCTCTGCCTGAGACCCCTGGAGAGCCATCAAGAGGGGCTATGGCTCAGTGGCAGAGCATCTGCTTGGCACGCAGGAGGTCCCAGGTTCAATCCCCGGCACCATCTCCAGTTCAAGGGAAGAGGCAAGGAGGTGATGGGAAAGACCTCTGCCTGAGACCCTGAAGAGCCATCAAGAGGTGTGGCTCAGTGGTGGAACCTCTGCTTGGCATGCAGAAGGTCCCAAGTTCAACCCCCAGCATCTCCAGTTAAAGGGACAAGGCAAAGTAGGTGATATGAAAGACCTCTGCCTGAGACCCTGGAGAGCCATCAAGAGGTGTGGCTCTGTGGTAGAGCATCTGCTTGGCATGCAGAAGGTCCTAGGTTCAATCCCTGGCATCTCCAGTTCAAGGGACGAGGCAAGGAGGTGCTGTGAAAGACCTCTGCCTGAGACCCTGGAGAGCCATCAAGAGGGGCTATGGCTCAGTGACAGAGCCTCTGCTTGGCATGCAGAAGGTCCCAGGTTTAATCCCTGGCATCTCCAGTTCAAGGGACGAGGCAAGTAGGTGATGTGAAACAGTGTCAGGTTGGGTGTAAAAGTATTGGTTGCCAGGAGACAAAGGGGCCCCTACCCACAACTATAAGGCTATCATTTAATTTTTTATTAACTTTTGTTTTTAACATATTATCTAATGTTTAAGGGGCCCCACTTCACCAGGGGCCCACAGGGCCCACTTGCCATTGGGCAAACTGACACAATGGCTAGACTGCCACTGATGTGAAAGACCTGAGACCCTAGAGAGCAGCTGCTGGTCTGAGTAGACAATACTGACTTTGATGGACCTTGATGGTATGATTCAGTATAAGGCAGCTTCATGTGTTTTGGGGAGGAACTGTGGCTCGGTGTTAGAGCCTCTGCTTGGCATGCAGAAGGTCCCAGGTTCAATCCCCGGCCTCTCCAGTTAAAGGAACCAGGCATGTAGGTGATGTGAAAGACCTCTGCCTGAGACTCTGGAGAGCCGCTGCCGGTCTGAGTAGACAATACTGACTTTGGTGGACCACGGGGTCTGTTTCAGTATAAGGCAGCTTCATGTGTTCATGTGAGTCCAGCGAGAGTGGATCTGGGGTTATCAGAGCAGGGCTCTTGCAAAGAAAACCCCGGCTCTCCCTTCACACAACTCTCCAACACCAGTTTCTGACACGGGATAAGGAAAGTGTCCTCACCCGAACTCACGCAACAACCCCGCAGGCCCGTTCCCGTCCCGACTGCCGCTTGCGAGGCGATCCATGGCCCACACTTGCTCTTGGTTTAGCAGGTCCTGCGACTGCACATCGGGACCCCCCCCCCCCCCCCCAGTTTATCCCTGTAAGCGATTCGGGGCTGCGCTGCTGCCTCTGTGCCCCTGGCCCAGCCTCAGCACAAATTCAGTTGGACGGGCTGATCCGGGGGAAAAGCTCCACCGGTTGAATTGTCCTGCCTCTCGAGGAGCCGGGAGCCTAGGATCACTCCAAGGGGTAGGGCAACCCTAAAGTGGGGGGTTCATTTCCCCTTGTTCTCGGAGAGAAAGCGAGGGCGGTTTGGAAGTCTGGGGCCATTTACGCGGGGGGGGGGGGGTTCCGCCTTGGATTTGCCGCTCTCTAGATGCCCATTTTCCCCATCCCAATTCTCCAAACTCAACAATAAGCCCCTATGCAGAGTTTTGAGTATCCAGATGGGGGAAATGGGCATCGAGAAAGCGGCAAATCCAAAGCAAAACTTCCCATGCATAACCAATGCTGATTTCTCCACACCCATCCCTCCCCTGGACATCCCACTCTTCTGCATACCACACCTCATCCCAGCACGCCTGCTAGTCACATTGACATACTGTAAACATTGACATACTAATGCTTGTCTGAATTCACTCTCCTCTACTTCAAGACAGATGGATTCACATCCTAGCTGTATCTGAAGAAGGGAGCTGTGGCTCCCGAAAGCTCACACCCTGCCAGAAAATATTTCTGCCAGTCTTTAAGGTGCTCCTGGACTCTGGCCCTTTTCTACTCCTGCAGACAGACTAACACGGCGACCCACTGCGAATCAACTTTTGGGCTCAGTTTCGGCCTCTCTCTAAACTCCAGCAAGCCAGATTCAGCCAGCAGACGCGGTTTTTGGCTCGGAGCGGGGACGACCGTCTCGCCCTACAGCAGCTTTCCTGGCTTCCTTCCTCCTTTCCCCTTTTATTGTGTGTGTTAAGTGCCATCAAGTCGCTTCCGACTCATGGCGACCCTATGAATGAAAGTCCTCCAAAATGTTCTATCTTTGACAGCCTTGCTCAGATCTTGCAAATTGAAGGCTGTGGCTTCCTTTTATTCCCCCCCTTTTAATTGCCCAGCGTTTGTTGGGGGGGGGGGGGGAGAGGCGGGCTGCCAATCATCTCGGCTTCCAAGTCTCTTGCGGAAAGGTCCAGGCTGCTTACGTCTGAGCGCCCCTTATCATTGCAATGAATGCCAGTTGCAGCCTTGGCGCTGTTATAGCAATGGAGCTACAGACGTCATCGCCTCCTGTTGGACGTGAGAAGCGGCCAGCCCCTCGCAGCCCCCCTGTTCGCTCAAAGGGGGGGGGGGGGAAACAACTCTGCAACTTCCAGGCAGCCGGACACTCTTCCTCGCCTGGAGATCCTGCGCGCCTCCGGCTCCGTTGCTGCGCCGATCTACAGCCCAACAGCTGCTTCGGGGACACAAAACCAAATCGGGAAAGCGGCTGTCGGCGGGATCGGGGGGATCGCTTGTCCGGGGGCGCGCTTTGCAGACGGGGCAGGATCCCCAGCCGGGCCAAGGATCCGGCCGACACGTGCGTCCAGGAGGACTGGTTGAGCGCGGGAGTCTCTCCCAAGCCCCGGGAGAGGTTCTCTGCTGGCTTCTGTTGCTCCCGGGGGCCGGGAAACCTCGGACGGGGTGTGTGTCTCCCCCCCCCCCGCAAGGCTTCGGCTTCAGCCCTCTTGCTCACCCGCCGCCCGCCCGGGGTCGCCCCTCTTGCAACGGCCGAGCTGACTTGGTAGCGCGCGGGGGGTCCGTGGCGCAGAGCAGCCCCCGGACCGTCCCGCTGCCCGGGAGGACCGCGAGCGGGGAGCGAGCGGCAAGCGAGCTGGGGAGGACGCGAACGCGTGCCAGAGCTGCAAACCAACCAGTGAGTGTGCGTGGATCAAATCCGTCCGGAGCGGAAAGGGTTAAACGGTGTGGGGCTAGGCGGCGCGGTGTGTGTGTGCACGCCCTGGCTCCCCAGCCGAGGTTGCAAGCGCCCCCGATTACGCACGGGAGGTTTTGCTTTGCCCCTCTTTAGATGCCCATTTCCCCCCGACACCCGAATTCTCCAAACTCCGCCCGGGGGGCTGAGAGTTGAGTTTGGGAAATTGGGGAGGGGGAAACGGGCATGTGATGCATGGCAAAGGCGAGGCCGAACCGCCCGTGCGTAAATGGCCCGACCGGCTGCCGGGAGACGACCAGCCCCCTGCCTGCTTCCCCAGAGCTCAGCCCCACCGCGTTCAATGGGACTCGCTCTCCTTCCCCCCCCCCCCGGCGCGCAGGAGCTCGACCCGAGTCCCTGGGCTGGGAGGGGGCGGCCCAGCAACCCACGCAGCCCGGGAGGAGAACCGGGTCCTCCCCCGCCTCGAACTTCAGCCCTCCCGCCCCGCGATCCTCCCCCGGCCCCCTTTCGGCTCCCCGCGCCCCCTGCCGGCCGCTCGGCGCTCCTGCGGCGTCGGGGGGCGAGGAGGAGGGGAAGCGCCGCTCGCCCCCTCGGCGCTTCTCTCTCCTCGACCCGGCTCGCCTCCGGGGCTTCGGGCTCATTAGGGACGGGCCCCTCCCCGCCCCCTTGCAATCAGGAAGAAACCTAGGACAAAAAGAGAGAGGAGATCTATCAATCTATCATCTATCTATCACCTATCAATCAGGAAGAAACCTAGGACAAAAAGAGAGAGGTGATCTATCTATGTATCATCTATCATCCATCTATCATCTATCTATCACCTATCAATCAGGAAGAAACCTAGGACAAAAAGAGAGAGGAGATCTATCTATCAATCTATCATCCATCTATCAATCTATCATCCATCTATCAATCTATCATCCATCTATCATCTATCTATCATCTATCAATCAGGAAGAAACCTAGGACAAAAAGAGAGAGGAGATCTATCTATGTATCATCTATCATCCATCTATCATCTATCTATCACCTATCAATCAGGAAGAAACCTAGGACAAAAAGAGAGAGGAGATCTATCTATCAATCTATCATCCATCTATCAATCTATCATCCATCTATCAATCTATCATCCATCTATCATCTATCTATCATCTATCAATCAGGAAGAAACCTAGGACAAAAAGAGAGAGGAGATCTATCTATGTATCATCTATCATCCATCTATCATCTATCTATCATCTATCAATCAGGAAGAAACCTAGGACAAAAAGAGAGAGGAGATCTATCTATGTATCATCTATCATCCATCTATCATCTATCATCTATCATCTATCTATCAACTATCAATCAGGAAGAAACCTAGGACAAAGAGAGGAGATCTATCTATCTATCTATCTATCTATCTATCTATCTATCTATCTATCTATCTATCTATCTATCTATCTATCTATCTATCTTTGACCTCCCCAGGCGCAATGCTGGCTTCATGCAAAGGAGCAGCGAGGTTCCCTCCGTTTGACCCCCCCCCCATTCATTGATTGCCCCCTTTCTTAATTTTGCACCTCCACCTGCCAGTTGCATGAGGCGAGGAGGGCGGGGGCAGCGCCTGAAAAGCGGCAATCCCTCGTTAGACGTGGGGCTGCGCGGATGGGGTTGTGATTTGTAGGATCTCTCCACTTAGTCCCTGCCTCCTACTTGCTCTCCAGCCACTCCAAAGTCTCTTCCCTTCTTTCAAAGCAGCGATTCCTTGCCATCCGCGGCGGCGTCGCTCTCCCTCTCCCCCTTCTTCCTTTCTTCCTCCCTCCACACGCACTCATCTCCCTGGAGAAAGGGGAGAAAAGTCCACTCCCAAATCCCGTCCAGATGTCGAAGAAGCGCAAAACCCCCGAGGGTGGAGGAGCCGGCCTCCCCGAGGAGGAACCTCAAACCCGGTTGGGGGACAGCGATGAGCAAGGTAGGGGGGTGGTGGGGGGAAGCCGGTCAGCCTGCGATCGATCGCCCGAGGGGAGGTCGATCGGGCAAGGGGATCCCAGCATTGGCACGCAGATCGGAGTCGGATCGCTCACCCCGAGCAGAGGAGGAGTGCAGTCGACTGTCAGATTTAGGCCGGATTAAATCTAGCCAGGTTATTCTTACGTGTTTTGGAGGCACTGTTGAATTTTGGGGAGTGTAAGGGTTAAAAGGCGGGCGGGGCAGGGAAAGGGGAACTGATTGATTGGCAGGAGGAGGACATGTAGGCTGACTGATCAATCCTTTGCCATTCTTCAGTCTCTCCCCCCCCCCTTCCCCCACTGTGAATACCTGCTCATTCCCTCCTATCTCTGCCAGGTTGTGTAGAGATCCCTGTGTTTCCAGGTGTCCCCTGGGCAGGGGCCATGATTGGGCCTGCGGGGACCATATGGAAATGGGCTTTATTCCCTCCTTCCTTTAGAAAGACCCCCATCTCAGCTAGGAGGTGACATGCAGCATGCCCCGGCCTCAAATGCTGTAGTTGCTTCCCTCTTAAGGAAAGTTGAGTTCTTTGCTGCAGTCTCTTGCTTCACGGTACCTTGGTGGGGAAAGCCTGCTTATGCACTGTCCAAGCAGAAGCTGGGTTGACCTGGGGAAAATATCTGCATGCTCCCATCCCAAGGTATTAAAGAGTTCCATAGATGGGATTTGTTCTGCCAGTTCAACTGCCCGATCTTTTCTTTTTCTGCCTAACTGGGCCTAGAATTAACGCAAAGCCAGGCTACAGTGTGGCAGGGTCGTGATTATGTTGCAGAGAAGAGGAGGGGAAAATAATTTTCCAAGTTGTTTGATGATCGCCACAAAGACCAAGTTGGAGATTTCTGGTGAAGTCGGATCCAGTTGTGCATGTATCTCTTTTTGTGGTTAGAACTGAGGTGGTGTTTTTGGCTTCAGAAAATGCAAAATGAGAGTTTAGAGCAGATGGAGAGGAAATGCCTGTCATCCAATATGGAGTCGATAGTCCTCCTTCTACAAGGTATTGAGGATCAAGAGGTTGGAGAAATCACTTCGGCTCGTGAAATTCTCTGAAAACCATAAATGTGCTTGGGAGGGATGGTACGATGCTGGTTTTTCTGTCTAAAATGCATCACGTCCAGTTCCTGGTATGCTCTTCCACCATTCTCATAATGACGCAGCCATGGCGTTGCACCATTTGTTTAGAAAGGGGTTGTTCGGCTTTTTTAAAAAATGTCAGTCTTTACATTCCTTGCACTTTAGTTTTAAAATAATCGACTCGACCCTCAAAGTTTTATCTGTCTATGAAAACAAACTTGCTCACTTATAGGCAAATCCAGACTTTATGGGCATAGTTCCATGTATTGTTCTTTCTCTTTTACAGTTGATTGGAAACCTAGTGACTTTATTTTTATTTTTGCTTGAACTTACCCTAGAAATTCTTACGTGTTTCAATGATTCTCATTAAAGATGGACATAGACCTGAAAACTGGTCTACGCAGTGTGCCATTTTCGTTGGGTTACTGGTGGTGTACGTGGAAGCGTATTGAGCATGATGTTGCACTGTAGTAGTGCTGTGTATGAGTGCGATGTCTTTTTTAAAAAAAATAGTATTTCTCCTTAGACCTTTGGTTATGTAATGGTGAACAAAGCCACATTTCTTTAATAACACTTTCCTTATTTAAAAAATACACCAAACACACAATTTTAGTGCACGTTAAAACATCCAGGGGTGATTTGTGCATGACGAGCTTGCAAATAATTAAGGGGTGGTCGCCTACCACTTGCTCTGCTCACCTCATTCCCTCCTCCCCTCTGTGGCTGCCAAGGCATTGTGTGCAACTCAGATTCTCCCCTTCAAAGCCTCTAAAGATTGCTGGAGAGGACAGGAGAGCAGCCTGGAGAGGACAGGAAGACCCAAGCACAGAATGCACTGGACTCAGGGCTGCCTTCACCTGGGCAGTGCTGAAATGAGTGCATGCCGGGCATTTGCCGGAGGTGAGTGGGGCTTTACAAGTCTGGCGGACGCATTTCAGGGAGCAGATCAAGTGTCGTTTCCATCTTAGGAGCATATGTGAGGCAAATCAGACCGACCGTGCTTGTGTACCTGCAACGATGTGCATCTCGTCCAGATTCATGTATTCTCTTCGGTACTGTAAAATTATGGAACTGAACTTAGAATGGTGTTCTGGCTCTATTTTATCATGCTTTCTTGAAAAAAAAACCTTTGTCTTTCTCAATGAGAGCAAAAGGAATTCTGCTTGCTAATTGTTTAAAAATATATCTGTAAAAACAATTTGGAGCATGCAGTGTAACACAATATTGGAGACGATACTTTCTGTGCATGTAGCAGTTGCTGTAACCCCCCACTGGACATCTGCTTTGCAATACAGTACTGTTATGGATTATTCTTAAATTATTTTTGGTGTATATATAGAACATATTTTTAAAAACTTTTGTAGGCAGCATATTTAATGGGTTTCAATGCCTATAGGACTGTGTTTTAACTAAATGAAAAGTTTACATTGCATGAATTTGAACCAGCACAGGGCACTGTTAACCAGTGGCTTTGTTTCTTTTGGGATGATTGCTCTTATTTATTAATGGATGTAAACCTACTAGGATTTCCAGGGGCTGCAAAAACCCAGCACAGTTGCATCTCCAGAAACCTTCCTGCTTCCACTTAATGGGATCAGAAGAAGAGGTGATGATGGAGGGTTGGAGGGACTGATCTAAGCCTTGCCACCTTAATTCTGTGCAGTATGTGGTAAATCAGGGTTTATTCTGCTCGTAAGCAAGGAGGATTCTTTAAGAACTGATGAGTGGTCCTTATTCTCTGAACAACAAAGTTTAATTGCGGCCTGACCTCACAATCAGCTTTCGTCTCCTTGCCTTCTATGATATATACAAGCCCATGGTCAGGACCGGATTTAGGTTTGATGAGGCCCTATGCTATTGAAGGTAATGGGGCCCTTTATATGTCTAGCTGTCCTTTGTCAACAACAAATTGTCGCTGTTTTTTGTGTTGAATATATGCTATATGGTAATTTATGGACCTAATAGGTATCTAAAGCCATTTGCACATAACAAAATATGTATTTTATCCAAGTAATTGTTGATTTTGGAAATGTACATCCAGTTTTTGTACATCCAAGTAATTGTTGATTTTGGAAATGTACATCCAGTTTTTTTTCTTTAAATTTTTTTGGGGGCCCCAAGAGAGTGGGGCCCTAAGCTATAGCTTGTTTAGCTTATACATAAATCCGGCACTGCCCATGTTACAGAATGTTGATACTCTTAGGACTGCTCTTGTGTCTCAAGAAATCTTTTGTGAATGTTTTGACTACATTTCTCTTCCCCTAGGTTCTGATGCATCTGATGTAGGGCTTTTTCGGCCCCGGCCAGGTGGAACTCTCTGTCTAGTGAGACCAGGACCCTGCAGGATTTAGTTTGGTCCTGTACGACTGAGATGTTCCGCCAGGCCTATGGTTGAGGGCAGTAGCAGTTTTCATCATAGATGGCCTCCCCTCCCCTTCTTCTAATTTTATCTGAATCGACTCAATTGGGGTTCCTGGCTGCCCTTCGCGGGCCAGCCGTGGACCTGTGCACTGATGAATGGGTGTCTATTGGATTTTATTATCAGGGTATGTTGGTATTAATAGGAACTGAAACATTTAAGTGATTGGAAGATGTTTTTAATGGATGTTAGCCGCTCTGAGCCCAGCCCTGGCTGAGATAAAGAGAAGGGTAGAAGTCCAATACATAAAAAAATAAACAAGATTCCCAGAATCTTCAATCTTGATTTCAGTTTGGAAGTTCTTTAGTGTATGGCAGTAATGTAGCTAAATATTTCTGACCCTGCTTTTTTACACTTACCAGAAACACTCCCCCCCCCCGCCCAACCAATTCTACTGGATTACAAATTGTGGTTTAATTTTTTGGCGGGATTGATACATCAAATGTGCTATTGTGCTGTTCATCCGATATTTGGTGTAAATAAAGTGATATACTATAGAATGCGGCCTTGCTGAGAGAATGTTTTGATAAGAATTGTCTTGCTGGATCAGATCGAAAGTTTAGTTTTGTGCTTTGCCTCTAATAGTAGCTAGCCCGATGCCCTTGGAAAATTCAAAAGTAGAGCATAAAGGCGGATAGCCTTCCATTGTTTGCCTCCAAGAGCTGACTTTTTGGGGGGCTATAATAGCTAAAAATGAATGGATGGAATAATGGTTCAGTGAATTAATTTAAGTATGTGGACGTGTCTAAATTAAATGTGTGAACTCAGCTCAGAGTTGGCACTGTATTTATGAGTCATCTTGATGAGAATTTGGGACTCCACTAGATAAGATGCTGCAGGTTTGTGAGTGGGTCTCCTGACTTCTTTAGGGGATGTTGCAAACTTCAGGGTAAACAGGTTCAGCAGGTAAATATACCATGTTAAACAGCTGCGAGCCACTCCTTGGATCTCTTTGGCTTGCCAGCATCTTCCTTGAGTAGCTGCCAAACAGATTTGTTGCTGTGCAGTAGTTGTGGTGGTTCATTTACTTCTGCCTTGCAAGCCACCTTCACATCTGTGAAATCAATTCTCCTCCAGGGTCATGAGTGACTGGGTAGGGATACTATAGCTCCTATACCGTTGAACACATGAACCTTATACTGAATCAGACCCTTGGTCCATCAAAGTCAGTATTGTCTACTCTGACCAGCAGCAGCTCTCCAGGGTTTCAGGCAGAGGTCTTTCACATCACCTATTTGCCTAGTCCCTTTAACAGGAGATACTGGGGATTGAACCTGGGACCTTCTGCATTCCAAGCAGATGCTCTACCACAGAGCCACAGCCCCTTCCCACTAAAGCACTCAAGTGAAACTAACCTCTATGATGACATGGACTTAAATGTTATTAGACTTTTTTTTAAAAAAAATACAGTATCCAATTATTTATAACCTCTGGCTAATTTATTAGCTTCCTTACTGTTTATATATTGTACTTACAACCGCTTTGGCATGTGTGATATCATGCATGCATGAAATACCATGATTGTTGGGTTAATTTTTGCATATCCAAACTGTTCAAACAGGCTTGTTTTGTTCATGAACAGCCAAAATACTTGTTGAAAAACTAACTTTCTGCTTATGACCAGCAGAACATGAACTGAACTGGCATGCGTCAGAGCATTTCTTGACTTATTTAATTTTTTAAAAAGGAAACTGGTGGGATTTACAGAGGATACTTTGAACTGAATAACAGTGTGGTGGTAAATCCCCTCCCCCATGCTGTTGCCTGTCTCTTTCTTTACTAGGGTTGCCAGGTCCCTCTTCGCTACCAGTGGGTGGTTTTTGGGGCGGAGCCTGAGGAGGGTGGGTTTGGGGAGGGACTTCAATGCCATCGAGTCCAGTTGCCAAAGTGGCCATTTTCTCCAGGTGAACGGATCTCTATCGGCTGGAGATCAGTTGTAATAGCAAGAGATCTCCAGCTAGTGCCTGGAGGTTGGCATCTCTATTCTTTACTGAGGCTAATAATAGTCAGTGTGTGGAGGGGAGCTGATTTTGTGTCTGGGAAATGGGAGGGAAGTGTTAATTCCCCCTGAACCAGTGTGTTGGTCCCAGTACAAAGAAAACGAGACCTCGGGAACTGTAGTTGTGGATCTCTAGCATCTCCTGTATTGGAGCCCTAACATTTCCTCCCATCTTGCACCGTTGGCACAAGCTTGTTGATGGTGCATTAAGCATGCATGTTGCTTCCTGAGAATTGTAGTTTGGTTTCCTTTGCTTGGCACCTATCCCTGAACATAAGCCTGAGGGACATGCGTGTGAAAATCCACCCTCCTCCTTTTCCAGGAACAAGAGAGGGTTCTGTATGTAGAGAAAACACTTGGAAGCACATATATCTTTACAAGAAAGGAAGAACCTTTACACATACACTTACAAAAAATATGCTTGGGGTACTTGCTGAATGTTGGTCTGCTAAAAATTAAACTGCACAAGTGCTGAATCTTGTTTAACATTCAGAACTGGAGGTGAACTTCTGAGGAAATGGTGCTCAGTTCATAATATGGCTGATCATTACAAACCGAACAAATCTGTATAGCGAACCAGGTAATTATGAACTTTCCTTGTTTAAATTCATGGCTCTTGCCTCCAGTTATATTTTGTGTTTTCCAAACATAATCCTAGAAGATTAATTTGACTGTAGTGGAGATCTCTGTGTTTGAACATGACATTACTTTTTTTTTATTGAACATTCAGAGGCACAGGCGAGTCTTTCATCTGCAGTCCTGGATCTGAACCAGCCATTTGTGAGAATAGGACAGTGGAGTGTATCCAACTATTTGTGGGCCTCATGGAAAAGGACTTTCCTGCATCTGCCTTATCATGCAGCCCATTGAAGGACCTGGAAAGTTGTTTCTGGGGGTCATAGCACCCTCAGGAACAGCATAGGGAGCAAAGTAGGAGTGCAGAAATTGCTTCCCTCTCTTCTGCAAATTGGAATGCATGGTTTGACACATGCTACAGTTAAGGAAAAGTTAGGTGTAGGTTACTGTTAGTATGAATAACGTTTGCTTGTTAATGGTTCCTCATCCATTTGGAGAGGAGTGACTAGTGGAGTGCCTCAGGATGATCCTGGGCCCTGTGTTTAACATTTTTATAAATGATTTGGATCAAGGAATAGAGGAGATGCTTATTAAATTTGCAGATGATACTAAATTGGGAGGGGTAGCAAATACAGTAGCTGAGAGAGCCAGGATACAGGATGACCTTGACAGGCTGGAGAATTGGGCTGAAACTAATAAAATGCATTTCAACAGAGATAAATGTAAAGTTCTGCATTTAGGTAGGAAAAAACAAATGCATAATTATAGGATGGGGGAGATTTGTCTCAGCAGTAGTGTGTGCGAAAAGAATCTTGGTAGACCAACACTGAACATGAGTCAGCAGTGTGATGTGGTAGCTAAAAAGGCAAATGCGATCTTGAACTGTATCAACAGAAGTATAGTGTCCAGACCACGCACAATGATGGTATCACTTTGCACTGGTTAGACCTCACCTAGAGTATTGTGTTCAGTTTTGAGCCCCACAGTTTAAGAAGGATGTAGACAAGCTGGAACGTGTCCAGAGGAGGGAAACAAAGATGGTGAGGGATCTGGAGACCAAGTCCTATGAGGAAAGATTGAAGGAGCTGGGTATGTTTAGCCTGAAGAGGAGAAGACTGAGAGGGGATATGATAACCACCTTCAAGTACTTGAAGGGCTGTCATGTAGAGGATGGTGCCGAGTTGTTTTCTGTTGCCCCAGATGGTCGGATCAGAACCAACAGGTTGAAATTAAATCAAAAGAGTTTCCCTCTAGACATTAGGAAGAATTTTCTAATAGTTAGAGCGGTTCCTGAGTGGAATAGGCTTCCTCGGGAGGTGGTAAGCTCTCCTTCCCTGGAGGTTTTTAAGAAGAGGCTAGATGGTCATTTGTCAGCGATGCTGATTCTATGACCTTAGGAAGATCATGAGAGGGAGGGCATCTTGGCCATCTTCTGGGCATGGAGTAAGGGTCACTGGGATGTGTGTGTGTGGGGGGAGGTAGTTGTGAATTTCCTGCATTGTGCAGGGGGTTAAACTAGATGACCCCGGTGGTCCCTTCCAACTCTGTGATTCTATGAATGTGACATGTATTGCAGTCAGAAAATGTCCACCGCTGGCATCTGTAGAAACCCTATGCTTCTATAGATAACTTGACATCTTCAATGCAGATGATACATATTTGATTCATTTTGTATGTTCTTCAAATTGGCCATGATAAAATCCTGGTATAGGTAAGTCTCTTATCTAGCAATGTAGTAGCCCTGGATGTATTTACTGTGCAGTGTGGGACTATCCAAGTTCTCATTCCTGGGACAGTCATGTCGTGGTTTTCTTCTTCTCGTGCAGTCTACAAGGGGAAGAGTAGAGGTACCCAGTTTGTAGTATGATGGATGCTATAAAGGCAGGGGTGTTGGACTCATTTGTTATGAGGGCCAGATATGACATAAATGTAACTTGGTCAGGATGGGCCATGTGTACTATAAAATTTAATACCAGGTACCGGAGATACAAACTTTATAGAAGACACAGGCAACTCCAATTAATGATATTATTTTTACTTTTTTTTTTAACTTAAAATACAAACATTCTTAAAAAAACAAATCTCTTACAGAGTTTGCAGGGTTCACCCACCTTTACCTCCTTCAATCCATAATTCTCATGGCCCAGAAGCTATTCCTAGTGGCCTACAACATAGCACAACATGCTAGAGTTGGAGGGGATACCCAACAATATCCTACTGTGTGCATAGAAGCATGATATGAATTAAGCTTATGTAGCATTGTGCTGAAAAAGATCAATTTAACTGACATTTATTCCCATGTTAGTCCACTTACTATCCCACCCTTTGTTCTCAGCGTAATCCTGGATTTTTGTGTGACGTGGTTATTTTAAAATAGTGAAAAATGCATGCAAAAAGAGAAAGTAGTGTAGGTAGAGAGATGGATGCTTTGGGATTCATAGGCTGTGAAATAATGTCTTTTAGAAGCTCCCTGGGGGAAGATAATTTCAACTAGTTGCGGCTGCTTGGACAATTGTTGTTTCTCCCTGATAAACGTGAGTTCTTCCACTCCCATTCATTCAGGGCTTCTCTATATAGGAAGGACTTGGTGGAGCCAGGACTTGATACCATGCAGTTTCCGTGACTCAGCCAGGCCTAGCTGCTTGCTGTTGCTCAACAGCAGCCACTCAACAAAAAGCCTGTGTCGTGCAGTGGGTAGAATTTCAGACTAGGATTTAGGTGGCCCAGATTTGAATCTTCACTCTGACATGGAAGTTTGCTCATTTACCTTGAGCCAGTCACAGACTATGTCACCGGGTTGTGAGGATAAAATGGAGGCGAGGAAAATAATGTAAGCTGCTTTGGGTCCCCAGTGGGGAGAAAGGTAGGGGTATCAGTGAAGTACATAAATATAGCTGAAGATGGGGTGGCAGATAAAAGGTAGGTTGGCTGGTGGTCAGGAGAAGGAAGCAGGGAAAGGTGAAGAAATGGGGATTGCCAGGAGGAGGGAAAGAGGAAATAGAATGGGGCGGGGGATACAGAAAAAAGGGAAGTCCTTGCGGGTTCCCCACCATGCAACTCGGGCTGGTGGCCAGCTCTGTGCACCATACTAGCTTGGCAGCTGCCACCACGTAACAGGATCATAGTTTTCCTGGGTAGAGGCTGCCAGGGGGAGGGGGGAAGATAAAGGTAGGTTGGCTGGTGGGTGGGAAGGAGAGAAGGAAGCAGGAAAAGGGGCTTATGGGGACTTGTCAGAGAAGAGAAAGAGGAAATAGTGGGGGGAAGGGAAATGAAATTCCCCCCACAAGTTCTTGCTGGTTCTCCCCCCCCCCACTTGTAACTTCTGTTTCTCAAGTTGGGGTGTAATTTTGTGTGTGCTTATAGACAACGTGGGTTTGTTATGGGATCTGTTATTTTAAAGCAATTTGTAATAGTAGAAATCTGGAATAGCACATAGTGGAAAGAAAGACATTTCTGTGGGCAGAATTGTAAACCTATTTTGGAACTGGATAAAATTCTCAGCAGCAAGTATTCAAAGAAATACTGTAGTCAGGAGTCTAGAAATGTTTGTATCGATTAGTCCGACGCACTAAAGATCTACATTCTGTGATTGTAATAAATCCTACATATTTAATACATCTGAATAACAGTCTGGAGGAGTATGTTTGGGGTGTACAAACTAGGAAAGGTTATTATGGTGTAGTAAATAAAATATTAGATTTGAAAGATCTGGGTTCAGATCTCTGCTCATCTGTAAACTCAGGGCTGCCGAAATCCTCCATGGGCTTCCAGATGAAGATTCCATCTGGGTCTCCCCAAATGACCCTGATTCAAACCAAATATCATAATAAAACAAATCACTTGGCTTGCAGTTACTGTGTGTGTGAAGTGCCTTCAAGTCGCAGCCGACTTATGGCGACCCCTTTTGGGGTTTTCATGGCAAGAGACTAACAGAGGTGGTTTGCCAGTGCCTTTCTCGGCACAGCAACCCTGGTATTCCTTGGTGGTCTCCCATCCAAATAATAACCAGGGCTGACCCTGCTTAGCTTCTGAGATCTGATGAGATCAGGCTAGCCTGGGCCATCCAGGTCAGGGCTGCAGTTACTATGCATCTATAATAATAAAAGGACCCATGTATCCATCTGTCCGTTTGTGGCAGGCATAACTTATCAGAAAATGAAGCTAGGAGTCTCCAAGTTCGCCGCCAGTTTCAGGGAGATCATGAGAATTCCAGTCCGAAAAATAAAGTGACTCTGAATATACTGTATCAGGCTATCACCACTATAGGTAAATATGACAAGAGAGCCTTTAATTAACCTCTCATACGTTTCTAATACTCTAATCCCCAATCTGCCGTGGAAGGCTGCTGGGTGACACACTTTCAGACAGATCTACCTCACAGGGTTGTTGTGAGG
This sequence comes from Euleptes europaea, assembly GCF_029931775.1. Taxonomy (NCBI): domain Eukaryota; kingdom Metazoa; phylum Chordata; class Lepidosauria; order Squamata; family Sphaerodactylidae; genus Euleptes; species Euleptes europaea. Next base: position 20,094,966 of record NC_079318.1, on the reverse strand, counting down.
ATAAAATGGGGGGCAGGAGAACAACAGAAGCTGCTTTGGGTCCCCATTGGGGAAAAAGACAGGGCATGACATTTGTAATAAATCTAATTTTAGCTACACTTCACCAAAAAAGAATAATTATTATTGCTCTTTCTTCATCAAGTGTCGCTGCTACTCTTTTGGCGGGGAAGAACTGATAATTCAAACAGCTGTTAAATATTGTGAGCTCAGCCACCGGGGCAGGCCCTTAGTATCTACAGAAACCTTCATAATTATGTAAAAGAAGCAGGAGCAGCTTTCCTCCCTCTTTCCAGACAAGCTGTGCCTGCCAAAAATGCTCTCTTGATCTAAATTTTATATTTACAAGCACACCACACACACATACGCCTACTATCTGATGAAGCGGGCTCTGTTTCACAAAAAATTAATATTACAATAAACCCTTAGTAAGTAAATCAGTAAGAAATCTATTTGAGTTTACCCTCGTACCTTTACCTAGAACAAAAGCAGGCACAAAATGGGTTCTGTAGTGGTACTGAATGAGAAGTACTGGGATCCCTGGGGCTGGTTTTGCTGACTTTCCCCTCCCTTAAAGATCAGATCATTTATCCTAATGTGAAGTTTAATGCCTACATTAATGCCTACAGTAGTAAAGTAGCATTTATGAAGTAGTATTAGATGCTCCAAGAGCCCTGTGGCGCAGAGTGGTAAGCTGCAGTACTGCAGTCCAAGCTCTGCTTACAACCAGAGTTCGATCCCGACGGAAGTTAGTTTCAGGTAGCCGGCTCAAGGTTGACTCAGCCTTCCATCTTTCCGAGGTCGGGATGTGACGTCACCGCATCAGTCAGGAATGACCCGGGGCTTGCACAGGAGACCTTTACCGTTACCTTTTATTAGATGCTCCACCGATACAATCATCATAATAATATTAATCCATCACTGTAAAAAGGGTTTAAAACGTGATTAAAGAGTAGGAAAGGAGCTCAAACACCTCTTCCATATTTATATAACCACTCACAGATTTACACTCCATTACCAAACATGCAAAGGGTAGAGGAGAGAAAAAACATCCTTTTACTAAAATTGTCGAAGGCTTTCACGGTCGGAGTTCATTGGTTCTTGTAGGTTATCCGGGCTGTGTAACCGTGGTCTTGGTGTTACTACTTTGACGGATCATGGGAAAATATTAACTCAGCCCCCCTTCTGTTCATAATATTAATGAAGTTTGCTGCAATAGTACTATTAAATATGTTCTAAGTCAGTGATGGCGAACCTTTTAGAGACCGAGTGCCCAAACTGCAAACCAAAACCCACTTATTTATCGCAAAGTGCCAACACGACAATTTAACCTGAATACTGAGGTTTCCTCCCAGCTGGGCGGCGGGGAGTCCACTGAAGGGGGGGCGCTTTGAACTGCTCCGCGTTGCCTGCAGGCAGTCCAGGGAAGGCAGACGTGACGGCTGCGCGTGCCCACAGAGAGGGCTCGGCGTGCCAAGTCCGGCACGCGTGCCATAGGTTCTCCAACACGGTTCTAAGTTGCCAAGCAGGGTAGGGCTGAGAAGGAGTTGAAATGAAGGAGGGGGAGGCACAGAAAAATTAGTTGGGGGAGAGAGAGAGAGAAATGAAGGGAGACCATGAAAGGCAGAGAGTGACGTGAAGGAGGAGAAAAGTGTAAAAAAAAAGGGAGAGAAACGAAGTAGAGGAGAAGGAAAGGTTGTTTGATCCAATGCACTAACAGGGTTGTCTCTCTGCCATATCTGGGTGGAAGGAAAGGAGGAGGGAAACAGACTGCTGGAAACAAGGACCTTGTTAGGAGCCTGCAAACTGACAATTACTGTAACAGCCATCAGCTGTGCTAGTTGGCCTCCAGTGCTGGCTTGGCTGATGGGCTTAGCAGCATCTAGTGATGGGCAAGTGTGTTCGTCTCTGCCTCGTCGTAGTAAATTTTGCAGACAGGTCAGCCAGAGCTACTGCTGCCTGCTCTGCCTTTCCTATGCCCCTAGTGGCTGCAGTGCATTAAAAGTAATACAAATCGAAATGCATTTGCTGAATGCAGCATGGCTCTGGCTTCACAGGCCCTTGAGGTGGCCTGGCCTTCAGTTTTGTACCCCAAGCCCCCCCCTCCCCACTCTTGGCATATATCTCTCTAACGTGGAAACCTTCAAAAAATCTCTTGCTGCCTTTCTAATCTGCCACAATGCAAGGCTGATGTGAAGATTACATGCCACTTGTCCTGAGCTCCCGGGACGACAGATTACAAATGTAATCTGAGAAGTATTTCTCAGATTTGCACACCTTCGTCTAAGGAGTTTAGGACTGCAGGCGTGTTGACTTGTTCTCTCTCTCTCTCTCTCATTAGATTTTAAGGATTCTTTGGCATGTTCTAAAATATATATTAGAGAGGGTCTCCTCTCCATGGCGTTACTGCTGTTGGGCTCTTGATTAAAATCCCTGAATAGGTAAAGAGGGAAGCATGGATAGCTGGTGCACTTGTTGCCTTTTAAGTTGGTGTGGCAAGTCCTCTCTGAAGATAAGTTTGAAAACTACAGTGAGCCTGTATGTGTGAGAGAGTTATATGCCGCTAAGTTGCTTCTGACTTATGGTGACCCTATGAATGAATGACCTCCAAAATATCCTATCGTTGGCAGCCTTGCTGAGCTCTTGCAAACTGAAGGCCATGGATTCCTTTATGGAGTCAGTCCATCTCATGTTGGGTCTTCCTCTTTCCTTACTGGCTTCAACTTTTCCTAGCAGCATTATCTTCCAGTGAGTCATAGTCCAGGACCGTTGCATGTTGCTTATCGAGTTCATGTCATCCCATGCTGAAACAAAATATCTGCACTATATCAAACATTCCACAACAGATAATTATTAATAGTAATTACTTGTGTAGCTGTTGACAATAGGTTGGATCCAAAAAAAAGGATTTTCATGGATAGAGGGGCAATTTTTACTGTCCCCTCCCTGACTGCAGACCTAGGCAGCATAGGGAGCAGTTGGAGATGCAGTGGGAGGTGGGAGAAAAAGTCATGTTGTACAGATAATAATTCCTTCTGTCAGCAGAAATTTCCACTGGATCCAAGCCATTGCTTTAACTGGATTTTTGAGGTATTTGTATATTGTTCATATTTTCTGTATGCTGTTTTGTGAACATATTGAAAAATCATTTATAAATACTGTTAATACATAAGAGGCACACAAGACACAGGTGGGATCTGGGTTTGAGTCCCTAATTTTGCAACAAAAATCATAAAACGCCACAATTCTCATGCTGGGAGTGAGGCTCAACAGCAAACCCCGTTTCTTTCTTGTTAGAAAAAGAGACAAATGTTTACCCCAAATTGGGCCTGTCTCAGCTGAAGCAGCACTTTGAATGAGAAAATGGCACACGCTAAAAATAAGGGATGGGGTGCTCTAAACATGTCATGTCAGCTTTTAAGAAGCCAGCATAAACAAGTGATCTTAGCCAAACGATACCAACCCTCGGCAGTGTGAACGCTATTACATGATGATTTAGGACATCTGAGGATGGAGAGGACATTTAAACCCCTCCGAAGTAGATTCTGTTAAGCCAAGGGTTGGCTGATTTTTTTTGGCTCAAGGGGCATACATGCATATAGAAACTACATGGTAGGACATAGATGCTTACAAATTTGGTAAAAGGTGGGCTAGTCACAGTTCTCTCAGAACTCTCTCAGCCCAACCTTCCTCACAAAGTGCCTGTTGCGGGGGGAGAAGGGAAGATGATTGTAAGCTGCTTTGAGACTCCTGAAAGGGAGAGAAAAGCAAGGGGAAACACTGCTTGTAAGTGCTTAATAAAATGAATTTTATATATCAAATAGGTATTGATTGCCTGAAACTGGACCTTTTACCTTACTTGACTGTTCTCCTTCCATTCCATTCTGAGGAAAGCTGCTGAGTCATTGGGAGCAGAGGGGAACAGCTGCCAAATTAGATACCAGCACAGATAATGTTAAAATGCGTGTCAGGAGCAATACCTGATGGGTTCTCCCAGCTCACTTTTGTGGCGAATATTGAAATACGTGTGAACTGGTGCTTTGGCCATCTTCAGTATAAAATCTGCCTAACAGCAAATGTTGAGTGCCCCCAAACCTGCTCTCCTTTGTTCCTGCGTGTATCTTGTGAGAGTTTGTACTCATCTGAGTTCTCTTTATACCTTGAATCATTTCTCAAGTGGTGTGGACATGTTTTTTCCTAACAAATAGTTAAAAAAAATTAATTCATTGTTGTTGTACTTCGTTTCCATCGGAAAGAATGCCGCTCACTGGAGTGGGGGACTACTTATAGCTCTTTTGCCAGTTGGAATAATCCCTCATTTCTCACACCCTCTTTCCCAGAGCTTCAGCCATGCTTTCTGATACATTCAAGGTGCTGTGCGCGCTGGGGACTTTAGTCCTCTGGGTGCCTGCTTGACATTCAGAGATATAGGTAAATATGTCTGTGGTCTTTTATGCATGGCTGTTTCTCTCGTTGTCACCCCTCTGACATCTTTGGGTCTTTGTGTTGAGTACGCACGCCGTTTCCGACCATCAGAGGTCGCCTCGCTCTCCCCCTGCATTTCCCCGCGTCTTGCCTGCGTTTTCAAATTCAAGTTAAAACAGGTCTCTGAAAACGCGGGCAAAAGGCGGGGAGATGCAGGGGGGGAGCGAGGCGACCTCTGGCGGTCGGAAACAGCATGCATAATCAAAACAAAGACCCGAAGTCGTTGGAGGGGTGACGACGAGGGAAACAGCCATGCATAAAAGACCGGTGAGATAGAAAGAAGGGGGAAAAGGATGGTGGAGAAGAGGTGGCGGCTCCAGGGCAAGGCCATAAGTGGCTTTCATTCACTTGTTTTTCCCATTCAGTTTGGTTACTCCAATTTTAAAAAATTCATTTGAGAAACTAGTAGCTTTCATTCTGACTACTTTAACAGTCAACTGAACTTGTTAATATGACATGATAGAAACTGAATAGGCACAGAAAATGGTAATTACTTTCTGAAGTGGCCTTGGTAAACTTATGGATTGTTTCTCATTCTTAAGTTCTGAGCACATGCCATGGCATTTGAATATCTGTGCTATTTATTCAAATATTTTCCCCTACTCTTTGATGTGCTCAATGTAGGTTCTGTGTTGCTGCATAGCTTACTTTTACAAGCTTCTTTGTTGTTTGCAAGATGTTTTCAAACGTCATAGGATTAGGAATGCGCACTTATGTTTAATAACCGTGGTCTGACCCAAACCATGCCCAATTTGGGAATGTAGAAAGTGCTCTGAACTGGAAAAAATCTATGCAGACATTTAAGAACAATTAGCATCCTTCTGATCTGACAGTCATTGTGGCATCTTGTCTGGTTTTATTTTTACAAGAATAAACAGGAGGTGCAAGAGCAGAGTGAATTGGCAGATATGTTCATGATAGGGACATTATCCATCCAGAAGAGTTAGCCTACCTTCCCTCCGAACAACTGATTCCAACTGACATTTCTGTATTCTGCTTTTTGACAATCATTGCACTGGCTCATTGGCATTGGGAGGGATTTATAAATTGGCACAGACCAGAAAACAAGATTTGAAATATGTTTAAATCAATTTCATCCTGAAAAACTGTACAGCCATCACCCACTCATGGACCTTGTCAATGGATGGAATATTTGCCAACCGCCTGTAGGTGTTCAAGGCCAAGCAAGGGCTATGTCAGGAGGGGCCTGTGACTGTAAGCACAAAGCAGCAAGGAGCAAGGATTGAAGTGATAGTATGTGCCTCTCGAAGCAACTCTTCTACATCCTTGGACCACCTTGAGTGAAGTTAATCCAAGTGACTGCACCGTGACTGTGTCTTGGTTACATCCTGAGACTTACATGTCAAAATAGTGATGTGATGTAGAGATCATCATCATCACTACTCTATCTGTTATTGTGTGTGTGTGATCTGATCCTCCTTTCCTTTGGGGTGCCTCTACATTTAGCAAAGCCAGAGTCTGCTTAGGGTGGATAAAAATGTCCTAATTCTTCCCTGTCCTGAGACAGGTATGCCTGGCAAATAACTAAGCATACTGTAAATGTTCTCTGGACTTAAAAAGTTAACCTGAGAGAGAAATTAGGAAAAGAAAGATATCAAACCTCCCACAAAAAGCTTATTTCCGAAGTAAAATAAGTACTTCTGCTAGGGTTTGAAAACACCAGGGTCATGATGCAGAGGCAGGCAATGGCAAATCACCTCTGTTAGTCTCTTGCCTTGAAAACCCTACTGGGTTACCATAAATCAGCTGCGACTTAATGGCACTTTGCACTCACACACTCATATTCATACACACACACACACACAAACTTACATCAAAATGTCATTTTAAAAATCATACGTTTTGCAAAGCATTCTATAAAACAGTTTATTTATTTAGTTATTTAAAAAATTTTCTAACCAGCCCTCTCTGGCTGAAGTCAGGCTTAGGGCGGGTAACAACAACAAAATTCCAGTCACATATACATCTTTTAAAACCTTTAAACCAGGGGTGTCAAACATGCGGCCTATGGGCCGGATCCGGCCCGCGGAGGGCTTTTCTCTGGCCTGTGGAGCCAAGGCAGCTAGTCCCCCCTTTTCCCCTCCCATGACCTTTTCTGAGCTTCCTGGAGCCGCTGCAGCCCCTCTCGCCAGCAGGAAGCCTTCCCTATCCCTCCCGGGTGTCCACAGGCCGCCCTCTGAGGCCCCACGCACCAGTTGGAAGCCTTCCCTCTCCCTCCTGGGCATGCACGGGCCACCCACCGAGGCTCCGCGCGCCATGCGGAAGCCTTCCCTGTCCCTCCCGGGCATGCACTGGCCGCCCTCTGAGGCCCTACGCACCAGTTGGAAGCCTTCCCTGTCCCTCCCGGGCGTGCACGGGCCACCCTCTGAGCCCCCGCGCACCAGCCTGAAGCCTTCCCCACCCCAAGCGTGCACTGGTTGGAGCAGCCCAGCAAGGGCAGCCAGGATCCTTCCCCTTTTCCTTTCTGAACTTCCCAAGCCCAGCCAAGATCCTTCCCCCTTTGTCTTTCTCTTCCTCTCTTTCATTCTCTTTTTCTTTCTCTCTTCTCACTTTCTCTCTCTGTATCACTCTTTCTCTCTTTTCTCCCTTTCTTTCTCCCTTTCTTTCTTTCTCCCTTTCTTTCTTTCTCCCTTTCTTTCTTTCTCCCTTTCTTTCTTTCTTTCTTTCTTTCTTTCTTTCTTTCTTTCTTTCTTTCTTTCTTTCTTTCTTTCTTTCTTTCTTTCTTTCTTTCTTTCTTTCTTTCTTTCTTTCTTTCTACTGTTAAATAAAATACTGTACGAATGATATTATTGTAAACTTGTTTGTGTTTTAAGTAAAAACAATATTATTAATTGACTTTGCCTGTATCCTTTGTAAAGTTTGTATCTCCAGTATCTGGCATTACATTTTATAGTATTTATTTATTTATTTATTTGCCCACGGCCTGGCCTGCCCAAGTGACATTTATGTCATACCCTGCCCTTCTAACAAATGAGTTTGACACCCCTGCTTTAAACCAATAAAATAACAATTCGCAAAACATTAAACCCATCAATGGCACACTTCTTACATTACCTGCTGTGTCAAACAGGCAGACAGGCCAATCCCTGCCCCCCCCCCCCCCAGCACAATTGTGTTTAATTCCAAAAGGGGTGGAAGGTAGGGAGCATTGATAACACCTGCATTGATAACACCTGCGGCCGTCCTCAGTTATAGGCCTAGTGGAAAAGCTGTGTCTTACAGGCCCTGAGGAACACTTTAATGTCCCACAGAGCCCTGATGTTACTAGGCAGAGAATTCCACCTGGCGACTCATTGAGGACAGCCGCACACTCTTAGGGCCGGGGACCACCAACAGATTATTATCCATAGATCTTAATGTCCTTCAGGGGGTGTACCAGGAGAGGCAGTCCTGAAGATAACAAGCTTGAATTCCAGTTTCATCCAATCTTACGAATCTGCCATTTCACATTTGGTTCATGTGCACCTATCCCTTGCGAGGCTTTCTTGTGCAAGTTTGGATTGACAGCAGAACCCTATAATTCAGATTAATTCAGGGTTGTGTGTTATAAATAAGGACATTGGTTAAAAACTAGAGTATTAAGTTATTCAGGAATTGTGTTGCTGATGGGTAAAGAAGCAGGGCAAATGTTCTCTTCAGTTTTCCCAAATCATATTACATATCACCCCCCACCCCCAGTTTAGATCTACTTCTTTGAGTTGTAGAATTTCTTTCTAGTACAGAGATTCTCAAATCCCACCAATGTGAGGCTCCCCAGGATGCAAACAAATATTGCACGTGAAAATAATGTCTAAAAATTGGTAACTCAACAGTTGTTACTTGCTTTCTCATAAAAGATTAATATAATAAAGTGCCATCGACTCACAACCAACTCTTGGGGTTTTCAAGGCAAGAGATGAGCAGAGGTGGTTTGCCATTGCCTGTAGCAACCCTGGTATTCCTTGGTTGTCTCCCATCCAGATACTAATCACGGCTGACCCTGCTTAGCTTCAGAGTTCAACGAGTCAGGCTAGTCTGGACTATTCAGGCTAGACCTCAAAGATTGGGAACAGACAAATAAATGGAAGAGGGAAGGAGTACTGCAAGCTGTCCCTAAAGTATCTGTGAAGCACAGAAGAACAGGTATGCTGGTTCTAGGACTCTGTACCAGACTAGATATCATAAGGTGTGCATATCTGTTTTTTCGTATTTCTGTTGTTTTGTTCTTACACCAAAATGAGTGTCCTGTTGAGGGGAGCAAAATCCTTCCCCTGTCCCTCATTGTATTGTATTGTTTGACATATTTGTCTCCCAGGCCGGGTCACTTCTGGTATTGTGGTCAGACTGGGAGAAAAATGCTTCAAGTGCTGAAGTGCATGTAGGGAAGGGGACATGGTTTAGCTCTCCTCAATTAGAAATTCCATTTGGCATTTGATGTGCCTGTTGAAAAAATACGGATGCTCCATGTGGACAGGCAGACACATTTCACTGTCCTGTCCAGACCAGCGGTTCCCAGACTTTTTGAGTCATGGAGCACTTTTCTGGAGAGAAATTCGTCACAGAGCACTAATTTTCACCTAGCACCTATATACCAAACCGAATGACAGTAGTAATTTTCTCTCCAGTCTCTTCACGGAGCACTAGGAGATGTTTTGCGGAGCACCAAGTGCTCCGTGGAGCACAGCTTGGGAACCTCCTAGTTTGTCTAGACAAACTAGCCAAACTTGGCACTTTGTCACTACAGGTTTTGAATTATGTGCTTCTGGGACATTTAAAGATTGGGCATGATGGAGGTAACCATGTGTTGTTGTTTGAACTCAGAATCCAGAGGCTAAATAGAGAAGCTCCAAAACCAGAATTTCTCCCTATTTTCAATGGTTTTTTTGAACTGAACTTAATGTGTTGTACTATGGAGATATACAGAACAGTCAGAGGCAAATTTATAAGGACTGAAGTGTTTATACATGAGTGGCAGCCACTATTTTCTCCTGCACACGATGCTGCTTATCCGCGGGGAGGTGATGCGACCACCTTTCCATAGTTTGCTTACTTCCACAGACAATCAAATCACATGTTTTCTAGCTTGGTGTGGAAAAGACACCCAGGTCTGATTATTTGGGCTTCCTGTTTAACCACCCGAGCAAAAAGAAAATATTCATTAGAGGAACTGTTTTTTTCCCGCAACTACAGAACAAGTTGTCTTGCTGTTGAAATAATGACTGGCTTCGTAGCATGTCATATGTACGAGACTGCAGTGCTGGCAACTGTAGCTGCCCACTGATTCATGCCCATCTGTTCTTGCCTTACAAAACAGTAGGTGAAACAGAGGAGGGAAGAGAATGCAATACCTTTACATAATGTGGAGTTGCAGCTTCCTGTGATTAGTGAGTTTAGGAGAGGACACAGGAAAATGCTAGTTTTGACTACCATTACTAGGATCCTGACCTCAGCTTGTTGGAAATGTGATGCACTATGCAGTAATATGTTATTAACTGGAAACTCATTTGTGGGCTACTTAGCAGAGAGTGGTGGATCAAGTTCTCGTTCCTTGTGAGCCCTCCTTCCTCTCAGGGCGAATGCCTCTGGACATTCCCCCTCTTTCTTTCCCTTATCTGCTCTGGACGGAAGAGAGGACAGGAGGTGAGAGGACAACAGAAAAGGGAGGTCATAGGTTGCTGAGAAGCAGTGAGCTGGTTTACGTGGGCAAAATCGCCTCCACATGATATGTTCTGAGCATATGAGAAGAACACCCATAATGTGGAAATGCCCATTATCAGGTACCCAACACATGTATCTTCTGCTGTGGCTTCCACTCTTCTGTCTCTTCTAGAAATGGAAGGTCAGAAAGGTGAGTGTGTGTATGTGAGAAAGGTGTGTAACAACACAACAGGGAGGGAGATATGAAAAATAAGGAAACTTCCTCTTCATCCTGCCTCTTCTTTCATATTTCAGTTTCTCCCTCCTTCACTGGCAGACTTGAACTTTTCTGGCATGTAGAGGAGAGAGAAGTGACGAGAATGGGTGTGAGGGAGATCAAAGTTGTATTTGGCTTTGAGGACCATCCTAAATACTCCTAAATCGTAATCTAAAAAGGTTTACTAACCTAAAGATATGTGTGTCTGCCTTGGCTGCTTCAGACAAAACTTGAAACTTTTTGATGTGGAAGCATTTTTTCGTCAGACAACCAACTCCTTTATTTTTAAGCATACCAAAGAGGCTTATTCCTAAAGTTAGAAGTTTCCATTTGCGTTTTAGATGCGCTGCCAATCTAACTGCAAAAGTTTTAGCTGTCAGCTCCTTTACACGTTCGAGTACACAGGCTGGGTCTGGGGTCCCCACCTTATGTCCTGGTAACAGTCAGACATGGATTGCAGGTTCCTCTCAATGGCCACACTCGCAGTGCATGACTCAGATCACCCCCAAAACTGTTTCAGGTCAGGGAGAAGGCACTGTGTGTGTGTGTGTGTGTGTGCACGCATGCATGCGCTAAAGCCCCTTCTCCACACATGCCACAGTGAAGGCCTGAATCAGGTGTGGGAATTGAGGAGAACCCACAACAGATCTGACTATTACACAGGATGCAGGGTGGGTGCTCCTGACTCAACCTGTGTACTCATATGTAAAGAGGCGCAGTATGCACACAGGGTCATTGTGTCCATTATGGTAGGACTATATGTTGCATGATAATTGTTCCTGACATCGGTTTTTAAAGAGAGTGCAGTCCCTTGTGGCTGCAGCTTAAAAGGGCACACCAGCTGGGGGATAGAGAGTCTTTTTGATACTTTCCCCTCCTGCCATTTTCCCCACCCCAACTGCCTGCCAGTGGCCAAGCTGGTGCGTGCGCTACTGCCCATGCCTACAGCAGCTGTGCGCTAGGCCAGAGGGGCAGGCGAGCGAGCAGTGGCGTCGTCGTGGGTGGCAACCACCCCTGGGGCCCCTAGCACCTGGCTCCAGCGCATGCGTGGCATACCCCCACTCCCTTCCCTCTCCCCCGGCGCTCCTTCTCTCAGCTCCGTGCCTGGGAAAAGTGCACATTTTAGTGGCTCGCTATGAGCAGCCTGGGATAAAAATACGTGACTCTGCAGTCTGGGGGGCACTTTCAAGTGAAATCCCTCCCCACTTCGTCCCATTGAAGTGAATGGCGTGGAAATGTTGATGTTGGAAATCTCAGACCTTCCTGCTGTCCCTGACACAGGCTTTGCTTCCACTGGCAAAGGAGCACAGTCTGACTCTGGCCACTGGAGTATAGGATTCTTGTAAGAACACAAGGAAAGCTCTGCAGGTGCAGACCAAAGCTCCATCGAGTCCAGTATCCTGTCCCCCCCGCCGCCTCCCACTCAAGCCAATTGCCTTCAGGAAACCCACAAGCATAGTAAGAAGGAAGCCAACCCTCCGCCCCCTGCAAACATAATGAAGAGCGCTTACTTCATCAGTCTTTAAACATAATCTAACATTATATATATATGTTTTACTGAATCTATTTTTTAATGTCGGATTGTGTACCTATTTTTAGATGGCACCGCAAATCTAACTTATAAGTTGTCACACGCTCTGCAGCCTGAGTTGACTGTGAACAAATTCCAGACTGCCGGCTGGGCTGTGGTGCGATTCTTACAGCATTTCATCTGCAGCCGAAAAGGAAGAGGGAAAAACACCAGCTTCTTCGTCTTGTTGAGAAAACTACTGTGACGGTTAGGCTTCTGTCTGACCAGCTGTGATATGCATATTTAAAGCAAGAATGTATGACCTTTTCTTCTTTTTAAAAAAGCCAACTTTCAGGTCTTAATGATAAAAACCTGCTGTGATTAATGTTTGTGCATCATTTAAAAAAGGCTTAGCAACTTTTGAGCGTGGGTACGACTGCCCTCTACTGGCCCACTGAAGAACTGTTTAACAGTGTTGTATCGGTTGAAGGGCTGACTAACTTTTTAGAACTACAAGATTATTTTTCCTTTAAAAAAAGATTGCTGCTATAGGTGCTATGATTTAAAGAGGTAGGCTGGAATGGGGGAATAGAGATGCTGTTTTATTTTTCCCCTCTAAATCTTTTCCCCTGCCCAAAATCACTGTCCAGAAATTGCTTTTACCCCTGTTAAGGAAACCTTACATGTACTTGGAACTTTTTCCAACCTAGGGGTAAAAAAAGATGCCCGTTTAACTTGAAGTCCCTTTAAACTGAAGCCCCTGTGGCTGCAATCTGTTTTCTATTTTTAAAAAAACTGGCATAAAAACTCATGAAACGTGTTCATTGATTTCTTGAATAACATCTCAAGTTGTTTATATCTGTTATCAAGGCATTTGCTCAAGATGTTTGAATTGGGAGCAAGAACTTTTTAATCATGATCTTGTGCCCGTGTCCATCATTGGTCCAAATGCTTTAGAGACCTAGAGAGAGCCCCACCCCGGCCAGCAGAACTGTAGCCCAAGGGTGCTAAATTGGAAAGATCCTCTGGAGTTGACCCCATTGCCCCATGTTAGTATAGTGATAGAAAATCTCAAAGCTTGTCCTTTTCTCAGATACTGATAATGTGTTTTGTGACATACAGCAGAACCATAATGAGAGACTCTTTCCCAGCACAGATTTCATACCTGTGAAGACTAATAAGCAGCTCAAGTTGAGCTAAGTTCTATGGGAAATTGAATCATGACCCATTTGGACAGACTTTGCCCAGTTTTCTTGCTAGCCTTTGACTTATTTTCTACTGGGCCCGCTGTCATAGCTTTCCTTCCTTTGCAGGAGGCAGGACATTTAACCACCACTCAGGCCCTATGAGAAAGGGGTCGGCAGGTGCATTGCACCGGGGCCCTTGGGCCCAGAGGGGGGCCAAAGATGCCCAAAGGGAGCCCTACGTGGCCCAAGAGTTTCCTGCAGTCCCATAAAAAGTTTGCATACGAAGACTAGTATTTTTATATCTTATGTTGGCCTACATGGTATAGTTTTATATATCCTTTACATTGTTGTTACATTGTGATCTCAAGGTCTTCCACTAGGGGCAGCACACACCATATGATACTCGAATTTGCATTCTTCTCTCTGACCCCTCTTTTCACTCCGCCAGGACCTCCCTGCCAGTGCTGATGCGGTTAGTGAAATGGAGGCCCCTTGGACATCTTCTGGTCCAGTGTTGGACCAATTCAGCCTACTTTCCCGGACCGATGTTGACATGATCCTGGGTGCTGTGAAGCCCACCACATGCACTTTAGACCCGTGCCCTTCATGGCTGATTAAAGCTAGCAGTGATTCAGTATGGGGTCCCCTGATGGACATAATCAATCTGTCCCTAAGTACAGGGGTCTTTCCTGGGAGATGTAAGGAGGCAGTGGTGAGACTGCTTTAAAAAAACCATAATTGGATCCTAATGATCCTGCCAGCTACCGCCCCGTGTCCAACTTGTCATTCCTGAGTAAGGTAGTTGAGAGAACTGTAGCGGAGCAGCTCCAGGCTTTTCTGGAGGACACAACAGCTCTGGATCTGTTTTAGTCCAGCTTCCGGCCTGGCCATGGGACGGAGACGGCACTGGTCACCCTCATAGATGATCTCCACAGACAGCTGGATCGAGGTGGGTCAGCACTACTGTTAGTCCTTACAGCAGTGTTTGACACAGTCAATTACAACCTGTTGACCCACTGCCTCACCAATGTTAAGATACGTGGGACAGCCCTTCAGTGGCCTTCTCTCATTTCTCCAAGATCGGGGACAGAGGGTGGTGCTAGGGGAGAGAATTTCATCACAACACCCTTTGGTGTGTGGGGTCCACCAGGGGCAGGTCTCTCCCCAATGTTGTTTAACAATATGTGCCCCCTTGCCAAGCTAGCCTGGAGTTTTGAGTTGGGTTGTCACCAGTAAGCTGATGACACCCAGTTATATCTGTTGATGGGTGGCTGGCCGGATGCCATTCCACATACTTTGGCCAGGTGCCTGGAGGCTGTGGTGAGGTGGTTGAAACAAAGCCAGCTGAAACTAAATTAGTTGAAGATGGAGGTTCTGGGGTACAACTAACACCTGCACTGACCATCAGGAATTTGGGTGTGACGCTGGCTGCCTCCTTTTCTGTGGAGGCACAGGTCACAAATGTAGCCAGAATGGTGTTTTTCCATGTCTGCCAGGCTAAGCAGCTGATGCCCTACCTGTCCCACCCTGACCTAGCTGCAGTGATCCATGCAACAGCCACCTCCAGACTGGACTACCGCAACTTGTTCTATGCAAGGCTGCCCTTAAGGTTGCTCCAGAACTCCAACTGGTCCAGAATGCAGCAGCAAGGGTCCTTACAGGGACCCCTTGGAGAGTACATATCTAACTAGTGCTCTGCCAGCTGCACTGGCTCCAGGTTGAGTTCCCGATCAGGTTTAAGGTTTTGGTAATGACCTTCAGAGCCCGAAATGGTCTAGGACCTTCATACCTCTGGGACCACCTCTCCTGATAACAACCCTCAAAGAACATTATTCTAATCAGATAACAACGTATTAGTGATCCCTGGACAGAGAAATATCCGGCTGTCCTCAACCAGAACCAGAGCTGTTTTGGCTATGGCTCCAGCCTGGTGGAACTCTCAATTGAATGAGATCCGGGCCCTGTGGGACCTAGCTCAATTCTGCAGGGCCTGCAAGACAGAGATGTTCTACCAGGCCTACAATTGAGGGCAGTGACGGATCCATCATGGCCGGCCTCCCTGAGGTCTCTGCACCATCTGCTCCATTTTCTACACTGGTTAATGCTACCTCTTCACCTGGTTATAACACCACCAGTACTAATGTTAAAGGCATCATTGAATTTCTTGCTTTTAGTGTGCTGCACTGTTAACCGATATGGGTTTTAATGAAATTTATTTATTGTATGGTGGTTGTCTTGAAATTATGCCTTGAATGTAAGCTGTCTTGAGCCCAACCCTGGTCCGGAAAGGGTCGGTTAAAAATCTAATAAAATAAATAAGTATTAAGGAGGGAGTATAGGGACCTGGATGGCCCAGGCTAGCCTGATCTCGTCAGATCTCTGAAGCTAAGCAGGGTCTGCCCTGGTTAGTATTTGGATGTGAGACCACCAAGGAATACCAGGGCTGCTGTGCAGAGGAAGGCACTGGCAAACCACCTCTGTTAGTCTCTTGCCATGAAAACCCCCAAAAGAGGTCTCCCTAAATCGGCTGTGACTTGACGGCACTTTACACACACATAGGGACATAGAGCCCCATGGCGCAGAGTGGTAAGATGCAGTACTGCAGTCCAAGCTCTGCTCATGACCTGAATTCGATCCCAACGGAAGTTGGTTTCAGGTAGCCGGCTCAAGGTTGACTCAGCCTTCCATCCTTCCGAGGTCGGTCAAATGAGTACCCAGCTTGCTGGGGGTAAAGGGAAGATGACTGGGGAAGGCACTGGCAAACCACCCCGTAAACAAAGTCCGCCTAGTAAACGTTGGGATGTGACGTCACTCCATGGGTCAGGAATGACCCGGTGCTTGCTTATTGGCCCTCCTCCCTGGTTGTGTTATATGCGTTCATGTGTTAATATGTTTTATTGCATTGTTTAAATATTTTATATACATTTGTATTTTAAATGCTGTTTCTTGATGTTTTCATGTTGAAATGTTTTAATGCTGTGATGTTCACTGCCTTGGGGACCCTATTTGGGTGGCAGAGTGGCATAGAAATGTTGTAAACAATCCTAATGAAATACTCCTCCTCCCCAGAACTTTTTTTTTTTGGTAAGCTACAGAGAATGAAAGAACACGTAGCAGTTTATAGTATCCTGGGATGGGTGTCTGTGAAATTAGGTATAGGGGATGTGTTTCTAACTCCAGTTTTCCCTCAAACATACCCACATAGCATGTCAAAGTAGGGTTGCCAAGCATTGCAGGAGGGTTGGGGGTGCAGCATATTGGGAGAAAACTCGTGCATGTACGGGAAGTTCTTACTGGAAGTAGCAAAGGATAGCACTAGGAATCGCTAGAAACTCTATGGTAAAACCATAGAGCTATATTTTATATTTTTCTTCTGCTGCCACTCCATGAGGCAGTGGGCAACAGCACTTGAGGGGGATCCCCTGCCCACACTGGTGCTTGGCAGTCCTATGTGGGAGGTAAGATACAAATGTTCCCTCCTAGATGAGCTGCTTTCTCTTCCGCGGTTAGCACCACCAGGCAATTGTGCTACAGTGTTGGACTTCTCACGTTTATGGCAGACGGCATCTGGAGTTCCGGTTGTGTTGAGTCATACGGGACCTGCCTAGAGAATTTTGCATTGTTTTCTACATTTTGTAAACCACCCTGAGTCTTAGTAAGAATGGCAGACTAAACAAATGAACATACCGATGACATTGGTTTGCCCTAGGGTGGCACCTGGGGATCTCCCACTATTACCATTGATCTCCAGATGACCAAGATCAGTTCCCCTGGAGAAAATGGCAGCTGTGGAGGGTGGACTCTATGGCATTATATCTTGCTGATGTCCCTCCTGTCCTCAAACCATGCCCTCCCCAGGCTCCACCCCCAAAATCTCCAGATATTTCCCAATCCTGAGATGGCAACCCTAGTTTGCCCTAGGGAGAAAAGGCCTCTGGCTGCGTGGAACACCTGAGGTCATCTTTGGGGTTGCCAACCTCCAGGAAGAAGCTGGAGATCTCCTGCTATTACAACTGATCTCCAGCCAATAGAAATCTTTCACCTGGAGAAAATGGCTGCTTTGGCAATTGAACTCTATAGCATTGAAGTCCCTCCCCTCCCCAAACCCCGCCCTCCTCAGGCTCTACCCCAAAAACCTTCTGCTGGTGGCAAAGAGGGACCTGACAACCCTAGTTTTCTTCCACCTTTTGGATCAGCTGAGGGAGGAAAGAGAAGAGGGGCAGTCAGAGGTCCAGTCTGTGCTGTGTAGCCCATAGCCACCAAGGAGATCCTGCCTGCTCCCTTAGTTATCAGTTAACAGTGCTATTCTGAATGTTGTGCTATGCTGCAGCTGGTGTAGCACAACACTGTTGGAATGTGCTAGGGCCGAAAGGCCTATATCATTATCAGGTTCTGTAATAAGAAACCAGATGGCCAGCAGATGTCTGGAAAAATAGTAATGGCAATTTCAAATTAAAATCTGAACCACTGGCATTCATCTTTCCCTGGTGTCAATGGAAGGGATGTTGTCAAATGCTCTTTTGCCGGACCCATGTACTCTGGGTAATCAGAGGTGCATGGAAGGTGTATTTGGTCACACTGTTCATCTAACTGAGACCCATTATATGTATGTAATGGATTTGCTATGGATAGCGGAAACAAATATTTCACAGCCGTAAGGGCCATAAAAATGACACTAACAATGCAGATATACATCAGTGATTGGCAGTGGCAAGAGGATAGCTAGTGGTCATGGAGAAATTCATGGCTGCAAAGTTAAGGTCATAAAATAAATGGCTGCTTAATTAAAAGCTGGTAATGATCTAATATTTTTAGATAAGTAGATAAGTTCTAGATAAAGCTGTCAGGATGTTAACGTTGGGCAGCAGTAAATCCTGATCACCGCTTAGTTCATCGGGAGAAAAAACCAGCCAATCTTTTTGTTTCTTAACATCTAGTGTAGTGTAAAACCACCAAACATGTTTAAATAGGATAAATATAAGTGGGAACCCGCAAGGGCTTGCAGGAGGCATCTCATTTCCTCCTCCTCCACTATTTTCTCTTTCCCTTTCCTCAAAACCCCCCTTAGCCTCTCCCCTTTTCCTGCTTCCTTCTCCCCATCCCACTCAACCTTACATTTACCTGTCCCCCCCCGCCCCCAGCAGCTTCTACCTTGGGAAAACTATGGCTCAGCTGTATGCTGCCAACCACAGGGTGAGGCCCACTTGCATGGTAGGGAACCCTCAAAGACTTTCCCCTGTATTCCCCTTCCCACATTATTTCTTCTTTGCCTCCTCCTGTCAACCCCCATATATCCAGAGCAGGGACCAAAGCAGCTTATATTATTCCCCTCTCTTCCTCTTTATCTTCACAGCAGCCCTGTGAGGTAGGTTAGGGTGAAACTATGTGACTGACCCAAAATCATCCAGTGAGCTTCCACATCCAGATGGAAATTCGAACCTAGGTCCCCTAGATATTATTCTGAAATTTTAACAAGCACGCCACACTGGTTTCTTAAAGTTACAGGCCTTTTACCTACAGAAACCAAGCTTTGGAATGCTGTGGCAATTGACACTGAGAAAATCGATTTGTTAAAGCTACAGGCACCCCTTTTATCATTTTGGAGTTTTTTAAACCCCACAATATATTTTTTTATTTTTAGATTACACATTGTTCTGCAAACCTGGGGTATTTTTTGGGCTTGTAGAGAGATCTGTCTTGCCCTTTCACAGCTCCAGTCACTGGATTAAAGTATCCTGAGAATTGGCCGACTTGAATATTATAATATGTGATGATTAAGTAGATTCTAGATTTGCTAGTGCAGTTGTGTCCCAGAGTAGTAATATGCAGACAGCAGTGCAAATATTGTGGTTAGGAATGTAGGCTGATTCTGTTTTTATAATGCTCAGTCCAATGTACACAGAAATAAATGCTGTTGAATTCAAGAAGATGCTTTCAAGGAATCAACTGTAAGCCTGAATACCACAGAAAACCTTCCTAGTACCAAGACCTACAAGGCTCTCATTCTACCTTTTTCTAGATTAATTACCAGACTATTGCTTTATTCTTTCCTCCATAAACATCCTAACGGGTCCTTGGGACTTCTATTGACCCGCCCACATCTTCCTCTCTGTTATTTATACATCCTGTCCCCTCTGAATAGTAGGGTTATTGGGCATTTCAGCTCACATAGATAGTACGGTATGTCTGGGATGATCCACTGCCGAGACTGTGGTTAATACAAGGGTTCTTGTATTTCTGGCCAATGCACTAATTCTGTACACAGCATGGAACACCAAAAGCACAAACCCCCTCCTCGTTTTTAAAAAGGGGTAACTATTGATGATATTGTTGCAGCTTATATACAAAAAAATGTTGGGCTGAAATATTCACTTCCATGTGTGAAACATCCTCTAATGACCTTGATCCCCATACAAGACCAGTAGAGAAGTCAGGGTCATCTTCATAATAACAATATCACACATTCCTCATTTTTTTTGTTGGTTTTTGTTACATTTTCTTAAATGTTTTTGGAAGCCACTTGCATGAAGTTCAAAATGTCCCCCCAATTATAATAATAATAATTTAAAAAAAAACAAAAAATGTCCCTCCAATTATAGAGTGCTCCCCACAAAATTGCCCCCCCCAGTTATACTCTTCTTTATTTCAGATTGTATCTAGGATACCATTAACAGTGTGTCTCGAGTACAAACTCCATATTGCTTATTCCAAATGTATACCATCGATGCCAAGAGGACAGTGCCAGAAACACTGCTGTTTGATGATTAATACTTCTTCTGAGGAGCGGAGATGAACTGGTAGATCTGTGGTTACATAAATAGGCTTATGGCAGAGGCAGGAATAAGGTTGAGGGCCAGTTCCCACAACCACCAGGTATGTGTTTCCTGTGGAAAATCTGCTTTAAATCTGCTAACTGGCTATGGCAATCTGGTTATGCAATTTGAAGGATGGGACACTTGGCATACCACTGCAGTCAAACATCCGTGGCTATACCGTTGTTCACCTGGTCATGGATGCATGAGGATCACTGGGTGACAGGCATTCAGCCCAGGCAGACCAGAGCTGGAGCTGTCTGTAGGTTCCAGAATAGGAGCAGGGACTGAAGAGATCCTCCGGGAGGCAGTCAAAGGCACTAACCCTCTCAGCAAGGACCTCTCTAGGATGGTGCCTGAGCTGGGTTAATGGTGTGTAGAACTTGCAGTGGTTAGATCTCAACTAAGAATTTGTATAGGAAGCAGATACCTCCACCTTGCCAGGTGCCAAAGTAGAGAGCATGAGTGAGTGCCATGCTGTCCTCTAGAGTATAATTGGCTTGTTGGGGTACCTTGAGCTTCCAGGTATGCACTCCTCTGCCTGGATCAGTCTCCTCTTCAGGCTCCCTGACTTCTTGAGTCCTGGGAGTGGCTGTAGGGATTTAGGAGGTGGACAGGGACTAGAGGTGTACCGCCACCAGATCTCTACCTGGAGCCTGCTGTTGTAAAGCAGGCATGCAATATATCTGTAGAAATCATAAGATGTTTGGAGACTTTTGGATAGTGGGGACCATGGGGGCAGGTGTCTCTCCCTCTAAGGAATCTTCCTCCCATGTCACAGCTGAGTACACATTATCAACTCACGTTGAGTAGCATTCAAGCATGTGAGGCTGTTCCAGATGGCCACCATGTGCCCAGAAGGTTGTGTGAATTAACCCCACCTCATAATTTTTAGGCTGTTAATTCACATTAACAGCATTGTAGGTGTACTATAGAAGTGCAAGTTATTTCAAACATATTCTGGATCATTATATAGCAGGATCATTATATGCCAGGGGCAGTCCTTGTTGCTCACTGCCTCTGAGTGGCAGTGGAAGAAAAATGTTGAAAAAGCTAGCATCACCAGCAGAGTGATGTCACTTACAGGAAAGCTCAGAGATAACATCACACTGCCCTAGGAGTTGCTGGAAAACCATAGAGTTTCTGGTGATGCCTAGAATGGTGTGACATCATTTCCTGTTTTTCCCAGAAGTGGCATCACGGCACACACAGTATCAGCACCCTTCATGTCCCCCGCTCCAAGCTCCTGGAGGTTGCCGGGCAACCCTGTACCTAACACATGAGATGTACTATGTTGTTCCTACAAAGGTAAAATGAATTCTACTGAAATGGAATACATAAAAGAAAATCCAGTTGAATATTTTTTCGTTCTATTCAAGCATAATATACACATAATGCGTTCTTGAAATGGAAACTTGATTTTTGGAATCCAGTTTTCCTGGAAAAGACTAGTGCCAATAACTAATGTACAGTCTGTTGAACAAAAATATGCCGTGCCTCGCAATATGTAAAAACACACATAGGCCAAATGGTTGCTCCCTCCCCCATTCTTGATATAATGTTTTTAAAGATTGTGTTAAAGAGCTTGGTTTAATCTGATTCATAAATAGAAGTAAAGCACTGGAGAAGTAGGTGTGAATGTTGCCTGGATCAGAGTCCCGTGGATGATATATTTCTACCTGGTTTCAGACTTTTTGGCAGCTTTGGAGATTTTGCAGCTCTGAGTCAACAGATTGCAGATTAGGAATTGGCTGCAGTCTTCCCCAGCACAATCTGCAGTGATGATTTTCTCTTGTGGTTTAATTATATATTCCCAAATTAATGTTCCCATAGCAATGTTAGCTCTTCCATAATGCACATATGTAGTATTTTGAAGAACTGTTAATTTATGCTCTTCTCCATGCTGGAACTCTGGGCACGGACATAAAAAAAAGGGGAATGGCAAAAGAGCCTTAGGTTTTGCAATGCCAAGTTCCTTTGTGATCTCCACCACAGGTCAACACAGCCTTCTTAGATTGCTTCACTACCACTGAAAAATCATTCTAGCTTAGCCTATGTATTATCTCACCTTGCCAATAAGAAGATTTATTTGTTGCAGATCTGGCAAAGAATATAGCGGAGCAGTTGTTGGTCTAGACCAGGGCCCCCCAACCTTTCTGAGCCTGTGGGCACCTTTGGAATTCGGACACAGCGTGGTGGGCACAGCCACAAAATAGCTGCCACAAGAGGCGGTGCCAACCACAAAATGTCAGGAAGTGAATTCATGCATAATTGTAGTAGTAGTAACTCTTCAACATTTCAGACTGAAGCCCTGTTTAGCAGGGTGCCTTTTAAAATGAACATATTGTTTAAAATATTTTCTTGAACTGCAGAACTTACCTTCAGTCTTTCGGTTATGATCCCTGTGCTGTAGCGGCAGCTGCTGCTGAAGCAACTTAAAAAAAAAAACACCTGCACATAGGGTTGCCATCCTCCAGGTAGTTACTGGAAAATCTCAGGCACTTATGGCAAAATGCAAACACAATTATGTGGTTATCCAAACTGTATTGTATGCATAAGCGCAACAGTAAAGTATGCACAAGCACAAATATACATGTACTTCTCACAAATATCACAAATATCAGAAGATACAACTACATAAAGTCCTAATTATGTTACATCAACAATCCGTGGGACTCAACGGTCCTTGAAGCTGAGTGATGAAAGCCAAAATAGGTCTCTGGTAAGTTCCTATTTCGCATTCGCTTTTTCCTCATTGGCAATCCACGCTATTAATTCTTCAGAACCTATGTTCAGTAATTTCATCTGTTCGTTATAGCATAATAGCTTGGTAAAACAACTCTTCTGAGTACATAGGACCTTCCAGCCAATAGAGATCAGTTCGCCTGGAGAAAATGGCCGCTTCGGTAATTGGACTCTATGGCATTGAAGTCCTTCCCCTTCCCAAACTCCGCCCTCCTCAGGCTCCACCCCCAAAAATCTCCCACCGGTGACGAAGAGAGACCTGGCAACCCTGCCTGCACAGCCAATCAGAAACCCTGATGGGCAAAAGTCCCACCTGGCCCCACCCACTTTTTAAAAACACTTGGCAGGCACCAAGAAACGTGTTGGGCACCATATTGGGGACCATTGGTCTAAACTGAAAAGATCACGGAGGTCAGAATCAGAATTGGCCTGGTTTTTCTACCAAATATTGGGACATTCTGAACAGGGAACCCAGAAAAGATAGCCTTGGAGAAGGATGGAGAAGCAACAGCATAATATGGCTTTGGGCAGTGTAGTGACAGTAAAGCCCACATCAGTAGGCATAATATATGTCCAGGCCCAAGTGCAAGCAGTGTCTGAGCATGGCAAGACTGGCCAGCTGAGCACAGAAGATACAGTTCAAAGATGGGGTGAGTTGGTTGGGGGCTAGCAGATCATCACATGTATAAGAAACTTGTAATCGTTATTTCTGATGTTAATTATTATGGATAAAAGTAGCAAGAATGTATTAACACAGCCTTTATATCATTTTAGGGGACATATGAGTGTACCTTTGTATGCGTTTGAAATTAAGATAATTAGTTAAGAATGTGAATTCTATCAAATGATACCATTAGCCATTGTTAGAGATTATTTTGAAAGCCTGTAAAATGGAAGGCACTATTCTCTAATATGGTTGCCATATCCCTCCTTGCAACCAGTGGGAGGTTTAGAGAGGCGAGATTGGGGGCGGTGATCAGCGTCATCTTACGCGATGACATCACGTCCGGTGGTAAAACAGGCTGGAAAGCCATGACACCCGTTTGTGTCAGTCCTCGCTCCAGCTCAATGCTGAAACTTCTGCATACACCGCTGGCATCGGGAGCCACATGGGAGGCTGGGCAGGCCATCCTGCTTGAGCAACAAGCAGAGTTCCCCAAGACATCCTCATGTGGCAGGTAAGCACCCAGCAAATGGGTGTCATGGCTTGCCAGCCTGTTTTGCCACCAGTGTTCCCTGTGTTGGGGTGGTCATCCGGGGCTGCTTCTTTTTCTGGTGCCCGAGTTGGGGCTGCCCCGGACATGATGTCATCACATAGATGACTCTGATGGCTCCCCCTCCCGTCCGCTGAAAGTTGGTGGGCAGCAGAAGCAAATGGCGGGCAATTGTCCACCATAACCCGGCAATTGGGAACCCTGCTTGTGACCCAGCAGGTAAAGCCCCACTATCTACCTGACAATCCCAATCAGTGGGTTGAAGACCACTGTCCTACAATGTTTCTTGCCTTTAAATTGTAGCTGTGTAGTATGTACCAATTATTACATGTTTTTTGCCACCCCCCTTAATTCCAGTGGAGGGGTATGATAGAGTAATGAGCTTAAGCAATGTGTAACAATGATTTTTGGAATTCAGTGACGACATTCATGGTAATTGGGTGACGATGGCTATTTCAAGATGGCTATGTTTGAAGGAAGCTCAACATGTTTCTAGGGATGGTTTAGTTCACTAGTGACAATATACTATCACTGTCATCTAGAAAATGAAACATGTTGCTATGGGAACCTCAAGGCTGTATTATTACACATCCTGAAAATGTTGACAGTTGAGGAAAAGGCCTCTTTGTATGTATGTGTGTAGTGTGTATATAAATCTCAATCGTTTCCCTAATTTGTGTTGCAAAATTAGGGTTTTGGGTGCTAAATGCAGCATGGCTGGTGAAGACTGTAGGAGAATAGGCCCACGAAGACGCCCGAACAACCAAAATGCTTACAAATTCTCTGACAGTAATGCTGATGGAATGTGTGGCATCCTATATAGCTTTTTTGGATTTTATTGGGCAATATCAGAATTATTTTATTGAGTTTGAATACTTTCATATGGCTTTTTAAGTTCATAAATTGTATGCATTCCTCAAATAACCATGCTTTTGAGTGCTCTTTTGAACATTCAGTGAAGCGCCTGCATTTAAAAAAATTAATAATAATTTTAGCTAATCAGGGATGAGCCTGCAAAGAAGTGAACGCCACCCACATGAGATCAGAAATGGAAGTTTGTCTGGTTGATGGTGATGGGGTAAGTACATGTGAAATATTGTGTGCTGAATTAGATTGCCAGCCTGTAACCAGGCATAACTTTATGTTCAAATCTCCTTTGTCGAAATCAGTGGGATCTAAGCATGGGCGAAAATGCATGGTCACTTTAGCCTCCTTTATTCCCTGTTTCAGCCAGGATTCAGCCAGGATTAAATGCATGCGTTTCGCCGAACGTGTGTTTGATCTTGGCTGAATCCTGGCTGAAACAGGGAATAAAGGAGGCTAAAGCAACCATGCGTTTTCGCCCCATGTGTAACCGCACACAAGTTGTCTTGCAGATAATATAGGCAATAGCTACAGGAGACCAATGACTCTTTGGCAACTCTAGAAGGACTAGAACGCAATGTGTGTGTGTGTGTGTGTGTGTGTGTGTGTGTGTGTGTGTGAAATCAGGAACATGAGAAAAGTGATGAAGGACAAAACACTCACTTTGAAAACCAGATTCATAGGAAGCATGAGCACATGATACTTCCTATTCTGACCAATGGCCTACCTACGTCAGTACTGTTTACAGCAGGTGTCCATTGTTTCAGGCTGAGGTCTTTACATCACCTGCTAACTGATTTTTTAGGAGAGTGAACCTGGGATGTTCTGCACGGATAGCAGATGCTCTACTGCTCAGCCTCTTCCCTGGAGTCCAGGGATGCTTAGCAAAGTATGGATACGTTCCTAAGAATATTCAGTTTATAGGTTCAGCAAATCATTTCTCTCCATCCTTCTTGGAGAACGGATGACTGAAAGCACTTCAGCAGACCCTGTTTCTTTCCAAGGGATTCGTCCTCCACCAAAGTTAGGTACAGAGATTCGGCTGTCACCTGGGTTTTCGTAATAGCCTTAAGTACAACTGGGTAAGGCTGGCTGATAAACCAAAAACATGACTTGCGTTCTGACATGCCAAATGAGAAATCAACTCTGAAAGCTTTGTATCCAGCCCAGTATTTATAAAGCAAAAGGGAGGTTCATTTTTCTTTTCTCAGCTCTTCTGAGTATATAGACGAAGAGTTGGTTTTTATATGTCGACTTTCTTTACCACTTAAGGGATAATCAAACTGGCTTACAATCACCTTCCCTTCCCCTCCCCACAACAGACACCCTGTGAGGTAGGTGGGGCTGAGAGAGCTGTGACTAGCCCAAGCTCACCCAGCTGACTTCATGTGTAGGAGTGGGGAAACCAACCCGGTTCACCAGATTAGCATCCATTGCTCATGTGGAGGAGTGGGGAATCAAACCCAGTTCTCCAGTTTAGAGTCCACCACTTCAAACCACTGCTCTTAACCACTATACCACGCTGGGTTTTTTTCCTAAGCAGTCTCTCATTCCGTTTTCATAAGGGTTAGATTTCACTAGTGTCTTAATCTGAAATGCATTTACCCGGAAGTAAATCTCATTGATTTAATGCAACCTACATGCAAGTATGTTTGCATGGATTAGGAGACTTTTTAAAAAATGTTCAGGATAATGGTTTTGCAGGGAGTCAAAATAACAGATTCGAGGACCATCTGGGAAACTGACAACTGTGCTTCAGGGAAAGTTTCTTTTTGTTTTCAGCCAAGGCTAAAGTTTGCCTCCAGCATTATTCTGTTTGTACAGCTTGCAAAAGGCAGGCAACCACTCTGAACAGTCATGAACCCATGAAGCTTCCTTATACTGAATCAGACCCTTGGTCCATCAAAGTCAGTATTGTCTACTCAGACCTGCAGTGACTCTAAGGTCTCAGGCAGAGGTCTTTCACATCACCTACTTGCCTAGTCCCTTTTACTGGAGATGCCGGGGATTGAACCTGGGACCTTCTGCATGCCAAGCAGATGCTCTACCACTGAGCCACAGCCCCTCCCCTTCAGTGTAG